>NC_065570.1:26838479-27160146 GCF_937616625.2 Mercurialis annua
AACCAAATGTTTACAAACGTAACGAAACAAATCCAAACGTTTCACCTTTTTAGAAATTAAAGTGAAATGTTTAAAAACGTTACGAAAAAAATCCAAGTGTTTCACCTTTTTAGCAATTTACGCAAAACGTTTACAAACATTACGAAACAAATCCAAACGTTTCACCTTTTTAGCAATTTATGACGAACATTTACAAACATTACGAAACAAAACCAAACATTTCACCTTTTTAGCGATTTAAGACGAAAGTTTACAAACGTTATGAAACAAATCCAAATGTTTCCCCATTTTAGCGATTTATGCCAAACGTTTAAACGTTACGAAACAAATCCAAACGTTTCACCTTTTTATAGATTTAAGCCAAACGTTTACAAACGTTACGAAACAAATCCAAACCTTTCCACTTTTTAGCGACTTCAGCCAAACGTTTACAAACGTTACGAAACAAATCCAAAACGTTTCACCTTTTTAGCGATTTAAGCCAAACGTTTACAAACGTTACGAACAAATCAAAACGTTTCACCTTTTTAGCGATTGAAGCCAAACGTTTACAAACGTTACAAAACAAATCCAAACATTTCACATTTTTAGCGATTTAAGCCAAACGTCTACAAATGTTATGAAACAAAACAAATTGTTTCACCTTTTTAGCAATTTAAGCCAAACGTTTGCAAACATTACAAAACATATTCAAGTGTTTCACCTTTTTAGCAATTTAAGCCAAACGTTTACAAACGTTACGAAACAAATCCAAGCGTTTAACCATTTTAGCGATTTAAGTCAAACGTTTACAAATGTTACGAAAAAAATCCAAACATTTCCCCTTTTTAGCGATTTAAGTCAAACTTTACAAACGTTATAAAACAAATCCAAACGTTTCACCTTTTTAGCAATTTAAGCCAAACGTTAACAAACGATTCGAAACAAATCCAAACGTATCACCTTTTTAGCAATTGAAGCCACACGTTTACAAACGTTACAAAACAAATCTAAATGTTTCACATCTTTAGGGATTTAGGCCAAACATTTACAAACATTATGAAACAAAAACAAACGTTTAAAACGTTACGAAACAATCCAAATGTTTCACATTTTTAGCGATTTAAGCCAAATCTTTACAAACGTTACGAAACAAAACCAAGTATTTCCACTTTTTAGCAATTTAAGCCAAAAGTTTACAAACGTTGCGAAACAAATCCAAGCGTTTCACATTTTTAGCAATTTAAGCCAAACTTTTACAAACGTTCTGAAACAAATCCAAGCGTTTTACCTTTTTAGTAATTTAAACCAAACGTTTACAAACGTTACGAAACAAATCCAAGCGTTTCACCTTTTTAGAGATTTAAGCCAAACGTTTACAAAATTACGAAACAAAACCAAACATTTCTCCTTTTTAGCAATTTGAGCCAAACGTTTACAAATATTACGAAACAAATCCAAACGTTTCCCCATTTTAGCGATTTAAGCCAAACATTTACAAACGTTACCAAACAAATCCAAACGTTTCGCCTTTTTAGCCATTGAAGCCAAACGTTTACAAACGCTACGAATCAAATCCAAACGTTTCACCTTTTTAGCGATTTAAGCCAAACGTTTACAAACGTTACAAAAAAATCCAAATGTTTTCCCGTTTTAGCGATTTAAGCCAAAAGTTTACAAACATAAACAAATCCAAGCCTTTCACCTTTTTAGCGATTTAAGCCAAACTCTTACAAACGATACGAAATAAAACCAAACGTTTAAAACAATTACAAAACAAATCCAAACGTTACACATTTTTAGCAATTTAAGCCAAACGTTTAAAAACGTTACGAAACAAATCCAAGCGTTTCACCGTTTTAGCAATTTAAGCGAAAAATTTGCAAATGTTATGAAACAAATCCAAACATTTCCCCATTTTAGCGATTTAAGCCAAACCTTTAAAACGTTACGAAAAGAATCCAAACGTTTCCCCTTTTTAGCAATTTAAGCCAAGCGTTTACAAACGTTACAAAACAAATCCAAACGTTTAACCTTTTTAGACATTTAAGCCAAACGTTTACGAACATTACGCAACAAATCCAAGCGTTTCACCTTTTTAGCAAATTAAGCCAACCGTTTACAAATATTACGAAACAAATCCAAACATTTCACCTTTTTAGCGATTGAAGCCAAACGTTTACAAACGCTACGAAAAAAAACCAAACGTTTACAAACTTTGCGAAACAAATCCAAAGGTTTCATCTTTTTAGCAATTTAAGCCAAACGTTTACAAACGTTACGAAATAAATCCAAACGTTTCACCTTTTAGTGATTTAAGCCAAACGTTTACAAATTTTTAGTAATTGAAGCCAAACGTTTACAAAGGTTACGAAACAAATCCAAACATTTCACCTTTTTAGAAATTTAAGCCAAACAATTACAAACGTTACGAAACAAATCCAAATGTATCACCGTTTTAGCGATTTAAGCCAAACGTTTACAAACATTACGAAATAAATCCAAACGTTTCCCCATTTTAGCGATTTAAGCCAACCGTTTACAAACGTTGCGAACCAAATCCAAACGTTTCACCTTTTAATCGATTTAAGCCAAATGTTTCCAAACATTATGAAACAAATCAAAATGTTTCCCCATTTTAGTGATTTAAGCCAAACGTTTTACAAACGATACGAAACAAATCTAAACGTTTCACCTTTTTAAAAATTTAAGCCAAACAAAACCAATTGTTTAAAACGTTAAGAAACAAAAACAAACGTTTCCCATTTTTAGCAATTTAAGCCAAATGTTTACAAACGCTACGAAACAAATCCAAACGTTTCACCTTTTTAGCGATTGAAGCCAAACGTTACAAAACAAATCCAAACGTTTCCCCATTTTATCGATTTAAGCCAAACGTTTATAAACGCTACGAAACAAAACCAAACGTTTACAAACGTTACGAAACAAATCCAAATGATTTAAAAACGTTACGAAAAAAATCCAAACGTTTACCCATTTTAGCGATTTAAGCCAAACGTGTTTACAAATGTTACGAAACAAATCCAAACGTTTGACCATTTTAGCGATTTAAGCCAAACGTTTACAAACGTAACAAAACAAATCCAAGCGTTTCACCTTTTTAGCGATTTAAGCCAAACTTTTACAAACGATACAAAACAAAACCAAAAGTTTAAAACAATTACGAAATAAATCCAAACATTACACATTTTTAGCAATATAAGCCAAACGTTTAAAAACGTTACGAAAAAAATCCAAGCGTTTCACCGTTTAAGCAATTTAAGCAAACATTTACAAACGTTACGAAACAAATCCAAATGTTTCCCCATTTTAGCGATTTAAGCCAAACGTTTAAAACATTAAGAGAAGAATCCAACTGTTTCCCCTTTTTAGCAATTTAAGCTAAACGTTTACAAACGTTACGAAGAAAATCCAAACATTTCACCTTTTTAGGTATTTAAACCAAACATTTACAAACATTACGAAACAAATCCAAGCGTTTCACCTTTTTAGCAATTTAAGCCAAACGTTTACAAACATTACGAATCAAATCCAAACGTTTCACCTTTTTAGCAATTGAAGCCAAACGTTTACAAATGTTACGAAACAAAGCCAAATATTTACAAACGCTACGAAACAAATCCAAGAATTTCACCTTTTTAGCAATTTAAACAGAACGTTTACAAACGTTTTGCCTTTTTAGCGATTTAAGCCGAACGTTTAAAAACGTTACGAAACAAATCTAAACGTTTCACCTTTTAGCGATTTAAGCCGAATGTTTACAAACGCTACGAAACAAATCCAAGCGTTTCACCTTTTTAGCAATTTAAACTAATTGTTTACAAACGTTACGAAACAAAACCAAATATTTCACCTTTTTAGAGATTTAAGACAAACGTTTTCAAACGCTACGAAACAAAACCAAACGTTTCACCTTTTAGCGATTTAAGACGAACGTTTACAAATGTTACGAAAAAAATCCAAATGTTTCCCCATTTTAGCGATTTAAGCCAAATGTTTTAAACGTTACGAAACAAATCCAAACATTTCACCTTTTTAGCGATTTAAGCCAAACGTTTACAAACGTTACAAAACAAATTCAAACGTTTCCCCTTTTTAGCAATTTAAGCCAAACGTTTACAAACGTTACGAAACAAATCCAAGCGTTTCACCTTATTAGCAATTTTAGCCAAACGTTTCATTTTTTTAGCGATTTAAGCCAAATGTTTTCAAACGCTACAAAACAAATCCAAACGTTTCACCTTTTTAGCGATTTAAGCCAAATGTTTACAAACGTTACGAAACAAATCCAAACGTTTCACCTTTTAGCGATTTAAGCCAAACGTTTACAAAAGTTCTGAAACAAATCCAAATGTTTCACCTTTTTAGCGATTTAAGCCAAACGTTTACAAATGTTATGAAACTAATCCAAACGTTTAAAACGTTACAAAATCCTTTTTAGCAATTTAAGCCGAACGTTTACAAATATTACAAAACTAATCCAAACGTTTAAAACGTTACGAAACCCTTTTTAGCAATTTATGCCAAATGTTTACAAACGTTACGAAACAAATCCAAACGTTTCACCTTTTTAGCGATTTAAAAAAAATCCAAATGTTTCACCTTTTTAGTGATTTAAGCCAAACGTTTACAAATTTTTAGTGATTGAAGCCAAACGTTTACAAACGTTACGAAACAAATCCAAACGTTTCACCTTTTTTAGAAATTTAAGCCAAACAATTACAAACGTTACGAAACAAATCCAAATATTTCACCGTTTTAGCGATTTAAGCCAACCGTTTCCAAACATTACGAACCAAATACAAACATTTCACCTTTTTATCCATTTAAGCCAAACGTTTACAAACGTTATGAAACAAATCCAATCGTTTCCCCATTTTAGCGATTTAAGCCAAACATTTTACAAACTTTACAAAACAAATCTAAACGTTTCACCTTTTTAAAAATTTAAGCCAAACATTTACAAACGTTAAGAAACAAAACCAAACGTTTAAAACGTTAAGAAACAAATCCAAACGTTTCACATTTTTAGCGATTTAAGCCAAACGTTTACAAACGTTACGGAACAAAACCAAATGTTTTACATTTTTAGGGATTTAAGCCAAACGTTTACAAACGTTACGTAACAAATCCAAGCGTTTCACCTTTTTAGCGATATAAGCCAAACGCTTACAAACATTACGAAACAAATCCAAACGTTTCCCCTTTATAGCGATTTAAGCCAAACGTTTACAAACATTACGAAACAAATCCAAGCATTTCACCTTTTTAGCAATGTAAGCCAAACGTTTACAAACATTACGAAACAAATCTAAACGTTTCCCCTTTATAGCGATTTAAGCCAAACGTTTACAAACGTTACGAAATAAAACAAAACGTTTAACCTTTTTAGCGATTTAAGCCAAATCTTTAAAACGTTATGAAATAATTCCAAACATTTACAAACATTACAGAACAAAAACAAACGTTTCACATTTTTAGCAATTTAAGCCAAACGTTTACAAACGTTACGAAACAAAACCAAACATTTAACCTTTTTAGCGATTGAAGCCAAACGTTTACAAAAGTTACAAAACAAATCCAAACGTTTCCCCATTTTATTGATTTAAGCCAAACGTTTATGAACATTACGAAACAAAACCAAACGCTTAAAAACGTTACGAAAAATATCTAAATGTTTACAAACGTTACGAAACAAATCCAGACGTTTACCCATATTAGCAATTTAAGCCAAACGTGTTTACAAACGTTACGAAACAAATCCAAACGTTTTTGCATTTTAGCAATTTAACCCAAACGTTTACAAACGTTACATAACAAATCCAAGCGTTTCACCTTTTTGCGATTTAAGCGAAACGTTTACAAACGATGCGAAACAAAACCAAACGTTTAATACAATTACAAAACAAATCCAAACATTACACATTATTAGCAATTTAAGCCAAACGTTTACAAACATTACGAAACAAATCCAAGCGTTTCACCGTTTTAGCAATTTAAACCAAACATTCACAAACGTTACGAAACAAATCCAAACATTTCCCCATTTTAGCGATTTAAGCCAAACGTTTAAAACGTTACGAGAAGAATCCAAACGTTTCCCCTTTTTTAGCAATTTAAGCCAAACGTTTACAAATGTTATGAAATAAATCCAAATGTTTTGCTTTTTAGGTATTTAAGCAAAATGTTTACAAACATTGCGAAACAAATCAAAGTGTTTCACCTTTTTAGCAATTTAAGCCAAACGTTTACAAACATTACGAAAAAAATACAAACGTTTCACCTTTTTAGCAATTGAAGCCAAACGTTTACAAATGTTAAGAAACAAAACCAAACATTTACAAACGTTACGAAACAAATCCAAGCATTTCACCTTATTAGCAATTTAAACCAAACGTTTACAAACGTTACAAAACAAAACCAAATGTTTCCCCTTATTAGCGATTTAAGCCGAACGTTTACAAACGTTACGAAACAAATCTAAACGTTTCACCTTTTAGCGATTTAAGCCGAATGTTTAGAAACGTTAGGAAACAAATCCAAGCGTTTCACCTTTTTAGCAATGATAGGGGTAGAAATACCCCTATACTTAGGTATACTTTTGATACGGTATTTGCATGTTGATGTGTGTTTTTGAGCGTTATTTGGGTACTTATTGCCATATTGAGTATTTTAGGGAAAATGTGCAAGTATGGCGTAATTTGGAGCAATTTTGATGATATTCAGAGATTTCAAGAAGTCGAAGCGGATCATAGGAGAATCGAGAAGTGGAAAGAGGTGATTTGGGCTAAGTGACCAAGTGCACGAACGTGCACTCCTCCATAGTACTAGAATACACGAACGTGTATTATCGCCGAAGGGTGATGTTTGAGATACATGAAGAAATCAAGTGGAAATGGCCAAGTTACCTAGTACACGAACGTGTACTGAGCTGAAGAACAAAAATACACGAACGTGTATTTTCGCAGAAGGGTGAGTTTTGTGAAGTCAAATTGAATGAAAATTCAGCCAAGTCCCAGAGTACACGAACGTGTACTATCTCGAAGAACAAAAGTACACGAACGTGTACTTTCGCCGAAGCACATGATTTTGTGAAATTTGAAGATTTGGCTAAGGCATAAGGAACACGAACGTGTACTACCTTACACGGTCGTGTAATTGTCGAAAGCTGCGACTGGAAAAAGACAAAATTGTCCGTTTTAACTCCAAACTCCGAGAAACTCAAAGGGCACTTCTGGGTTTTCATCTATCTTGACCTAGTATCAGATTATGAAGTTGGGAGCCGTATAAATAGGGAGTTTAACATCGAACAAAGGTTCGGGTAGTTTTTGTAATCACATAAACCATAGACTAGAGTTTTCTTATTGTTGGATTATCGATTTATTCAGTTCTTCATTATTTTTCTTGTCGATTATCATTAGTTTACTTTCGAACAAGGTACGATTATTTTCGATTCTATATTCAGTATTCAATTTAATCTTAGAATGAGTTCTTTAATTATTGCTTTGAGTTATTTCATTATTATGTCTAGCTAAACCCTTTATTGGGGATTATTAATCGAAATTATGTCTGTTTAATTGAATTAGACTTATGGGTTTTGTGTTCTTGATGGGTTTTAATTATTGTGCTTAATGCTTAGCCTAAGCTGATCACTTAGTCTTTGCCGTATGTTTTGATTTTAGCTCGAGAGAGTAAGATTGGAATAGAACAATATAATTAAGAACGCAAGAGTTGATTGTGCGAGAGTGAATTAACGAGTGCGGGTTCTTTGAATTTGCTTAATAATCATTAAATCGATTTATACTTAGGTTAATCATTGTGCGAGAGTGAATAATTAACCTAGTATTAGTTAGTTTAATGCTTTTGCCTGTAATTGCTCGAGAGAGAATTTTAGGTGCTCTAAATTAGTTCGAACGTCATCAGAACCATATAATCCATAATCCGAATCAAGTAAACAACATAACTAAGATTAATAATCCCTGCTTTTCCCATTATTGTTAAAACACCATTTGAATTACAGCTTTACTTTACTTTAATCTACATTTATCAATATTTGTCTTTTAATTTACAAAACCAACAAAAATTATCTTTTCGGCTATTCGAATCGAGTACTCTGACTAGTTGTCTTTAGAGCTTTCTCTGTGGGTACGATATCCGGACTTCGCAGTCTGTATTACAAGTTGGCATACGTACGCTTGTGTATTTTTACCAACAAGCAATATAAACAAAACGTTTACAAAAGTTACGAAACAAAACAAAATATTTCACCTTTTTAGCGAATTAAGCAAAATATTTTCAAATGTTACGAAACAAAACCAAACGTTTCACCTTTTTAGCGATTTAAGACCAACGTTTACAAACGTTATGAAACAAATCCAAATGTTTCCCCATTTTAGCGATTTAAACCAAATGTTTAAAACGTTACGAAACAAATCTAAACGTTTCACTTTTTTAGCGATTTAAGCCAAACGTTTACAAACGTTACGAAACAAATCCAAAAATTTAACCTTATTAGCAATTTTAGCCAAACGTTTCACTTTTTTAGCGAATTAAGCCAAACGTTTACAAATGTTACAAAACAAATCCAAATGTTTCACCTTTTTAGTGATTTAAGTCAAACGTTACGAAACAAGTCCAAACGTTTCACCTTTTAGCGATTTAAGGCAAACGTTTACAAACGTTACGAAACAAATCCAAACGTTTCACCTTTTTAGCGATTTAAGCCAAACGTTTCCAAATGTTATGAAACTAATCCAAACGTTTAAAACGTTACGAAACCCTATTTAGCAATTTAAGCCGAACGTTTACAAATGTTACAAAACTAATTCAAACGTTTAAGACGTTATGAAACCCTTATTAGCAATTTAGCCAAACGTTTACAAACGTTATGAAACAAATCCAATCGTTTCACCTCTTTAGCGATTTAAAACAAACGTTTCGATACAAATCCAAATGTTTCACCTTTTTAGCGATTTAAGCCAAACGTTTACAAATTTAAAGAAAAAAACCAAACGTTTCACCTTTTTATCGATTTAAGCCAAACTTTTACAGATGTTACGAAACAAATCCAAATGTTTCACCTTTTTAGCGATTTAAGCCGAACGCTTACACACGTTACGAAACAAATCCAAACGTTACACCGTTTTAGCGATTTAAGCCAAACGTTTACAAACGTTACGAAACAAATCCAAACGTTTTACCTTTTTAGCGATTTAAGCCGAACGTATACAAACGTTACGAAACAAAATAGGACATTTCACCTTTTTTGCGATTTAAGCCAAACGTTTACAAACATTACGAAACAAAACCAAACGTTACGAAACAAATCCAAGCGTTTCCCCTTTTTAGCAATTTAAACCAAACGCTTATAAACGTTGCAAAATAAATCCAAATGTTTCACCGTTTTAGCGATTTAAACCAAACGTTTACAAATGTTACAAAACAAATCCAAACGTTTCCCTTTTTAAGCAATTTAAGCCAAACGTTTACAAATATTACAAAACAAAATTTTACCTTTTTAGCGAATTAAGCATAACATTTACAAACGTTACGAAACATATATAAACGTTTCACCTTTTTAGCGATTTAAGCCAAACGTTTACAAACGTTACGAAACAAATCGAAACGTTTCCCCTTTGTAGCGATTTAAGCCAAACGTTTACAACTGTTACGAAACAAATCCAAGTGTTTCACCTTTTTATCAATTTAAGCCAAACATTTCAAAACGTTACGAAACAAATCCAAGCGTTTCACCTTTTTAGCAATTTAAGCAAAACATTTACAAACGTTAAGAAACAAATCCAAATGTTTCACGTTCTTAGCGATTTAAGCCGAACGTTTACAAACGTTACGAAACAAAACCAAATGTTTCACCTTTTTAGCGATTTAAGCCCAACGTTTACAAACGTTACGAAAGAAATCCAAACGTTTCCCCATTTTAGCAATTTAGGCCAAACGTTTAAAACGTTACGAAACAAATCCAAATATTTCCCCATTTTAGCGATTTAAGCCAAACGTTTACAAACGTTACGAAACAAATCCAAACGTTTCACATTTTTAGCGATTGAAGCCAAACGTTTACAAACATTACGAAACAAATCCAAATGTTTCACCTTTTTAGCGATTTAAGCCGAACGTTTACAAACGTTATGAAACAAATCCAAACGTTTCAAGCCAAACGTTTACAAACGCTACGAAACAAATCCAAAAGTTTCACTTTTTTAGCGATTTAAGCCGAACGTTTACAAACGTTACGAAACAAATCCAAACGTTTCACCTTTTTAGCGATTTAAGCCAAACGTTTACAAAAGATACGGAAAAAATCCAAACGTTTCACCTTTTAAGAGATTTAAGCCAAACGTTTACAAACGCTATGAAACAAATCCAAATGTTTCCCCTTTTTGGCGATTTAAGCCAAACGCTTATAAACGCTACAAAATAAATCGAAACGTTTCCCCTTTTTAGAAATTTAAGCCAAACTTTTATAAAGGCTACGAAACAAATCCAAGTGTTTCAAACATTACGAAACAAATCCAAGCGTTTCACCTTTTTAGCAATTTGAGCCAAACGTTTACAAAGGTTACGAAACAAATCCAAACGTTTCAAGCCAAACGTTTACAAACGATACGAAACAAATCCAAATGTTTCACCTTTTTAGCGATTTAAGCCAAACGTTTATAAACGTTATGAAAAAAATCCAAACGTTTCACCTTTTTAACGATTTAAGCAAAACGTTTACAAACGTTACAAAACAAATCCAAACGTTTCGCCTTTTTAGCGATTTAAGCCAAACGTTTAGAAACTTTATGTAACAAAACCAAATGTTTAAAACGTTATGAAACAAATCGAAACGTTTCACATTTTTAGCGATTGAAGCCAAACTTTTACAAACGTTATAAAACAAAACCGAGCATTTCACCTTTTTAGCAATTTAAGCCAAACGTTTACAAACGTTACAAAACAAATCCAAGCGTTTCACCTTTTTTGCAATTTAAGCCAAGCGTTTACAAACGTTCCGAAACAAATCCAAGTGTTTCACCTTTTTAGTAATTTAGGCAAACATTTACTAACGTTACAAAACAAATCCAAGCGTTTCACTTTTTTAGCAATATAAGCCAATCGTTTACAAAAGTTAGGAAAAAATCAAACATTTCACCTTTTTAGCGATTTAAGCTGAACGTTTACAAAGATTACGAAACAAAACCAAACGTTTCACCTTTTAAGCGAGTTTAGCCAAATTTTACGAAAAAATTCAATCGATTCCTTATTTTAACAATTTCAGCCAAATGTTTACAAACGTTACGAAACAAATCCAAATGTTTCTCCTTTTTAGCGATTTAAGCCAAACGTTTACAAATGTTACGAAACGATTCCAAACGTTTCACCTTTTTAGCGATTGAAGCAAATTGTTTACAAACGTTACGAAACAAATACAAACGTTTCTCATTTTTAGCAATTTAAGCCAAACGTTTACAAACGTTATGAAACAAAACCAAGCGTTTCACCTTTATAGCAATTTAAGCCAAACGTTTACAAACTCAACGAAACAAATCAAAGCGTTTAGCGTTCTTAGCAATTTAAGCCAAACGTTTACAAACGTTACAAAATAAATCCAAGCTATTCACCTTTTTAGTAATTTAAGCTAAACGTTTACAAACGTTACGAAACAAATCAAACTGTTTCACCTTTTTAGCGATTTAAGCCAAACGTTTACAAACTGTACGAAACAAATCAAAATGTTTCACATTTTTAGCGATTTAAGCCAAACGTTTATTAACGCTACGAAATAAATCCAAACGTTTCCCCTTTTTAGCAATTTAAGCCAAACGTTTACAAACGCTACGAAACAAATTCAAACGTATCGCCTTTTTAGCAATTTAAGCAAAACGTTTACAAATGTTACGAAACAAATCAAAACGTTTCGTATTTTTAGCAATTTAAGCCACACGTTTACAAACATTACGAAACCAATCCAAACATTTCGAATTTTTAGCAATTTAAGCCAAACGTTTACAAACGTTACGAAACAAATCCAAACGTTTTTTTAGCGGATTAAGCCAACTTTTTACAAACGTTACAAACAAAACAAAACGTTTAAAACTTTAAAAAACAAATCCAAATGTTTCACATTTTTAGCAATTTAAGCCAAACCTTTACAAACGTTACAAAGCAAAACCAAGCGTTTCACCTTTTTAGCAATTTAAGCCAATCGTTTACAAACGTTACGAAACAAATCCAAGCGTTTCACCTTTTTAGCAATTTAATCCAAACGTTTATAAACGTTTTGAAACAAATCCAAGCGTTTCACCTTTTTAGCAATTTAAGCCAAATGTTTACAAATGTTCCGAAACAAATCCAAGCGTTTCACCTGTTTAGCAATATAAGCCAAAAGTTAACAAACGTTACGAAATAAATCCAAATGTTTCACCTTTTTAGCGATTTAGGCCAAACGTTTACAAACTGTACGAAACAAATCCAAACGTTTCACCTTTTTAGCGATTTACGCCAAACGTTTATAAACGCTATGAAATAAATCCAAATGTTTCACCTTTTTAGCAATGTAAGCCAAATGTTTACAAACGTTACGAAACAAATCTAAGCGTTTCACCTTTTTAGCAATTAAGCCAAACGTTTAGAAACGTTACGAAACAAATCCAAGCGTTTCACCTTTTTAGCACTTTAAGACAAACGTTTACAAACGTTACGAAACAAATCCAAACATTTCACCTTTCTAGTAATTTAAGCCAAATGTTTGCAAACGTTATGAAAACAAATCTAAACGTTTCACCTTTTTTAGCGATTTAAGCCGAACGTTTACAAACGTTACGAAACAAATCCAAACGTTACGAAACAAATCCAAACGTTTACCTTTTTAGCGATTGAAGTCAAACGGTTACAAATATTATGAAACAAATCCAAACATTTAATAACGTTACGAAACAAATCCAAGCGTTAAATAACGTAACGAAACAAATCTAAACGTTTCCTCTTTTAGCGATTTAAGCCAAACGTTTACAAAAGTTACGAATTAAAACCAAACATTTAAAACGTTACGAAAAAAATCCAAAGATTTCACATTTTTAGGATTTAAGCTAAACCCTAACAAAGGTTACGAAACAAAACCAAGCGTTTCACATTTTTAGCAATTTAAGCGAAACGTTTACAAACGTTACGAAACAAATCCAACCGTTTCACCTTTTTAGCAATTTAAGCCAAACGTTTACAAACGTTACCGAACGAAACCAAGCGTTTCAACTTTTTAGCAATTTATGCCAAACGTTTACAAACATAACGAAACAAATCCAAGCGTTTCACCTTTTTAGCAATTAAGCCAAACGTTTACAAACTTTACAAAACAAATCCAAGCGTTTCACCTTTTTAGCAATTTAAGCCAAATGTTTACAAACGTTACAAAACAAATCCAAACATTTCACCTTTTTAGCGATTTAAGCCAAAGTGTTTACAAACGATATGAAACAAATCCAAACGTTTCTCTTTTTTAGCGATTTAAGCCAAACGTTTATAAACGCTACGAAACAAATCTAAAACTTTCACCTTTTTTGCAATTTAAGCCAAACGTTTACAAACGTTACGAAACAAATCCAAGCGTTTCTCCGTTTTAGCAATATAAGCCAAACGTTTACAAACGTTACGAAACAAATCAAAGCGTTTCACCTTTTTAGCAATTTAAGCCAAACGTTTAAGAAGGTTACGAAACAAATCCAAACGTTTCACCTTTTTAGCAATTGAAGCCATACGTTTACAAACGTTACGGAACAAATCCAAATGTTTCTCATTTTTAGCAAATTAAGCTAAATATTTACAAACTTTACGAAACAAAAACCAAGTGTTTTACCTTTTCAGCAATTTAAGCCAAACGTTTACAAACGTAACAAAACAAATCCAAGCGTTTCAACTTGTTAGCAGTTTAAGCCAAACGTTTACAAACGTTACGAAACAAATCCAAGTGTTTTACCTTTTTACCAATTTAATCAAAACGTTTACAAACGTTACGAAAAAAATCCAAACATTTCGCCTTTTCAGCCATTTCAGCCAGGCGTTTACAAACGGTACGAAACAAATCCAAACGTTTCACCTTTTTAGCGATATAAGCCACAGGTTTACAAACGCTACGAAAAAAATCCAAACGTTTCGCCTTTTTAGCAATGTAAGCCAAACGTTTATAAACGTTACGAAACAAATCCAAGCATTTTACCTTTTTAACAATTTATGCCAAACGTTTACAAATGTTACAAAACAAATCCAAGTGTTTCACCTTTTTAGCAATTTAAGCCAAACGTTTACAGATGTTACGACAAAAATCCAAACGTATCACCTTTTCAGCGATTTAAGCCAAACGTTTACAAAGGTTATAAAACAAATCCAGATGTTTCACCTTTTTATCAATTTAAGCAAAACGTTATGAGACAAATCCAAGTGTTTCACCTTTTTAGCAGTTTAAGCCAAACATTAACAAACGTTACGAAAAGAATCCAAGCATTTCACCTTTTTAGCAATTGAAGCCAAATGTTTACAACGTTACGAAATAAACCCAAGCGTTTCACCTTTCTAGCAATATAAGCCAAACGTTACGAAACAAATCCAAATATTTCCCCTTTGTAGCGATATAAGCCGAACGTTTACAAACGTTTCGAAACAAAATAAAACGTTTCACCTTTTTAGCGATTTTAGCCAAACATTTACAAATGCTACAAAACAAATTCAAACGTTACCCCATTTCAGCGATTTCAGCCAAACGTTTAAAACTTTACGAAACAAATCCAAACGTTTCACCTTTTTAGCAATTTAAGACAAACATTTACAAAAATTATGAAATAAATCCAAACGTTTCACCTTTTTAGCGATTGTAGCCAAACGTTTACAAACGTTACGAAACAAATCTAAACGTTTCACATTTTTAGCAATCTAAGCCAAACGTTTACAAACCTTACGAAACAAAATCAAGCGTTTCACCTTTTTAGCAATTTAAGCCAAACGTTTACAAACGTAACACAATAAATCCAAGGGTTTCACCTTTTTAGCAATTTAAGCCAAACATTTACAAACGTTACGAAATAAATTCAAGCGTTTCACCTTTTTAGCAATTTAAGCCAAATGTTTACAAACGTTACGAAACAAATCCAAACATTTTACCTTTTTCGCGATTTAAGTCAAATGTTTACAAACGGTACAAAACAAATCCAAATGTTTGACCTTTTTAGCGATTTAAGCCAAACGTTTATGAATGCTACGAAACAAATCCAAACGTTTCATCTTTTTAGCAATTTAAGCCAAACATTTACAAACGTTCCGAAACAAATCCAAGCGTTTCTCCTTATTGGCAATTTAAGCCAGACGTTTACAAACAAAAACAAACCAAATCAAAGCGTTTCACCTTTTTAGCAATTTAAGCAAAATGTTTACAAAGGTTACGAAACAAATCTAAACGTTTCACCTTTTTAGCGATTTAAGCGAAACGTTTACAAACGATACGAAATAAATCCAAAGTTTTCCCCATTTTATTGATTTAAGCCAAACATTTATAAACGTTACGAAACAAAACCAAACGTTTACAAACGTTACGAAACAAATCTAAATGTTTACAAACGTTACGAAACAAATCCAAACGTTTACCCATTTTAGCAATTTAAGCCAAACGTGTTTACAAACGTTACGAAACAAATCCAAACGTTTTCTCATTTTAGCGATTTAAGCCAAACGTTTGCAAACGTTACATAACAAATCCAAGCGTTTCACCTTTTTGCGATTTAAGCGAAACATTTACAAACGATACGAAATAAAACCAAACGTTTAAGACAATTATAAAACAAATCCAAACATTACACAATTTTAGCAATTTAAGTGAAACATTTACAAACATTACGAAACAAATCCAAGTGTTTCACCGTTTTAGCAATTTAAGCCAAACATTTACAAACGTCACGAAACAAATCCAAACGTTTCCCCATTTTAGCGATTTAAGACAAACGTTTAAAACGTTACGAAAAGAATCCAAACGTTTTCCCTTTTTAGCAATTTAAGTCAAACGTTTACAAATGTTACGAAACAAATCCAAAAATTTCGCCTTTTTAGGTATTTAAGCCAAATATTTACAAACATTACGAAACAAATCCAAGCGTTTCACCTTTTTAGCAATTTAAGCCAAACATTTATAAACATTACGAAATAAATCCAAACGTTCCCCCTTTTTAGAAATTGAAGCCAAACGTTTACAAACGTTAAGAAACAAAACCAAACATTTACAAACGTTCCGAAACAAATCCAAACATTTCACTTTTTTTAGCAATTTAAACCAAACGTTTACAAAAGTTACAAAACAAAACCAAACGTTTCCGCTTTTTAGCGATTGAAGCCGAACGTTTACAAACGTTACGAAACACATCTAAACGTTTCACCTTTTAGCGATTTAAGCCGAATGTTTACAAACGCTACGAAACAAATCCAAGCGTTTCACCTTTTTAGCAATTTAAACCAAACGTTTACAAACGTTACGAAACAAATCCAAATATTTCACCTTTTTAGAGATTTAAGCCAAATGTTTTCAAATGTTACGAAATAAAACCAAACGTTTCACCTTTTTAGCGATTTAAGACGAACGTTTACAAACGTTACGAAACAAATTCAAATGTTTCCACATTTTAGTGATTTAAGCCAAACGTTTAAAACGTTACGAAACAAATCCAAACGTTTCCCCTTTTTAGCGATTTAAGCCAAACGTTTACAAATGTTACCAAACAAATCCAAACGTTTCACCTTTTTAGCAATTTAAGCCAAACGTTTACAAACGCTACGAAACAAATCCAAATATTTAACCTTATTAGAAATTTTAGCCAAACGTTTCACTTTTAATATTTTAATATATTAAATTTCGAATTAATATATATATTACGAATTATATATATAATAATTAGTCACTTAATTTTACTGGGCTTGTACAACCCATAACTGTTTTGGGCCTGTTCTTAGTGTACAACCCTCTAGGTTCATATAACGTTGGCAGTAGGCTCGGAATCCCTATTTCAGCCCGCAAGTCATAAGTGTCCTCTGGCAAGACATTATGACTACCCAAGTTATATGAATATCAAAAATCTGGTTTAACCATAAACAATAATATTTTAATTTCCTTTGTCTCTCGATATCCAGATTGAATATAAGGCATAGTCATGTCATCCTTATAATATTCAATCATTAGTTTCCTGATTCTAAGTAGACTGAAAATGATAACTCTTTATCAATTCATTTAGCATGGCCATGAATTTCCTTCAGTCTATCTTCTTCAAGGGGCCCATAGATATCTTACTCAAATAAATGAGGGACAAATTCCTTCTCAGTCACTCACATTTCCCACATAGTTACTTCCATATCCAGTGATAATCTATTCAACTATCCTGTTAAAGATAATGTAAGACTGTATCAAAATATGAAATAGCTATGTAGAAATCCATGTTGATTTCAAGGTCAAAGGATTATACTAATAGAACTGTAATGAGAATTACTTGTGACAGTTATCTATGTAGTATTCTCAAGGTGGGTTATCCAGTGCCTTATTTCTCAAATAACACCTATGATTTGACTTTATATCTCACATACATGATTAGTAAAAACATAATCATCAGTTAACATCATACTAGTCTCAATATTCTATTAAGACTAGGGATAGATGAAATATAGTTTTTCATAAAAGCCAAGGGTTCTACTATCAAGTCACATGCTTGATGACCTTAGAAAGAATTAACCATTTAAGTATTTTAATCATAATATAAAAGGGTTAATTCCATAAAAAGTCGCGACCTTTACACAAATTTTCATTTTAATCACGACTTTTAAAAATTGCCACATAAAACCATGACCTTTCGTTGTTTTTCAAATCTATCACCGACAATTTTTCCGGTAAATTTTACCTTTCATTTCTTTTTAAATTTGCCGGATTATGGTGACCACGTCATCAAAAATACACCAAAAATTGATTTGGTGATAGATTTGAAAAAAAATAATGAAAAGTCGTGGTTTTATATGTCAAATTTTAAAAGTCGTGATTAAAATGAAAATTCGTGTAAAGGACGTGACTTTTTATGAAATTAACCCAATATAAAATGATAAAAACTGCAAATCAATAAATAACAAAACGATAAAGTCAATACATGGTCACACATGATTGACCTAGTGCATATCCATAACACGTTCCACCTTTTTAGGAATTTATGCCAAACGTTTACAAACGTTACGAAACAAATCCAAACGTTTTCCCATTTTAGCGATTTAAGCCAAACGTTTAAAAAGTTACGAAACAAATCCAAACGTTTCACCTTTTTAGTGATTTAAGACAAACGTTTACAAACGTTAGGAAACAAATCCAAACGTTTCACATTTTTAGCGATTGAAGCCAAACGTTTACAACGTTACGAGACAAATCCAAACGTTTCCCATATTTAGCAATTTAAGCCAAACGTTTACAAACGTTATGAGACAAAACCAAGAGTTTCACCTTTTTAGAAATTTAATCCAAACGTTTACAAACGCTGCGAAACAAATCCAAACGTTTCACCTTTTTAGCGATTTAAGCCAAACATTTACAAACGTTATGAAACAAATCCAAACGCTTCCCCTATTAAGTAATTTAAGCCAAACGTTTACAAACATTACAAAACAAATCCAAGCGTTTCACCTTTTTTAACAATTTAAGCCAAACTTTTACAAAGGTTCTGAAACAAATCCAAGCGATTCACATTTTTAAGCAATTTAAGCCAAACGTTTACAAACGTTCCGAAACAAATCCAAGCGTTTCACCTTTTTAGCAATTTAAGCCAAACGTTTACAAATGTTCCGAAAGAAATCCATGCGTTTCACCTTTTTTGCAATTTAAGCCAAAGGTTTACAAACATTACCAAACAAATCCAAGCGTTTCACCTTGTTAGCAATTTAAGCCAAACGTTTACCAACGTTACGAAACAAATCCAAGCGTTTCACCTTTTTAGCAATTTAAGCGAAATGTTTACAAAAGTTACGAAACAAATCTAAACGTTTCACCTTTTTAGAGATTTAAGCCAAACGTTTACAAACGGTGCGAAACAAATCCAAACGTTTCACCTTTTTAGCGATTTAAGCCAAACGTTTATAAACGTTACTAAACAAATCTAAACGTTTCACCTTTTTAGCAATTTAAGCCAAACGTTTACAAACGTTATGAAACAAATCCAAACGTTTTCCACAATTGAAGCCAAACGTTTACAGATGTTACGAAACAAAAACAAAATTTTCACCTTTTTAGCAATTTAAGCCAAACTTTTACAAACGTTACGAAACAAATCCAAGCGTTTCACCTTTTTAGCAATTTAAGCCAATGGTTTACAAACGTTACGAAACAAATCCAAGCGTTTCACCTTTTTAGCAATTTAAGCAAAACATTTACAAACGTTACGAAACAAATCCAAATGTTTACAAACGTTACGAAACAAATCTAAACGTTTCACCTTTTTAGCGATTTAAGCCAAACGTTTACAAACGTTACAAAACAAATCCAAACATTTCGCCTTTTTAGCGATTTAATCCAAACGTTTACGAACGTTACGAAACAAATCCAAACGTTTCACATTTTTTGCGATTTAAGCCAAACGTTATTAAACGTTACGAAAAAAATCAAGCGTTTCACCTATTTTGCATTTAAGCCAAACGTTTAAAACGTTACGAAACAAATCAAACGTTTCCCATTTTTAGCGATTTAAGCCAAACGTTTACAAACGTTACGAAACAAAAGCAATTTAAGCGAAATGTTTACAAACGGTACAAAACAAATCCAAGCGTTTCACCTTTTTAGCAATATAAGCCAAACGTATATAAACGTAAAGAAACAAATCCAAGCGTTTCATCTTTTTAGCAATTTAAGCCAAACGTTTACAAACGTTACGTAACAAATCCAAACGTTTCCCCTTTTTAGCTATTTAAGCCGAACGTTTATAAATGTTATGAAAAAATCCAAACGTTTCAGCTTTTTAGCGATTTAAGCGAAACATTTACAAAGGTTATGAAACAAAATCAAATGTTTAACCTTTTTAGCAATTTAAGCCAAACGTTTACAAACAGTTACGAAACAAAACCAAACGTTTCACCTTTTTAGCGATTTAAGCCAAACGTTTATAAACGTTATGAAATAAATCCAAACGTTTCACCTTTTTAGCAATTGAACCCAAACGTTTACATACGTATGAAACAAATCCAAACGTTTTACCTTTTTAGCGGTTTAAGCCAAACGTCAACAAACGTTACAAAATAAAACCAAATGTTTTACCTTTTTCGCGATTTAAGCCAAACGTTTACAAACGTTACAAAACAAAACCAAACGTTTAAAACATTACGAAACAAACATTACGAAACAAATCCAAATGTTTACAAACATTACAAAACAAAACCAAACGTTCCACCTTTTTAGCGATTTAAGCCTAACGTTTATAAACGTTACGAAATAAAACCAAACATTTCACCTTTTTAGCGATTTAAGCCAAACATTTACTAATGTTACGAAACAAAACCAAACGTTTGAAATGTTACAAAACAAACATTACGAAACAAATACAAACGTTTACAAACCTTACGAAACAAAACCAAACGTTTCACCTTTTTAGCGATTTAAGCCAAATGTTTACAAACGTTACAAAACAAAACCAAATGTTTCACCTTTTTAGCGATTTAAGCCAAACGTATACAAACATTATGAAACAAATCCAAACGTTTCACCTTTTTAGCTATTTAAGCCAAACGTTTACAAACGTTATGAAACAATTCCAAACGTTTCACCTTTTTAGCGATTTAAGTCAAACGTTTACAAACATTATGAAACAAAACCAAATGTTTCAGCTTTTCAGCGACATAAGCCAAATGTTTACAAATGATACGAAACAAAACCAAACGATTAAAACATTACGAAACAAATTCAAGCGTTTCCAAACGTTACAAAACAACACCAAACGTTTCCCAATTTTAGCAATTTAAGCCAAACATTAATAAACGTTACGAAACAAAACTAAACATTTGTAAACGTTACAAAAAAAATCCAAACATTTCACATTTTTAGTGATTTAAGCCAAAAGTCTATTTACGTTACGAAACAAATCCAAACTTTTCGCCTTTTTAGTGATTGAAGCCAAACGTTACGAAACAAATCCAAACGTTTCGAAGGAAATCCAAACGTTTCCCCTTTTTAGCTATTTAAGCCAAACGTTTATAAACGTTATGAAAAAAATCCAAACGTTTCGGCTTTTTAGCGATTTAAGCGAAACATTAACAAAGGTTATGAAACAAATCCAAATGTTTCACCTTTTTAGAAATTTAAGCCAAATGTTTACAAACGTTACGAAACAAATCCAAGCGTTTCACCTTTTTAGATATTTAAGCAAAACGTTTAAAAACGTTACGACACAAATCCAAACATTTCCCCTTTTTAGTGATTGAAGCCAAATGTTTACAAATGTTACAAAACAAATCCAAACTTTTCAAAACAAATCCAAACGTTTAAAACATAACGAAGCAAATCCAAACGTTACGAAATAAATTCAAGCGTTTCACCTTTTTAGCAATTTAAGGCAAACGTTTACAAACATTACAAAACAAAACCAAACGATTCACCTTTTTAGCGATTTAAGCCAAATGTTTATAAACGCTACGAAATAAATCCAAGCGTTTCACCTTTTTAGCAATTTAAGCCAAACGTTTACGAACGCTACGGAACAAAACCAAACGTTTCACATTTTTAGCGATTTAAGTCAAACGTTTGCAAACGCTACGAAATAAATCCAAATGTTTCACCTTTTTGGCGATTGAACCTAAACGTTTACATACGTATGAAACAAATCCAAACGTTTCACCTTTTTAGCGATTTAAGCCAAACGTCAACAAACGTTACAAAATAAAACTAAATGTTTCACCTTTTTCGCGATTTAAGCCAAACGTTTACAAACGTTACGAAACAAAACGAAACGTTTAAAACATTACAAAACAAACATTACGAAACAAATCCAAATGTTTACAAACATTACAAAACAAAACCAAATGTTCCACCTTTTTAGCGATTTAAGCCTAACGTTTATAAACGTTACGAAATAAAACCAAACGTTTCACCTTTTTAGCGATTTAAGCCAAACATTTACTAACATTACGAAACAAAACCAAACGTTTGAAATGTTACAAAACAAACATTACGAAACAAATCCAAACGTTTACAAACCTTACGAAACAAAACCAAACGTTTCACCTTTTTAGCGATTTAAGCCAAACGTTTACAAACATTACAAAACAAAACCAAATGTTTCACCTTTTTAGCGATTTAAGCCAAACATTTACAAACATTATGAAACAAATCCAAACGTTTCACCTTTTTAGCGATTTAAGCCAAACATTTACAAACGTTATGAAACAAATCCAAAAGTTTCACCTTTTTAGCGATTTAAGTCAAACGTTTACAAACATTATGAAACAAAACCAAATGTTTCACCTTTTTAGCGACTTAAGCCAAATGTTTACAAATGTTACGAAACAAAACCAAACGATTAAAACATTACGAAACAAATTCAAGCGTTTCCAAACGTTACAAAACAACACTAAACGTTTCCAATTTTAGCAATTTAAGCCAAACATTTATAAACGTTACGAAACAAAACTAAACGTTTGTAAACGTTACAAAACAAATCCAAACGTTTCACATTTTTAGTAATTTAAGCCAAAAGTCTATTTACGTTACGAAACAAATCCAAACTTTTCGCCTTTTTAGTGATTGAAGCCAAACGTTTACAAAAGTTACGAAACAAATCCAAACGTTTCGAAGGAAATCCAAACGTTTCCCCTTTTTAGCTATTTAAGCCAAACGTTTATAAACGTTATGAAAAAAATCCAAACGTTTCGTCTTTTTAGCGATATAAGCGAAACATTTACAACGGTTATGAAACAAATCCAAATGTTTCACCTTTTTAGCAATTTAAGCCAAACGTTTACAAACGTTACGAAACAAATCCAAGCGTTTCACCTTTTTAGATATTTAAGCAAAACGTTTACAAACGTTACGACACAAATCCAAACGTTTCCCCTTTTTAGTGATTGAAGCCAAACGTTTACAAATGTTACAAAACAAATCCAAACTTTTCAAAACAAATCCAAACGTTTAAAACATAACGAAGCAAATCCAAACGTTACGAAACAAATTCAAGCATTTCACCTTTTTAGCAATTTAAGGCAAACGTTTACAAACATTACAAAACAAAACCAAACGATTCACCTTTTTAGCGATTTAAGCCAAACGTTTATAAACGCTACGAAATAAATCCAAGCGTTTCACCTTTTTAGCAATTTAAGCCAAACGTTTACGAACGCTACGGAACAAAACCAAACGTTTCACATTTTTAGCGATTTAAGTCAAACGTTTACAAACGCTACGAAATAAATCCAAACGTTTCACCTTTTTAGCGATTGAACCGAAACGTTTACAAACGTATGAAAAAAATCCAAACGTTTCACCTTTTTAGCGATTTAAGCCAAACGTCTGCAAACGTTAAAAAATAAAACCAAATGTTTCACCTTTTTCGCGATTTAAGCCAAACGTTTACAAACGTTACGAAACAAAACCGAATGTTTCGAAGGAAATCCAAACGTTTCCCCTTTTTAGCTATTTAAGCCAAACGTTTATAAATGCTACGAAATAAATCCAAATGTTTCAGCTTTTTAGCGATTTAAGCGAAACATTTACAAAGGTTATGAAACAAATCCAAATGTTTCACCTTTTTAGCAATATAAGCCAAACGTTTACCAAAGTTACGAAACAAATCGAAGCGTTTAACCTTTTTAGATATTTAAGCAAAACGTTTACAAACGTTACGACACAAATCAAAACGTTTCCCCTTTTTAGTGATTGAAGCCAAACGTTTACAAATGTTACAAAACAAATCCAAACTTTTCAAAACAAATCCAAACGTTTAAAACATAACGAAGCAAATCCAAACGTTACGAAACAAATTCAAGCGTTTCACCTTTTTAGCAATTTAAGGCAAACGTTTGCAAACATTACAAAACAAAACCAAACGATTCACCTTTTTAGTGATTTAAGCCAAACTTTTATAAACGCTACGAAACAAATCCAAGCGTTTCACCTTTTTAGCAATTTAAGCCAAACGTTTACGAACGCTACGGAACAAAACCAAACGTTTCACATTTTTAGCGATTTAAGTCAAACGTTTACAACGCTACGAAATAAATCCAAACGTTTCACCTTTTTAGCGATTCAACCCAAACGTTTACAAACGTATGAAAAAAATCCAAACGTTTCACCTTTTTAGTGATTTAAGGCAAACGTCTACAAACGTTAAAAAATAAAACCAAATGTTTCACCTTTTTCGCGATTTAAGCCAAACGTTTACAAACGTTACGAAACAAAACCAAACGTTTAAAACGTTACGAAACAAACATTTCGAAACAAATCCAAATGTTTACAAACATTACGAAACAAAACCAAACGTTTCACCTTTTTAGTGATTTAAGCCTAACGTTTATAAGCGTTACGAAAAAAATCCAAATGTTTCACCTTTTTAGCGAGTGAACCAAAACATTTACTAACGTTACGAAACAAAACCAAACGTTTGAAATGTTACAAAATAAACATTACGAAACAAATCCAAATGTTTACAAACCTTACGAAACAAAACCAAACGTTTCACCTTTTTAGCGATTTCAGCCAAACGTTTACAAACGTTACAAAACAAAACCAAATGTTTCACCTTTTTAGCGATTTAAGCCAAACGGTTACAAACATTATGAAACAAATCCAAACGTTTCACCTTTTTAGCGATTTAAGCCAAACGTTTACAAACGTTATGAAACAAATCCAAACGTTTCACCTTTTTAGCGATTTAAGTCAAACGTTTACAAACATTATGAAACAAACCAAATGTTTCACCTTTTTAGCGACTTAATCCAAATGTTTACAAATGTTACAAAATAAAACCAAACGATTAAAACATTACGAAACAAATTCAAGCGTTTCCAAATGTTACAAAACAACACCAAACGTTTCCCAATTTTAGCAATTTAAGCCAAACATTTATAAATGTTACGAAACAAAACTAAACGTTTGTAAACGTTACAAAACAAATCCAAACGTTTCACATTTTTAGTGATTTAAGCCAAAAGTCTATTTACTTTACGAAACATATCCAAATTTTTCGCCTTTTTAGTGATTCAAGCCAAACGTTTACAAACGTTACGAAACAAATCCAAACGTTTCAAAAGAAATCCAAATATTTCGAAAGAAATCCAAACGTTTCCCCTTTTTAGCTATTTAAGCCAAACGTTTATAAACGTTACGAAAAAAATCCAAACGTTTCGGCTTTTTAGCGATTTAAGCGAAACATTTACAAAGGTTATGAAAGAAATCCAAATGTTTCACCTTTTTAGCAATTTAAGCCAAACGTTTACAAACGTTACGAAACAAATCCAAGCGTTTCACCTTTTTAGATATTTAAGAAAAACGTTTACAAACGTTACGACACAAATCCAAACGTTTCCCCTTTTTAGTGATTGAAGCCAAACGTTTACAAATGTGTAATATCCCGTAAATTTTTAAATTTATTTTTGTAATTTCCGACGTGGTTCCGGATGTATTTTGAGGGGTATTTGAAGTTTCGTAGATTTTCGTGGTTCGATTCGTTTTGGTTCGGTTTTAAAAAAAAAAATGATTTCTCCCTGGTTTGTGGTTCAACCGAAGTGGTTGAACCACTTCTGGTTAACTCAGGCCTCAAATCGAGACCTGAGTAATTTTAGTGATTCTCGTTCGAGAATCCAAGGATTCTCGAACGAGAATCCATTTTCAGGCCTGATCCCGTTCGGGACCAGGCCCTTTCTCGAACGGGATCAGGCCAAATTTGGCCATTCCCGTTCGGGAACAGGTCTGCATTTTTGACCCCTTCGCCCAGCCCGCTTCGTACTCATTTTCGACCCATCTCCTCTCGATATTTAAAGTCGACTTCTTAACAGAAAATCTTCACCACTCATCACTGAAACCCTAGCCGTTTTCCGCTTGTCATTTCGCTGAGTATCGAACCTGTTATCACCTTCCAAAGATCGCTGTTCGGTAAGTTTTCTGATTCGTTTGATTTCCAGATTTTGTTCTTGAACGACATTACGTAATTTGGTTCGTTCTCTCTCGTTTCTAGATCGAAATCAGAACCGTTTGATTCCAGACGATCTAGACTCACGTACCTACGTTTCCCTACCTCAGTTTCGCTGAACGGTACGCCGTCGATCTCGTTCTAATCAATCCCGTTTCATCGTTTCGGTTTGCTATATATTTTCTGTTTTGGTTTTTGATTTCTGCCGAACCATTGTGTTTCCCTTTGGCCATGGATTTGATTGTTTGGCTTATAGATCTCTAGGGTTAATTGTTAGTTTATGATTTCATGGAGTTATCAAACCATTTTCCATTTTCGTGTTGAGATTTGGTTCGGCAGTAACGTTTGAGGTTTGATTCTTTGTGTTGAATGATTATGGGTATGTAGAAATTGTGTTATGTTGATTTGAATTGATTTATGGCTATTAGGTTGCTTGGCTTTGATAAGATTGGTGATTGAGCTTAGTTTCAGAATCATAAAAATGGTGATTTGGTTGTTTGAGCATGGCGGGGTTTGTTCTTGTTTCAAATGGAGAAGATGGTTAATTTCCTAGGTTAATCACCAAAATGTTTTGTTCAAATCAAATAAATCCTTAGAGTTAAACTTTACAAAAATACTTGGATTTTATTTGATTCACAAGTTAAATATAGAAAGCAATAGTTAATCATAATTAAGTTAATATAATTACTCGGGTAATTATATTTGTGTTCAAATGTCGTTTTGTCAAAAGTTGGCTAAATTACAATTTAGCCCCTAAACTTATTTTATAACTTAATTAAGTGGATTTTTGGTTGATAACTTTATTGTTGGTTTTAATTATAAAGAAAAGCTATAAATTGATTTCGGATATCAAATTGGCAAAAGTACAATTTAGTCCCTAATTGGCAAAAGTACGATTTAGTCCCTAAACTTTTATTAACTTAAAATGATTAAGTTTTTGATTTGTAACTTGGGTTACTTAGAATTGAAGTTATTGAGTTCCGCTTTTAAAATGGTTTATTATTTTATGGAATTATTTTATAAATATAAACTCGGGTTTATATTTGGTAAACGTTTTGAATCGGGTTAGACTTGGGTCACCCGACAAGTGAGGTTGGCTTGGTAGTTTGTGATAACTCGGCTAACCCACTATTTGGAAATTATTTATTATTTAAAGTTTTTAAATAATATTTATATATTGGATTTTAAGCGAGAACTCAATAGACTTATATTAATTGAGCTTTATTACCTTTTGGATGTATTTGTGTTACTTTGGATTATTAATTACTACGTGTTAATTGTGCTAGTCTTATGTGGTGTCTAGTACTCTCTAGAGTTAGGGTCTGATTTTAATAATTATTTTATTTGTCTAGACTCGTCTACTGTTCGTGCTTTAGAGGCGAACCAGAGTTAGTTGCTTGCCGGTATTTCACGCGGATTAGCAAGCAGTGAGTTTATATTTACTATTTACCGCTTTATTAAGTAAATTGTTATTTTAATATTAAATATATATACTGTACGTATATTTCGAACTGTTTTTATATTATGGCTCTTAGTTGGAACGTGCTACCTAATGGGCATCATTAGGACTGCGTGCGCACCGGTATTGATCTGGGTAAGGTATATACGGAAATGTGGTAACTCGGTGTGAGCATAGCTCTCGGGACCAGGTAGAGTAACTCGGTGTAGCTCAGCTCTCGGGACTCTGGTATAAGTGTGGTCAGTGGTAACTCGGTGTAGCTCAGCTCTCGGGACCAGACCTATTGGATTATGATTATTATTTAGAATTGTGGATTAGGGTTCCAACTGTTATCTATAATATCGTTATTAAATGTTTTTAAACGTTTTAAAGGTTTTCCACTTAATAAATGTAAATAGTGGTATGAACTCATCTCAGTATATCTGACCCCGTTGTTTTCCCAAATTTTTCCCAGGGTTATGATCTGAGAGAGTCTGGTGATCTCCGCATTACTTTTCCTCGGAGGTTCCTTTTATTTTAATAAAACTGTAAAACTGTTTTATTCTTAGACCGCAGTAGTAACTAGACGTCTTTGTTATTATTATTTATTTTGTCGGATTGGTTCGACTGGTTATATTGCTTTGGCATGTTATATTATTTATATTGGTTTATGATAAATCTATTTTAGAATCAGAATTGAATAAGCATGTTATATTAACTGTTGATTATCATATCTGCTAGATTAGGTTGAAGTCTCGGTTGCCCCGAGCATTGGTTTTCTGCAGGTTTATGTGTTTATGATTTACATGGAAGGCTAGCTACGGGTTTCGGTACTACATTACCCATACCCTAGCGCCGGTTGCGATTCATGAAAACGGGTCGTGACAAAATGTTACAAAACAAATTCAAACTTTTCAAAACAAATCTAAACGTTTAAAACATAGCGAAGCAAATCCAAACGTAACGAAACAAAGTCAAGAGTTTCACCTTTAGCAATTTAAGGCAAACGTTTACAAACATTACAAAACAAAACCAAACGATTCACCTTTTTAGCGATTTAAGCCAAACGTTTATAAACGCTACGAAATAAATCCAAGCGTTTCACCCTTTTAGCAATTTAAGCCAAACGTTTACGAACACTACGGAACAAAACCAAATGTTTCACATTTTTAGCGATTTAAGTCAAACGTTTACAAACGCTACGAAATAAATCAAAACGTTTCACCTTTTTAGCGATTGAACCCAAACGTTTACAAACGTATGAAAAAAATCCAAACGTTTCACCTTTTTAGTGATTTAAGCCAAACGTCTACAAACGTTAAATAATAAAACCAAATGTTTCACCTTTTTCGCGATTTAAGCCAAACGTTTACAAACGTTACGAAACAAAACCAAACGTTTAAAACGTTACGAAATAAACATTTGGAAACAAATACAAATGTTTACTAACATTACGAAACAAAACCAAACGTTTCACCTTTTTAGCGATTTAAGCCTAACGTTTATAAACGTTACGAAATAAATCCAAACGTTTCACCTTTTTAGCGATTGAACCCAAACGTTTACATACGTATGAAACAAATCCAAACGTTTCACCTTTTTAGCGATTTAAGTCAAACATCAACAAACGTTACAAAATAAAACCAAATGTTTCACCTTTTTCGCGATTTAAGCCAAACGTTTACAAACGTTGCGAACAAAACCAAACGTTTAAAACATTACGAAACAAACATTACGAAACAAATCCAAATGTTTACAAACATTACAAAACAAAACCAAACTTTCCACCTTTTTAGCGATTTAAGCCTAACGTTTATAAACGTTACGAAATAAAACCAAACATTTCACCTTTTTAGCGATTTAAGCCAAACATTTCCTAACGTTACGAAACAAAACCAAACGTTTGAAATGTTACAAAACAAACATTACGAAACAAATCCAAACGTTTACAAACCTTACGAAACAAAACCAAACGGTTCACCTTTTTAGCGATTTAAGCCAAACGTTTACAAACGTTACAAAACAAAACCAAATGTTTCACCTTTTTAGTGATTTAAGCCAAACGTTTACAAACATTATGAAACAAATCCAAATGTTTCACCTTTTTAGCGATTTAAGCCAAACGTTTACAAATGTTATGAAACAAATCCAAATGTTTCACCTTTTTAGCGATTTAAGTCAAACGTTTACAAACATTATGAAACAAAACCAAATGTTTCACCTTTTTAGCGACTTAATCCAAATGTTTACAAATGTTACGAAACAAAACCAAACGATTAAAACATTACGAAACAAATTCAAGCGTTTCCAAACGTTACAAAACAACACCAAACGTTTCCCAATTTTAGCAATTTAAGACAAACATTTATAAACGTTACGAAAAAAAACTAAATGTTTGTAAACATTACAAAACAAATCCAAACGTTTCATATTTTTAGTGATATAAGCCAAAAGTCTATTTACGTTACGAAACAAATCCAAACTTGTTGCCTTTTTAGTGATTCAAGCCAAACGTTTACAAACGTTACGAAACAAATTCAAACATTTCGAAAGAAATCCAAACGTTTCCCCTCTTTTGCTATTTAAGCCAAACGTTTATAAACGTTACGAAAAAAATCCAAACGTTTCGGCTTTTTAGCGATTTAAGCGAAACATTTACAAAGGTTAAGAAACAAATCCAAATGTTTCACCTTTTTAGCAATTTAAGCCAAACGTTTACAAACGTTACGAAACAAATCCAAGCGTTTCACCTTTTTAGATATTTAAGCAAAACGTTTACAAACGTTACGACACAAATCCAAACGTTTCCCCTTTTTAGTGATTGAAGCCAAACGTTTACAAATGTTACAAAACAAATCCAAACTTTTCAAAACAAATCCAAACGATTAAAACATAACGAAGCAAATCCAAACGTTACGAACCAAATTCAAGTGTTTCTCCTTTTTAGCAATTTAAGGCAAATGTTTACAAACATTACAAAACAAAACCAAACGATTCACCTTTTTAGCGATTTAAGCCAAATGTTTATAAACGCTACGAAATAAATCCAAGCGTTTCACCTTTTTAGCAATTTAAGCCAAACGTTTACGAACGCTACGGAACAAAACCAAACGTTGCCCATTTTTAGCGATTTAAATCAAACGTTTACAAACGCTACGAAATAAATCCAAACTTTTCACCTTTTTAGCGATTGAACCCAAAAGTTTACAAACATATGAAAAAAATCCAAACGTTTCACCTTTTTAGCGATTTAAGCCAAATGTCTACAAACGTTAAAAAATAAAACCAAATGTTTCACCTTTTTCGCGATTTAAGCCAAACGTTTATAAACGTTACGAAACAAAACCAAACGTTTAAAACGTTACGAAACAAACATTACGAAACAAATCCACATGTTTACAAACATTACGAAACAAAACAAAACGTTTCACCTTTTTAGCGATTTAAGCCTAACGTTTATAAACGTTACGAAATAAATCCAAACGTTTCACCTTTTTAGCGATTGAACCCAAACGTTTACATACGTATGAAACAAATCCAAACGTTTCCCCTTTTTAACGATTTAAGCCAAACGTCAACAAACGTTACAAAATAAAACCAAATGTTTCACCTTTTTCGCGATTTAAGCCAAACGTTTACAAACGTTACGAAACAAAACCAAACGTTTAAAACATTACGAAACAAACATTACGAAACAAATCCAAATGTTTACAAACATTACAAAACAAAACCAAACGTTCCACATTTTTAGCGATTTAACCCTAACGTTTATAAAGTTACGAAATAAAACCAAACGTTTCACCTTTTTAGCGATTTAAGCCAAACATTTACTAACTTTATGAAACAAAACCAAACGTTTGAAATGTTACAAAACAAACATTACGAAACAAATCCAAACGTTTACAAACCTTACGAAACAAAACCAAACGTTTCACCTTTTTAGCGATTTAAGCCAAACGTTTAGAAACGTTACAAAATAAAACCAAATGTTTCACCTTTTTAGCGTTTTAAGCCAAACGTTTACAAACATTATGAAACAAATCCAAACGTTTTACCTTTTTAGCGATTTAAGCCAAACGTTTACAAACGTTATGAAACAAATCTATGAAACAAAACCAAATGTTTCACCTTTTTAACGACTTAAGCCAAATGTTTACAAATGTTACGAAACAAAACCAAACGATTAAAACATTACGAAACAAATTCAAGCGTTTTCAAACGTTACAAAACAACACCAAACGTTTCCCAATTTTAGCAATTTAAGCCAAAAATTTATAAACGTTACAAAACAAATCCAAACGTTTCACATTTTTAGTGATTTAAGCCAAAAGTCTATTTACGTTACGAAACAAATCCAAACTTTTTGCCTTTTTAGTGATTGAAGCCAAACGTTACGAAACAAATCCAAACATTTCGAAGGAAATCCAAACGTTTCCCCTTTTTAGCTATTTAAGCCAAACGTTTATAAACGTTATGAAAAAAATCCAAACGTTTCGACTTTTTAGCGATTTAAGCGAAACATTAACAAAGGTTATGAAACAAATCCAAATGTTTCACCTTTTTAGCAATTTAAGCCAAACGTTTACAAACGTTACGAAACAAATCCAAGCGTTTCACCTTTTTAGATATTTAAGCAAAACGTTTACAAACGTTACGACACAAATCCAAACATTTCCCCTTTTTAGTGATTGAAGCCAAATGTTTACAAATGTTACAAAACAAATCCAAACTTTTCAAAATAAATCCAAACATTTAAAACATAACGAAGCAAATCCAAACGTTACCAAACAAATTCAAGCGTTTCACCTTTTTAGCAATTTAAGGCAAACGTTTACAAACATTACAAAACAAAACCAAACGATTCACCTTTTTAGCGATTTAAGCCAAACGTTTATAAACGCTACGAAATAAATCCAAGCGTTTCACCTTTTTAGCAATTTAAGCCAAACGTTTACGAACGCTACGGAACAAAACCAAACGTTTCCCATTTTTAGCGATTTAAGTCAAACGTTTGCAAACGCTACGAAATAAATCAAACTTTTTCACCTTTTTAGCGATTGAACCCAAACGTTTACATACGTATGAAACAAATCCAAACGTTTCACCTTTTTAGCGATTTAAGCCAAACGTCAACAAACGTTACAAAATAAAACCAAATGTTTCACCTTTTTCGCGATTTAAGCCAAACGTTTACAAACGTTACGAAACAAAACGAAACGTTTAAAACATTACGAAACAAACATTACGAAACAAATCCAAATGTTTACAAACATTACAAAACAAAACCAAATGTTCCACCTTTATAGTGATTTAAGCCCAACGTTTATAAACGTTACGAAATAAAACCAAACGTTTCACCTTTTTAGCGATTTAAGCCAAACATTTACTAACATTACGAAACAAAACCAAACGTTTGAAATGTTACAAAACAAACATTACGAAACAAATCCAAAAGTTTACAAACCTTACGAAACAAAACCAAACGTTTCACCTTTTTAGCGATTTAAGCCAAACGTTTACAAACATTACAAAACAAAACCAAACGTTTCACCTTTTTAGCGATTTAAGCCAAACATTTACAAACATTATGAAACAAATCCAAACGGTTCCCCTTTTTAGCGATTTAAGCCAAACGTTTACAAACGTTATGAAACAAATCCAAACGTTTCACCTTTTTAGCGATTTAAGTCAAACGTTTACAAACATTATGAAACAAAACCAAATGTTTCACCTTTTTAGCGACTTAAGCCAAATGTTTACAAATATTACGAAACAAAACCAAACGATTAAAACATTACGAAACAAATTCAAGCGTTTCCAAACGTTACAAAACAACACCAAACGTTTCCCAATTTTAGCAATTTAAGCCAAACATTTATAAACGTTATAAAACAAAACTAAACGTTTGTAAACGTTACAAAACAAATCCAAACGTTTCACATTTTTAGTGATTTAAGCCAAAAGTCTATTTAAGTTATGAAACAAATCCAAACTTTTCGCCTTTTTAGTGATTGAAGCCAAACGTTTACAAAAGTTACGAAACAAATCCAAACGTTTCGAAGGAAATCCAAACGTTTCCCCTTTTTAGCTATTTAAGCCAAACGTTTATAAACGTTATGAAAAAAATCCAAACGTTTCGTCTTTTTAGCGATTTAAGCGAAACATTTACAACGGTTAGGAAACAAATCCAAATGTTTCACCTTTTTAGCAGTTTAAGCCAAACGTTGACAAACGTTACGAAACAAATCCAAGCGTTTCACCTTTTTAGATATTTAAGCAAAACGTTTACAAACGTTATGACACAAATCCAAACGTTTCCCCTTTTTGGTGATTGAAGCCAAACGTTTACAAATGTTACAAAACAAATCCAAACTTTTCAAAACAAATCCAAAAGTTTAAAACATAACGAAGCAAATCCAAACGTTACGAAACAAATTCAAGCGTTTCACCTTTTTAGCAATTTAAGGCAAACGTTTACAAACATTACAAAACAAAACCAAACGATTCACCTTTTTAGCGATTTAAGCCAAACGTTTATAAATGCTACGAAATAAATCCAAGCGTTTCACCTTTTTAGCAATTTAAGCCAAACGTTTACGAACGCTACGGAACAAAACCAAACGTTTCACATTTTTAGCGATTTAAGTCAAACGTTTACAAACGCTACGAAATAAATCCAAACGTTTCACCTTTTTAGCGATTGAACCGAAACGTTTACAAATGTATGAAAAAAATCCAAACGTTTCACCTTTTTAGCGATTTAAGCCAAACGTCTGCAAACGTTAAAAAATAAAACCAAATGTTTCACCTTTTTCGCGATTTAAGCCAAACGTTTACAAACGTTACGAAACAAAACCGAACGTTTCGAAGGAAATCCAAACGTTTCCCCTTTTTAGCTATTTAAGCCAAACGTTTATAAACGCTACGAAATAAATCCAAATGTTTCGGCTTTTTAGCGATTTAAGCGAAACATTTACAAAGGTTATGAAACAAATCCAAATGTTTAACCTTTTTAGCAATTTAAGCCAAACGTTTACAAACGTTACGAAACAAATCGAAGCGTTTCACCTTTTTAGATATTTAAGCAAAACGTTTACAAACGTTACGACACAAATCAGAACGTTTCCCCTTTTTAGTGATTGAAGCCAAACGTTTACAAATGTTACAAAACAAATCCAAACTTTTCAAAATAAATCCAAACATTTAAAACATAACGAAGCAAATCCAAACGTTACGAAACAAATTCAAGCATTTCACCTTTTTTGCAATTTAAGGCAAATGTTTACAAACATTACAAAACAAAACCAAACGATTCACCTTTTTAGCGATTTAAGCCAAACGTTTATAAACGCTACGAAATAAATCCAAGCGTTTCACCTTTTTAGCAATTTAAGCCAAACGTTTACGAACGCTACGGAACAAAACCAAACGTTTCACATTTTGAGCGATTTAAGTCAAACGGTTACAACGCTACGAAATAAATCCAAACGTTTCACCTTTTTAGCGATTCAACCCAAACGTTTACAAACGTATGAAAAAAATCCAAACGTTTCACCTTTTTAGTGATTTAAGCCAAACGTCTACAAACGTTAAAAAATAAAACCAAATGTTTCACCTTTTTCGCGATATAAGCCAAATGTTTACAAACGTTACGAAACAAAACCAAACGTTTAAAACGTTACGAAACAAACATTTCGAAACAAATCCAAATGTTTACAAACATTACGAAACAAAACCAAACGTTTCACCTTTTTAGTGATTTAAGCCTAACGTTTATAAGCGTTACGAAATAAATCCAAATGTTTCACCTTTTTAGCAATTGAACCCAAACGTTTACATACGTATGAAAAAAATCCAAACGTTTCACCTTTTTAGCGATTTAAGCCAAACGTCTACAAACGTTAAAAAATAAAACCAAATGTTTCACCTTTTTCGCGATTTAAGCCAAACGTTTACAAACGTTACGAAACAAAACCAAACGTATAAAACGTTACGAAACAAACATTTCGAAACAAATCCAAATGTTTACAAACATTACGAAACAAAACCAAACGTTTCACCTTTTTAACGAATTAAGCCTAACGTTTATAAACGTTACGAAATAAATCTAAACGTTTCACCTTTTTAGCGATTGAACCCAAACGTTTACATACGTATGAAATAAATCCAAACGTTTCACCTTTTTAGCGATTTAAGCCAAACGTCAACAAACGTTATAAAATAAAACCAAATGTTTCACCTTTTTCGCGATTTAAGCCAAACGTATACAAACGTTACGAAACAAAACCAAACGTTTAAAACATTACGAAACAAACATTACGAAACAAATCCAAATGTTTACAAACATTACAAAACAAATCCAAACGTTCCACCTTTTTAGCGATTTAAGCCTAACGTATAAACGTTACGAAATAAAACCAAACGTTTCACCTTTTTAGCGATTTAAGCCAAACATTTACTAACGTTACGAAACAAAACCAAACGTTTGAAATGTTACAAAACAAACATTACGAAACAAATCCAAACGTTTACAAACCTTACGAAACAAAACCAAACGTTTCACCTTTTTAGCGATTTAAGCCAAACGTTTACAAATGTTACAAAACAAAACCAAATGTTTCACCTATTTAGCGATTTAAGCCAAACGTTTACAAACATTATGAAACAAATCCAAACGTTTCACCTTTTTAGCGATTTAAGCCAAACGTTTACAAACGTTATGAAACAAATCCAAACGTTTCACCTTTTTAGCGATTTAAGTCAAACGTTTACAAACATTATGAAACAAACCAAATGTTTCACCTTTTTAGCGACTTAATCCAAATGTTTACAAATGTTACAAAACAAAACCAAACGATTAAAACATTACGAAACAAATTCAAGCGTTTCCAGACGTTACAAAACAACACCAAACGTTTCCCAATTTTAGCAATTTAAGCCAAACATTTATAAATGTTACGAAACAAATTCAAGCGTTTCCAAACGTTACAAAACAACACCAAACGTTTCCCAATTTTAGCAATTTAAGCCAAACATTTATAAATGTTATGAAACAAAACTAAACGTTTGTAAACGTTACAAAACAAATCCAAACGTTTCACATTTTTAGTGATTTAAGCCAAAAGTCTATTTACTTTACGAAACATATCCAAATTTTTCGCCTTTTTAGTGATTCAAGCCAAACGTTTACAAACGTTACGAAACAAATCCAAACGTTTCGAAAGAAATCCAAATGTTTCGAAAGAAATCCAAACGTTTCCCCTTTTTAGCTATTTAAGCCAAACGTTTATAAACGTTACGAAAAAAATCCAAACGTTTCGGCTTTTTAGCGATTTAAGCGAAACATTTACAAAGGTTATGAAAGAAATCCAAATGTTTCACCTTTTTAGCAATTTAAGCCAAACGTTTACAAACGTTACAAAACAAATCCAAGCGTTTCACCTTTTTAGATATTTAAGCAAAACGTTTACAAACGTTACGACACAAATCCAAACGTTTCCCCTTTTTAGTGATTGAAGCCAAACGTTTACAAATTTTACAAAACAAATTCAAACTTTTCAAAACAAATCTAAACGTTTAAAACATAACGAAGCAAATCCAAACGTAACGAAACAAATTCAAGAGTTTCACCTTTTTAGCAATTTAAGGCAAACGTTTACAAACATTAGAAAACAAAACCAAACGATTCACCTTTTTAGCGATTTAAGCCAAACGTTTATAAACGCTACGAAATAAATCCAAGCGTTTCACCCTTTTAGCAATTTAAGCCAAACGTTTACGAACGCTACGGAACAAAACCAAATGTTTCACATTTTTAGCGATTTAAGTCAAACGTTTACAAACGCTACAAAATAAATCCAAACGTTTCACCTTTTTAGTGATTGAACCCAAACGTTTACAAACGTATGAAAAAAATCCAAACGTTTCACCTTTTTAGTGATTTAAGCCAAACGTCTACAAACGTTAAAAAATAAAACCAAATGTTTCACCTTTTTCGCGATTTAAGCCAAACGTTTACAAACGTTACGAAACAAAACCAAACGTTTAAAACGTTACGAAACAAACATTTCGAAACAAATACAAATGTTTACTAACATTACGAAACAAAACCAAACGTTTCCCCTTTTTAGCGATTTAAGCCTAACGTTTATAAACGTTACGAAATAAATCCAAACGTTTCACCTTTTTAGCGATTGAACCCAAACGTTTACATACGTATGAAACAAATCCAAACGTTTCACCTTTTTAGAAATTTAAGCCAAACGTCAACAAACGTTACAAAATAAAACCAAATGTTTTACCTTTTTCGCGATTTAAGCCAAACGTTTACAAACGTTGCGAAACAAAACCAAACGTTTAAAACATTACGAAACAAACATTACGAAACAAATCCAAATGTTTACAAACATTACAAAACAAAACCAAACGTTCCACCTTTTTAGCGATTTAAGCCTAACGTTTATAAACGTTACGAAATAAAACCAAACATTTCACGTTTTTAGCGATTTAAGCCAAACATTTCCTAACGTTACGAAACAAAACCAAACGTTTGAAATGTTACAAAACAAACATTACGAAACAAATCCAAACGTTTACAAACCTTACGAAACAAAACCAAACGGTTCACCTTTTTAGCGATTTAAGCCAAACGTTTACAAACGTTACAAAACAAAACCAAATGTTTCACCTTTTTAGCGATTGAAGCCAAACGTTTACAAACCTTACGAAACAAAACCAAATGGTTCACCTTTTTAGCGATTTAAGTCAAACGTTTACAAACATTATGAAACAAAACCAAATGTTTCACCTTTTTAGCGACTTAATCCAAATGTTTACAAATGTTACGAAACAAAACCAAACGATTAAAACATTACGAAACAAATTCAAGCGTTTCCAAACGTTACAAAACAACACCAAACGTTTCCCAATTTTAGCAATTTAAGACAAACATTTATAAACGTTACGAAACAAAACTAAATGTTTGTAAACGTTACAAAACAAATCCAAACGTTTCATATTTTTAGTGATTTAAGCCAAAAGTCTATTTACGTTACGAAACAAATCCAAACTTTTTGCCTTTTTAGTGATTCAAGCCAAACGTTTACAAACATTACGAAACAAATTCAAACGTTTCGAAAGAAATCCAAACGTTTCCCCTCTTTAGCTATTTAAGCCAAACGTTTATAAACGTTACGAAAAAAATCCAAACGTTTCGGCTTTTTAGCGATTTAAGTGAAACATTTACAAAGGTTAAGAAACAAATCCAAATGTTTCACCTTTTTAGCAATTTAAGCCAAACGTTTACAAACGTTACGAAACAAATCCAAGCGTTTCACCTTTTTAGATATTTAAGCAAAACGTTTACAAACGTTACGACATAAATCCAAACGTTTACAAATGTTACAAAACAAATCCAAACTTTTCAAAACAAATCCAAACGTTTAAAACATAACGAAGCAAATCCAAACGTTACGAACCAAATTCAAGAGTTTCTCCTTTTTAGCAATTTAAGGCAAATGTTTACAAACATTACAAAAAAAAACCAAACGATTCACCTTTTTAGCGATTTAAGCCAAATGTTTATAAACGCTACGAAATAAATCCAAGCGTTTCACCTTTTTAGCAATTTAAGCCAAACGTTTACGAACGCTACGGAACAAAACCAAACGTTTCACATTTTTAGCTATTTAAGTCAAACGTTTACAAACGCTACGAAATAAATCCAAACGTTTCACCTTTTTAGCGATTGAACCTAAACGTTTTCAAACGTCACCTTTTTAGCGATTTAAGCCAAACGTCTACAAACGTTAAAAAATAAAACCAAATGTTTCACCTTTTTCGCGATTTAAGCCAAACGTTTACAAACGTTACGAAACAAAACCAAACGTTAAAAAACGTTTCAAAACAAACGTTACAAAACAAATCCAAATGTTTACAAACATTACGAAACAAAACCAAATGTTTCACCTTTTTAGCGATTTAAGTCAAACGTTTATAAACGTTACGAAATAAAACCAAACGTTTCACCCTTTTAGCGATTTAAGCCAAACATTTACTAACATTACAAAACAAAACCAAACGTATAAAATGTTACAAAACAAACATTACGAAACAAATCCAAACGTTTACAAACCTTACGAAACAAAACCAAACGTTTCACCTTTTTAGCGATTTAAGCCAAACGTTTACAAACGTTACAAAACAAAACCAAACGTTTCACCTTTTTAGCGATTTAAGCCAAACATTTACAAACATTATGAAACAAATCCAAACGTTTCCCCTTTTTAGCGATTTAAGCCAAACGTTTACAAACGTTATGAAACAAATCCAAACGTTTCACCTTTTTAGCGATTTAAGTCAAACGTTTACAAACATTATGAAACAAAACCAAATGTTTCACCTTTTTAGCGACTTAAGCCAAATGTTTACAAACGTTACGAAACAAAACCAAACGATTAAAACATTACGAAACAAATTCAAGCGTTTCCAAACGTTACAAAACAACACCAAACGTTTCCCAATTTTAGCAATTTCAGCCAAACATTTATAAATACGAACAAAACCAAACGTTTGTAAACGTTACAAAACAAATTCAAACTTTCACATTTTTAGTGATTTAAGCCAAATGTTTATTTACGTTACGAAACAAATCCAAACTTTTCGCCTTTTTAGTGATTGAAGCCAAACGTTTACAAACATCACGAAACAAATCCAAACGTTTTGAAAGAAATCCAAACGTTTCCCCTTTTTAGCTATATAAGCAAACGTTTATAAACATTACAAAAGAAATCCAAACGTTTCACCTTTTTAGCGATTTAAGCGAAACATTTACAAAGGTTATGAAACAAATCCAAATGTTTCACCTTTTTAGCAATTTAAGCCAAACGTTTACAAACTTTACGAAACAAATCCAAGCATTTCACCTTTTTAGATATTTAAGCAAAACGTTTACAAACGTTACGACACAAATCCAAACGTTTTCCCTTTTTAGTGATTGAAGCCAAACGTTTACAAATGTTACAAAACAAATCCAAACTTTTCAAAACAAATCCAAACGTTTAAAACATAACGAAGCAACTCCAAACGTTACGAATCAAATTCAAGCGTTTCACTTTTTTGGCAATTTAAGGCAAACGTTTACAAACATCACAAAACAAAACCAAACGATTCACCTTTTTAGCGATTTAAGTTAAACGTTTATAAACGCTACGAAATAATCCAAGCGTTTCACCTTTTTAGCAATTTAAGCCAAACGTTTACGAACGCTACGGAATAAAACCAAATGTTTCACATTTTTAGCGAATTAAGTCAAACGTTTACAAACGCTACGAAATAAATCCAAACGTTTCACCTTTTTAGCGATTGAACCCAAACGTTTACAAACGTATGAAAAAAATCCAAACGTTTCCCCTTTTTAGCGATTTAAGCCAAACGTCTACCAACTTTAAAAGGGTATGTAAACGTTTAGATTTGTTTCGTACCGTATGTAAACGTTTGGCTTAAATCGCTAAAAAGGGGAAACATTTGGATTTGTTTCGTAACGTTTGTAAATGTTTGGCTTAAATTGCTAAAAAAGTGAAATGCTTGGCTTCGTTTATGGGAGACGTTTGGATTTGTTTCATAATGTTTATAACCTTTGGCTTAAATCGCTAAAAAGGTGAAACGTTTCGATTTGTTTCGTAAAGTTGTAAAAATTTGGCTTAAATCGCTAATATGGGGAAACGTTTGGATTTGTTTCGTAACGTTTATAAACGTTTTGCTTAAATCGGTAAAAAGGTGAAATGTTTGGTTTTGTTTCATCACGTTTGTAAATGTTTTGCTTAAATTGCTAAAAAGGTAAAACTTTGGATTTGTTTCGTAACGTTTGTAAACGTTTGGCTTAAATTTCTATAAAGGTGAAACGCTTTGATTTGTTTCGTAATGTTCGTAACGTTTGGATTTGTTTCGTAACGTTTGTAAACGTTTGGCTTAAATCGCTAAAAAGGTGAAACATTTGAATTTGTTTCGTAACTTTTGCAAACGTTTGGCTTAAATCGCTAAAAATGTGAAATGTTTGGATTTGTTTCGCAACGTGTATAAACGGTTGGCTTAAATTGCTAAAAAGGTGAAACGCTTGGATTTGTTTTGTAACGTTTTAAACGTTTGGTTTTGTTTCGTAATGTCTTTAAACGTTTGGCTTAAATCGCAAAAAAAGGTGAAACGTCCTGTTTTGTTTCATAACGTTTGTAAACGTTTGACATAAATCGCTAAAAAGGTGAAACGTTTGGATTTGTTTTGTAACGTTTGTAAACATTTGGCTTAAATCGCTAAAAAGGAGAAACATTTGGATTTGTTTCGAAACGTTTGTAAAGGTTTGGCTTAAATCGCTAAAAAGGGGAAACGTTTGGATTTGTTTCGTAACGTTTGTATACGTTTGGCTTTAATTGCTAAAAAGAGGAAACGTTTGGATTTGTTTCGTAACGTTTGTAAACGTTTGGCTTCAATCACGAAAAAATCTGTGAACGTTTGGCTTAAATCGCTAAAAAGATGAAACGTTTGAATTTGTTTCGTAACGTTTGTAAACATTTGGCTTTAATCACTAACAATTTGTGAACCTTATGTTTTTACACGTGTATTATTTTAAATTCTAGGGTTAAGCTTCATTCTTAATGTTATTCGTGAACTCGATATTTCACTGTCGTATTCACGATATATCCAACTCTATTTTTCGTATGCGAGCAATGTATGCTATGTTTAGCGTTTTCCATTATCGTTGCCCACGTAAAACGTCGAGCTAAAACTCACTTTTTAAGTTATTGGGGTCTCTAATTAATCTTTAAAGTTCAGTACTCGAAAATGTCAAAAACCTCGGTCAATCGGGACAAAAGTTCATTTTGGTCCATTCGGAATCGCCGTGCGAGTGCGTAGCTCGAGTAAGCTGTGAGTGCGCAGCTTGGCTACGCGCGCGCATAGCCTGAGCTATGCGGGCGCATAGCTTCTTGGCTATGCGCGCGTATAGCCTGAGCTATGCGGGCGCATAGCTTCTTGGCTATGCGGGCGCATAGCCTGAGATATGCGCGCGCATAGCCTGAGATATGCGCGCGCATAGCCTGAGCTATCCGCGCGCATAGCCTGAGCTATCCGCGCGCATAGCCTGAGCTATCCGCGCGCATAGCCTGAGCTATCCGCGCGCATAGCCTGAGCTATGCGGGTGTATAGCTGCTTGCTATGCGCGCGCCCCCGGAAACGTCGTTTCCGGGCTGTTTCGCCGCACCCGACCTACTTCACACTTCAATTACCTCATTTCTCACCAAACCCGTCATTTAGTTTTTACTAAAACGCTAAAATCGAGCTAAAAACGTCAAATTCATATCCTTTACTAAAACAGCCCACATATTTCGAATTTGGCACCAATTCTCGAAATCTTACCTTGAAACGAAGCTTCAAATTGATAGAGTTTTCGATTTCAAATAGATCGACGCAAAAATCGCTTGAATCAGACGTCGAACGGAGAAACGGCGGCGAAACGACGGTATCGACGATTTTCTTCTGGAGCTTTCTCTCACCCTCTGATTCATTTCTTCATTCAAATGGTAATCTCTTATATTCAATGGCTAAAAGTCTGTTTTAGTCCTTCCTTTCTTTCTTTGTTACAATTTATCTTTCAAACTTTTCTTTGATAGGATTTAGTCTATAACTAAATCAATTAATACTTTAATTACAACTTATACGTATTATTTACATCCGGTAAATAATACGAAACCCGATATTAATATTTTCCCATCAAAACCTATAATTTTCTATTTTCGACACAAAGTGGCTAAATTACTACTTTGGTCCCTGTACCTTATTTTGGACTTTTCTTGCCATTTTTTCTTTTAATTCCAATTCTAACTTTAGAATTGAAATATAACCTTATTTTTTTGCATAATTAGTTTCCCGAAACCGACCTACTTGAAATTTATTTACTTTATCTTTTCGGAACTTCTTCTGATATCGCCACTCTGGCGAATCAAAACTGGACACTTGATCCAATTAGTTAATTAAATATTTTGGGGTATTACAGTTTCGTAACATTTGTAAACGTTTGGCTTAAATAGCTAAAAAGGGAAAACATTTGGATTCTTTTTGTAACGTTTTAAACGTTTGGCTTAAATCGCTAAAATGGGGAAATGTTTGGATTTGTTTTGTAACGTTTGTAAACGTTTGGCTTAAATTTCTAAAAAGGTGAAACGCTTGGATTTGTTTCGTAACGTTTGTAAACGTTTGGCTTAAATCGCTAAAAAGGTGAAACGTTTGGATTTGTTTCGTATCGTTTGTAAACGTTTGGCTTAAATCGCTAAAACGGGGAAACGTTTGGATTTGTTTCGTAACGTTTGTAAACATTTGGATTTGTTTCGTAACGTTTGTACATACTTGGTTTTGTTTCGTAACGTTAATAAACATTTGGCTAAAATCGGTAAAATGGGAAACATTTAGATTTGTTTCATAATGTTTGTAAATGATTGGCTTCAATCGATAAAAAGGTGAAAAGTTTGTTTTTGTTCCGTAATGTTTGTAAACGTTTGGATTTATTTCGTACAATTTGTAAACATTTGGCTTAAATCGCAAAAAAGGTGAAACGTTTGGATTTGTTTCGTAACGTTATTAAACGTTTGGCTTAAATCTCTAAAATGGGAAAACGTTTGGATTTGTTTTGTAACGTTTGTATACGTTTGAATTTGTTTCGTAACGTTTGTAAACGTTAGGTTTTGTTTCGTAATGTTTATAAACGTTTTTCTTAAATCGCTAAAATGGGGAAACGTTTGGATTTGTTTCGCAAGGTTTGTAAACGTTTTGCTTAAATTGCTAAAAATGTGAAACGTTTGTTTTTGTTACGTAATATTTGTAAACGTTTGTTAATCGTTTGGTTTTTTTAATCACGTTTGTAAAAGTTTGGCTTAAATCGCTAAAAAGGTGAAACGTTTGGATTTTTTCCGTATCGTTTGCAAACGTTTGGCTTGAATTGCTAAAAAGGTGAAACGCTTGGATTTGTTTCCTAACTTTTGTAAACGTTTGGCTTAAATCGCTAAAAAGGTGAAACGCTTGGATTTGTTTCGTAACGTTTGTAAACGTTTGGATTAAATCACTAAAAATGTGAAACGTTTGGTTTTGTTTCGTGACGTTTGTAAAGGTTTGGCTTAAATCGCTAAAAATGTGAAACGTTTGGATTTGTTTCGAAACGTTTTAAACGTTTGGTTTTATTTCGTAACGTTTGTAAACGTTTGGCATAAATCGCTAAAAAGGTGAAACGTTTGGATTTGTTTCATAACGTTTGTAAAAGTTTGACTTAAATTGCTAAAAAGGCAAGACGTTTGGATTTGTTTCGCAATTTTTGTAAACTTTTGGCTTAAATTGCTAAAAAGGTAAAACGTTCGGAATTTTTTCGTAACTTTTGTAAACGCTTGGCTTAATCACTAAAAAGGTGAAACGTTTGGATTTTTTTTGTATCGTTTGTAAACGTTTGGCTTAATTTGCTAAAAAGGTGAAACGTTTGGATTTTTTTCGTAACCTTTGTAAACGTTTGGTTTAAATTGCTAAAAAGGTGAAACGCTTAGATAGTTTCGTAACGTTTGTAAACGTCTGGCTTAAATTGCTAAAAAGGAGAAACATTTGGATTTGTTTCGTAACGTTTGTAAATGTTTGGCTTAAATCGCTAAAAATGCGAAACGTTTGGATTTGTTTCATAGCGTTTATAAACATTTCGCTTAAATCGCTAAAATGGAGAAACGTTTGGATTTGTTTTGTACTGTTTGTAAATGTTTGGCTTAAATCGCTAAAAAGGTGAAATGTTGTGATTTGTTTCGTAACGTTTGTAAACTTTTGGCATAAATCACTAAAATAGGGAAACAATTGGATTTGTTTCGTAACGTTTGTAAACGTTTGGCTTAAATTGCTAAAAAGGTGAAATGTTTGGTTTTGTTTCGTAACGTTTGTAAACGTTTGGCTTAAATCGCTAAAAAGGTGAAACGTTTTGATTTGATTCATATCGTTTGTAAACGTTTGGCTTAAATTGCTATAAAGGTGAAACGCTTGGATTTGTTTCGTAACGTTTGTAAATGTTTGGCTTAAATTTCTAAATAGGTGAAACACTTGGATTTGTTTCGGAACGTTTGTTAACGTTCGGCTTAAATTGCTAAAAAGGTGAAACGCTTTGATTTGTTTCATAACGTTTGTAAAGGTTTGGCTTAAATCGCTTAAAATGTGAAACGTTTGGATTTGTTTGGTAACGTTTTAAACGTTTGGTTTTGTTTCGTAACGTTTGTAAACGTTTGGCTTAAATCGATAAAAAGGTAAAACATTTGGATTTTTTCGTAACTTTTGTAAACGTTTGGCTTAAATCGCTAAAAAGGTGAAAAGTTTGGATTTATTTTTTATCATTTGTAAACGTTTGGCTTAAATCGCTAAAAAGGTGAAACGTTTCGATTTGTTTCGTAACGTTTTATACGTTTGGTTTTGTTTTGTAACGTTTGGATTTATTTCGTAACGTTTGGATTTGCTTCGTAACGTTTGTAAATGTTTGGCTAAAATCGCTAAAAAGGTGAAACGTTTGGTTTTGTTTCGTAACGTTTGTAAACGTTCCGCCTATATCGCTAAATAGGTGAAACGTTTGGATTTTTTCGTAACGTTTGTAAACGTTTGGCATTAATTGCTCTAAAGGTGAAACGCTTGGATTTGTTTCGTAATGTTTGTAAATGTTTGGCTTGAATTGCTAAAAAGGTGAAACGCTTGTATTTATTTTGTAATGTTTGTAAACATTTGGCTTAAATTGCTAAAAAGGTGAAACACATGGATTTGTTTCGTAACCTTTGTAAACGTTTGGCTTAAATTTCTAAAAAGGTGAAACATTTGGATTTGTCTCCTAACCTTTGTAAACGTTTGGCTTAAATCATTAATAAGGTGAAACGTTTGAATTTTTTCGTAGCGTTTGTAAACGCTTGGCTTAAATCGCTAAAAAGGTGAAACGTTTGGATTTGTTTCGTAACGTTTGTAAACGTTTGGCTTAAATGGCAAAAAAGCTGAAACGTTTAGATTTATTTCGTAACGGTTTTAAACGTTTGGCTTAAATCGCTAAAAAGGTGAAACGTTTGGATTTGTTCCGTTACGTTTGTAAACGTTTGGCTTAAATTGCTAAAAAGGTGAAACTCTTAGTTTTGTTTCGTAACATTTGTAAACGTTTGGCTTAAATTGCTAAAAATGTGAAACGCTTGGATTTGTTTCGTAACGTTTGTAAACGTTTGGCTTCAATTTCTAAAAAGGTGAAACTCTTAGTTTTGTTTCGTAACATTTGTAAACGTTTGGCTTAAATTGCAAAAAAGGAGAAACGCTTGGATTTGTTTGGTAACGTTTGTAAACTTTTGACTTATATCGCTAAAAAGGTCAAACATTTGGATTTGTTTCGTAATGTTTGTAAACGTTTGGCTTAAATCGCTAAAAAGGTGAAATGTTTCAATTTGTTTAGTAACGTCTGTAAACATTTGGCTTAAATCGCTAAGAAGGTGAAACGTTTGGTTTTGTTTCGTAACGTTTGTAAACGTTTGGCTTAAATCGCTAAAAAGGTGAAACGTTTGGATTTGTTTGGTAACGTTTGTAAACGTTTGTTTTAAATAGATAAAAAGGTGAATCGTTTGGATTCGTTTTGTAATGTTTATAAACGTTTGGCTTAAATTGCTAAAAAGGGTTTCGTAACGTTTTAAACGTTTGGATTAGTTTCGTAACGTTTGTAAACGTTTGGCTCAAATTGATTAAAGGATGAAACATTTGGATTTGTTTAGTAACGTTTGTAAACGTTTGGCTTAAATTGCCAAAAAGGTGAAACATTTGGCTTAAATCGCTAAAAACGTTAAACATTTGGATTTGTTTCGTAACGTTTCTAAACGCTTGGCTTAAATCGCTAAAAAGGTGAAACATTTGGATTTGTTCTGTTACGTTTGTAAACGTTTGGCTTAAATTGCTAAAAAGGTGAAATGCTTAGTTTTGTTTCCTAACATTTGTAAACGGTTGGCTTAAATTGCTAAAAATGTGAAACGTTTGGATTTGTTTCATAATGTTTGTAAAAGTTTGGCTAAAATCGCTAAAAAAGGTGAGACATTTGAATTCGTTTCCTAACCTTTGTAAACGTTTAGCTTAAATCGCTAAAAAGGTGAAACGTTTAAATTTTTTCGTAGCGTTTGTAAACATTTGGCTTAAATCGCTAAAAAGGTGAAACGTTTGGATTTGTTCCGTAACGTTTTAAACGTTCGGCTTAAATGGCTAAAAAGGTGAAACGTTTAGATTTATTTCGTAACGTTTGTAAACGTTTGGCTGAAATCGCTAAAAAGGTGAAACGTTTGGATTTGTTCAGTTACGTTTGTAAACGTTTGGCTTAAATTGCTAAAAAGGTGAAACTCTTAGTTTTGTTTCGCAACATTTGTAAACGTTTGGCTTAAATTGCTAAAAATGTGAAACGTTTGGATTTGTTTCGTAATGTTTGTAAAAGTTTGGCTTAAATTACTAAAAAGGTGAAACGTTTGGACTTGTTTCCTAACGTGTGTAAACGTTTGACTGAAATTGCTAAAAAGGTGAAACGTTTGGATTTGTTTCGTAACGTTAGTAAACGTTTGGCTAAAATTGCTAAAAAGGTGAAACGTTTGGTTTTGTTTCGTAACGTTTGTAAACGTTCCACTTAAATCGCTAAAAAGGTGAAACGTATGGATTTGTTTCGTAGCGTTTGTAAACGTTTGGCTTTAATTGCTCTAAAGGTGAAACGCTTGGATTTGTTTCGTAATGTTTGTAAACGTTTGGCTTGAATTGCGAAAAAGGTGAATCGCTTGGATTTGTTTCGTATGTTTGTAAACGTTTGGCTTCAATTGCTAAAAAGGTGAAACGCTTGGATTTGTTTCGTAACCTTTGTAAACGTTTGGCTTAAATTGCTAAAAAGTTGAAACATTTGGATTTGTTTCATAACCTTTTTAAACGTTTGGCTTAAATTGCTAAAAAGGGGAAACATTTGAATTTTTTCGCAGCGTTTGTAAACGTTTGGCTTAAATCGCTAAAAACGTGAAATGTTTGGATTTGTTTCGTACTGTTTGCAAATGTTTGACTTATATCACTATAATGGTGAAATGTTTGGATTTGTTTCGTAACGTTTGTAAACGTTTGGCTTAAATTCCTTAAAAGGTGAAACACTTGGATTTGTTTCGTATCGTTTGTAAATGTTTGACTTATATCACTATAATGGTGAAACGTTTGGATTTTTTTCGTTACTTTTGTAAACGTTTGGCTTCAATCGCTAAAAAGGTAAAGCGTTTGGATTTGTTTCATAACGATTGTAAACGTTTGGCCTATATCACTAAAAAGGGGAAACATTTGAATTTGTTTCGTAACAGTTTAAACGTTTGGCTTAAATCGCTAAAATGGGGAAACATTTGGATTTGTTTCGTAACGTTTGTAAACGTTTGGCTTAAATTGCTAAAACGGCGAAACGTTTGGTTTTGTTTCGTAACGTTTGTAAACGTTCAGATTAAATCGCAAAAAAGGTGAAACGTTTGGATTTGTTTCGTAACGTTTGTAAACGTTTTGCTTAAATTGCTAAATAGTTGAAACGCTTAGATTTGCTTTGTATCGTTTGTAAACGTTTGGTTTATAAAGCTGAAACGCTTGGATTTGTTTCGGAACGTTTGTTAAACATTTGGCTTAAATTTCTAAAAAGGTGAAACACTTTGATTTGTTTCGTAACGTTTGTAAACGTTTGGCTTAAATTGCTAAAAAGGAGAAACAATTGGATTTGTTTGGTGACGTTTGTAAACTTTTTGCTTAAATCGCTAAAAAGTCAAACATTTGGATTTGTTTCATAACATTTGTAAACGTTTAGCTTAAATCGCTAAAAAGGTGAAATGTTTGGATTTGTTTCGTAAAAGTTTGTAAACGTTGGTTTTAAATCGTCAAAAAAGTGAAACGTTTGGATTTGTTTTGTAACGTTTGTAAACGTTTGGCTTAAATTGCTAAAAAGGGTTTCGTAACGTTTTTAACGTTTGGATTAGTTTTGTAACATTTGTAAATGTTTGGCTCAAATTGCTTAAAAGGTGAAACATTTGGATTTGTTTAGTAACTTTTGTAAACGTTTGGCTTAAATCGCTAAAAAGGTGAAACGTTTGGCTTAAATCGCTAAAAATGTGAAACATTTGGATTTGTTTTATAACGTTTGTAAACGTTTGGCTTAAATCGCTAAAGAGGTGAAACATTTGGATTTAGATTACTAAAAAGGTGAAACTTTTGCATTTGTTTCGTAACGTTTGGAGACGTTTGGCTTAAATCGCTAATAAAGGGAAACGTTTGGATTTGTTTCGTAACGATTGTACACGGTCGGCTTAAATTGCTAAAAAGGTGAAACGTTTAGTTTTGTTTCGCAAAGTTTGTAAGCGTTCGGCTTATATAGATAAAAAGGTGAAATGTTTGGTTTTGTTTCGTAACCTTTGTAAATGTTCGGCTTAAATTGTTAAAAAGGTGAAGCGTTTGGATTTGTTTCGTAACGTTTGTAAACGATTGGTTTTGTTTCGTAATGTTTGTAAACGTTTGGCTTACATCGCTAAAAATGTGAAACGTTTGGTTTTGTTTTGTATTGTTTTAAAAGTTTGGTTTGGTTTCGTAAAGTTTATCAACGTTTGGCTTAAATCGCAAAAAAGGTTAAACGTTTGGTTTTGTTTCGTAACTTTTATAAACGTTTGGCTTAAATTGCTAAAAACGAGAAACGTTTGGATTTGTTTCATAACGTTTGTAAACGTTTGACTTCAATCGCTAAAAAGGTGAAACGTTTGGATTTGTTTCTGTCACGACCCATTTTTATGAATCGTGACTGGCGCTAGGGTATGGGTATGGTTGTACCAAAACCCGTAGCAAGCCTTGCGGATAACCAACTTAAACTGTTAAAACAATGTACCTGCAGAAACCACATGCTCAGGGGCAACCGAGACTTCAGCCTAGTCTAGCAGTACAATAAGCAACATATATTCAAAGTATGCTTATCTCAAATTATAACTCCAACAGTGTGGCAATATAATATAAATACCATAAACACTGTAATCATGCCAAAAGCGATAAAGTAATTACCAACAAACAACAGTCTAAAAATATAGAATAAGACTAAAACATAAATAATCTGATACTACTACTGCGGTCTAAGAGTTTAAAACAGTTCGACTCTTTTATTCTGAAAATAAAATAAAGAACCTCCGAGAATGAAGAAACGGAGATCGACCAATGCTCAAATCATAAACCTGGAAAATTTGGGAAAACAACGGGGTCAGATTTACTGAGTAGAGTTTATATAACCATTTACATTTATTAAGTTGAAAACCTTTAGAAACGTTAAATAAAACATTTTTATTATGGATTATCAATGAAACCCTAATCCACAATTCTAAATCCATTGTTGTGTCGGTGAGACGTATCTCAATAACCGATCCCCGACTAGCACTTAATAAGTAGTGAGCCTAGGAGACGTATCTTCCACCGGTGCCCTCACTAAGGTGAGACGTATCTCAAACCTACCTCAATACCATAATCATTACCGGTGCGCACGCAGTCCCGATGATGCCCATCGAGTAGCACGTTCCAAATCAAATCCACAATGCCGAAAAACAGTTCGAAAGCTGTTTATACATATACATATACAAAATATAATATTTGCTTAATAAAGAGGTAAATAGAGATATAAACTCACTGCTTGCTATTCCACGTGAACCTGGCAAGCAACTTAACTCTGGTTCGCCTTTGAAGTACGAACCGTTAACGGGTCTAGACAAAGTATAAAATCATTATTAAAAAACAGAGCCTAACTCTAGAGAGTAATAGACACCACATAGGAATAGCACAATGACAAGTCAAGGTATATCCAAATCAGAGTAATCACAATATTCGAATAATAAATAAGCCATAAACAAATCACGTCTATTGAGTTCCCGTCTTAAAGTCCATTTAGAAAAATATTATTTAAATATTATTTAAATAATAAATTAATTTAATTTCCAAATAGTGGGTTAGCCGAGTTACCGATAACTACCAAGCTACCTCACATGTCGGGTGACCCAAGTCTAACCCGACCCAAAATAATTTATCAAAAATATAAATCATAGTTTATAATTCCCAAAATAACAATTTGATAAAATAATAAATTAGTATTTAAAATGGAACTCAATATCTTAAGATCCAAGTAACCAATAGTTACTAATAATTTATTTAATTAAAAAAACATTTAAAATCTAAAACGTCAAATTGACACGCCTAGTCAATAATTTCAAAATATAACAATTATCCGAGTAATTATAAATTATTGATTAAAAATATAATTATCACTTTCTATTTATAATAATCAAAATAATAATTTAAATTATAAATGGACTATCATTATTTTAGATTTAAAATAATATTGACAATTTACAAATCGAAACGAAATCCGAAAGTTAAATCAAAATCAAATAACAATAATTAAAATGTGAAATAGTTAATAATTAACTTAAGTAATCAATTGATTAGAAACAAAATAATGAGTAACTTAGATGGCCATTTAGCCACCACTTTCTATCAAAACAATAAGCCCAAAATAAACTTCCCGCCAAGACCATCATCATTATCATCGATTATGAATTTCCAAGTTACTGTATCCAAACCATGAATCCAATATCAAAAGCCAACATTTAAACAAGTTGGAAAAATATAACACAGTGAATACATTAATATTGCCCAGCAAGACTACAACCAATTTAAAAAAAACATTTCAAAAGACTTATGATTTACAGTCCACGCAAACCAACTAGGTGATGGCGGAACTCACCCCGTCAAAGACGAAGGGGAATGAACAGAATTTAATCTCGAACATTATCGATTCAGATTTTGAATCAATAACGCAACGATAACATCAAAAAGATTATTCTAAAACAGCAGCATCATGAGCAAAAGGGACGGCAGAACATGAACCATGGAAGATCGACGGTCATCGCACGAACAACAAGAAATCAAACAAAGTTTTTGTAGGAATTGAACGTACCGTATTGAAGATTATATCGTTCTGAATGATGTCGAACAATATGACGAAGAAAGAATCTCAGAATGAAACTACAACAATAATGAATAGAATTATAAACGAAAGTGCGATATCGAATAGAATAAACGGATGAGACGAAAGCGATATTCTTACCGAATCTGAGGCGAGTGAAGGAACGATGAATATGATATCTCAGAATGGTTTGAAGCGTTGACGGCTAGGGTTTTGGAATAGAAAAATGAAAAGAATAGGGTTTTGAAATAATGAATGGAAGAAATAAAAAGGAAACGTATATATATTTGATGGTTTGCTGGATAACATCAACAATTCATGTGATGGGCTTTATATGTGTAAAAGAATGGGCTTAATCATGCTTAAAAAGAAAGAATGGCCAACATTTAACTTCTTTTTGTTCTTTTGCTTTTCATTATATTTTTTTTATTTCTTCCTTTTAAGATTTAATAATACCAACCAAATATGAATCGAACCACGACCGAATCAACGAGCGATTCCAATATTATTAAATAAAAATATTAAATAAAAAAAATTACCTAAAATTTGACGGAATGCAAAAATTATAATTAAAATTTAAAAATAATAATTTAGAAATACGGGATATCACATTCTCCCCAACTTATTAAAAATTCGTCCTCGAATTTAAAACAAAAACGACTGACGTAATACACAACATAAATTACATGCAGAACACACATAACCAACGTAAAACTCACGAACCAGATACTCAAGGTAAACAAGGACAACAATAATAATAATTATGCGTAACGAACTTTGTCTCTTAAGAACATTCCTTAACCAAGTAACCAATAAAACAAAAACCATACAGCAGTTAAGCCCTATCGAGTTCCATTTGAAAACATAAGCCGAAATTTTTTTCAAACCATTTGGTAAAACAACTTAAAAGAAAATAAATGGTATTTAGCCGAGTCAACCAAGAATTCCAAGCTTACTCATATGTCGGGCGACCCAAGTCAACCCGAACTAAAAAAAAACCCCAATATAAACCAATATTTAAAATCTAAAAATTCATTGTATAAAACAACATGAAGTTTGAAAAGTAACGGAACTCAACATTACTTAACTAGTCAACAATTAACAACACGCACCCAGAGTGTTCGATAAAATCCAGAATAACAAACATGCTAAAAATGGCACCACAAGCCACAACATAGTAATTCCGTGCTTAACCACTTAAGCGCTTGCGTAAGCAAAACTAAACATGTTGTTCCTCGAACAATAACTCAATTCTACAACTCATACACTAAACAATCTCAAATGGTCACAGGTTATAACACTAACTCTCAGTTGACATAAATGATAACACCATATCTAGGTGACATCAACGAGGGAAAACAAACTCACCCACTAAAGTTTGACTGAAAAACGTAAAATAATCTAGAACGAGACCTCGAACCTCTCGCAATGATAATTCCAAACAAAATTTCCACTCGAGAAGGTCAACACCAGACGAAACACGCCAAAAACATATGGGGTGTTACATTCTCCCCAATCTTTGAAAAACTCGACGTCGAATTTTTAAATCTGAAACTGACTCGCAGTTTAAACGGTCACAACATACTTATGCGCAAAATTTTGATTCTAACAATTTAGTACCCTAACGATTACTCGATCAACACAAAAGTGAACAGACAAAAATTATCCAACTGAGAATCACAATTACTCTTTACCGGGATGGCTTCCAAAACCAGTTCGAATCTTAACGATTACCAAGTCCACATTATCAAAGCGCAAAAACAAGCCCTAACCTCAAACTATAGTTCTTACAATTCCAAATTCTATCGTATCAAACAGGAACACTAAAAAAAAATATTGCGTTCCACAACACTTACTCACCTGTCCACTTATAACTAGCTCGACACCAAAATAATCGATAACAATACTCAATAACAACTAAATAATATTTCGGCCAAAAACAAACACTACTTGGATCATTCTGTCCAACGATTAACACCAAATTTGATAATACCATCAATCTCGCGAATCATAAAACACAAAAACTCATATCGTCATTCAAAAGAATACGTGAACCTATCTCATGATAATAGAATCTCCAGATTAGTAACAAACCATGTCAATCATAATTATTCCTCCAATCATTCAAAAATAAACAGCCTAAAATAACCTAAGGTAACTAACCATCAACTTAATTCTAACTAAGTTTCACATATTTAATTTTATTCCACACACAAAAAGTTCAATATCCGAACAAAACGATATCCAAACTTTCAAGAATTAAAACATCAATCAACAGTATCGAACAACCAATTTTGTTATCGAAATTCACCAAACACGTACGATCATCGATTTTCGGACCAGCTAGCTCATATATCCTAAACCAAAATTATTCAAGCAAATGACTATAACCTCGTATACAACGAGAGATCACTACAATTAATTCACCTCGACCGGATTGTTAGTTATGCTCAAATATTTTATAAAAAAAAAATTCACTTCTCTATAAAAGACTACGTCTCACACCTCCTTTTTATATTCAATAATCAAAATGCTTTTACCGTTGAAAAACCATCAGTTTTGTAAACCCTTGAAAATTTTCCAAATATTCGCATTTTGAATTCACAGATTTTTTTTACTCTAAAATAAGTTTGCAATTTTTTTGAAACACTTTAATTGACAAAAATTATGTTGTCTTTAAACCAAACTTGCTAGAAAATAATTTATCTCTTTCTCGAAAATACACAACTGTGGAAAAATCTTTCGTATTAAAATACACATTGATGTTTCAAACATCCAAAATTTAAGTCGCTTCTAAATCTCTCTCTCAACAAATACAATTTGAAGAAATCGTTCAACCGAAAAATTTATTATTCCTTTTAAATCAAATTTGACGAAATTCCTTTCTTCCTATCACGACGTAAAATTTACCAATGCATATCTCTTTATTTACAAAAATATCTTTATATCAATAAACCAAAATGTTTGAACAAAAATCAAATTAATATAACAAATTTTATTTTAAAATCACAGTGTAGTTACATAAGTTGAGCATAACCAAATTCTTTAATCCATAAAAATTAAATTCAATATTGAAAACTTCCACGAAAGCTTTCTAATCTACATATAACTATATATCGCACTTAGCACAACTAAAATCTCGAACGCAACCTCAAAATATTCCTCCAACTCCATACTTACAATCTACCAATTCATATGATGCCACCATAACAATTTAAAAACGATATATGCACTAAAACTCATAAGTATAAAGTAATATCAAATAGAACTCCAAATAAATTGAAATTTAAAGAAGACAACACATCGCATACATTTCTACAAAATTTACCACCAGTTCTCGAATCACACCGAATAAACTTAATAAAAACATCGGCGTATTAAATACACTAATCTATCATCTCGGGCCAGGATTTCTAAAATCCTTTTTAGGGTAATCCGAAATCACCAACAGTTCCAAGGAAAAATACTTCCCTCAACATTTTCGGTATCGAAACCCAAAGATTTCGACCTACAAACAAAACACCAAATTCATCGAAACTAAAAATAAAAACAAAGGCAGTCAGGGTCTAAATAAAGATCTTACTCATAAATTAAGGCCATACAATAAGGTAAGTCATCCATGAGCACGTGAAATAATTCATCTCACGTGTTACTCCGCACGAAGAGACAAAACAAAAACAATCAAAATAGTTCAACCAAGCATGTGAGTTATAAAATGTAAATTATTACCAAAGACTACGAATTCTACAAATCATAACCCATCCAAACATGACATTTAGCAAAATCAACCCAACCTATTTAAAAGACCAAAATCAAGACATGCTACAACAGGTTTTAAATTTTCGTATCAAAATCAACTTGTAATTATATCATCTTTCAAGAGTACGCTTCAAAATTCATTTTGAAATTAAAGTCAACAAAATAAATTTTGAGTTCGTGTCGAGCCTCACAGTTTAAAAAGTCAATTTCTGGAAAACCTCTTTTATAAAAAGTCATGGTTAAATTTCACAAATGTCTCTATTTATAAACCATAGGGTTAGCCGAGTAATTACTACTTCCAAGCTCAACTCTAAATTTGGGTGACCCAAGTCAAACCCCCGATAACCATTTTTAAAACGTATACAACGCCTTTTCAAATCCAAAAATACAATTTAAAATAAAACCTCAATCTTTCCAACTAGGAAACTCGACAACACCAAAGTATCAACATCAAGTCATCACCCAAGTGAGACATCAGTAAAATTTAAATAACCTTTTCAAAACACATACTTCGGCAAAAATAGCAACCAAGCAATTAAGACCAACAACACCAAAGTGTCGACAAACCACCAAACGGAAAAAAATTTCACAAGTATTTTAATCTTTAAAATGATCTCCTTACAAAATAATTTTATTTCAAATAGAAAAAAACAACCCTTTTGGAATCGTCAGTTAAAGTAAGTTTTAAAATACGAGAAATTTTTTATTTTAGTGGCAACGTGATGAAAATCACCTTTTAGGGTATCATGCTCAGACCACCCATCCGAATTTTATGTCAAAACACCAGTTAGACCAAAAGTAATTTTTCTTAAAGAATTACAAAACTAATATGTGGTCAGCAACGTAAAATCACAAATCGTGATAAAAGATTTTACAGTCCAAATCGTTTATACCAGAAACAAGGCCAAATCCTAACGAAATATCATTTTTAATAACCCAGGTTCCCGGCCAAATCCAAAACTACTCACCAAATAAAGTGTTATTAAAACCATTAAAGGTATAAAAAGTCAAAGTTTATTACTCAACAAAACACCACATAAACATGATAAGGCAAACAACATCATATCCAAGTATGAGTTTAGGCAATTTACCAATCGTAATATTTCCCGAGAAATCGAAAGCAATCAAAAAGAATCACTTAAGTGAAATAACAGTTATCACATAAAATCTTAGCATAAGATAAAATATGACAGGACTGACTCGACACCATCCTATAGGTGTAGGCAGAAAGTTTTAAAAATTAAAAGATGACGTTTCAAAAGACAAGACACAAATCCTAATTCCGCAGTAGTTCCTATGAAACGACATTAACTTATCATGCCAAAATATTTAAACATATAACATGCAAAAGGCCTTGGTTTGAAACCAAAGCTCTGATACCAAGTTTGTCACGACCCATTTTTATGAATCGTGACTGGCGCTAGGGTATGGGTATGGTTGTACCAAAATCCGTAGCAAGCCTTGCGGATAACCAACTTAAACAGTTAAAACAATGTACCTGCAGAAATCACATGCTCGGGGGCAACCGAGACTTCAGCCTACTCTAGCAGTACAATAAGCAACATATATTCAAAGTATGCTTATCTCAAATTATAACTCCAACAGTGTGGAAATATAATATAAATACCATAAACACTGTAATCATGCCAAAAGCGATAAAGTAATTACCAACAAACAACAGTCTAAAAATATAGTATAAGACTAAAACATAAATAATCTGATACTACTACTGAGGTCTAAGAGTTTAAAACAGTTCGACTCTTTTATTCTGAAAATAAAATAAAGAACCTCCGAGAATGAAGAAACGGAGATCGACCAATGCTCAAATCATAAACCTGGAAAATTTGGGAAAACAACGGGGTCAGATTTACTGAGTAGAGTTTATATAACCATTTACATTTATTAAGTTGAAAACCTTAAGAAAAGTTTAATAAAACATTTTTATTATGGATTATCAATGAAACCCTAATCCATAATTCTAAATCCATTATCGTGTCGGTGACATGTATCTCAATAACCGATCCCCGACTAGCACTTAATATGTAGTGAGCCCAGGAGACGTATCTTCCACCGGTGCCCTCACTAAGGTGAGACGTATCTCAAACCTACCTCAATACCATAATCATTACCGGTGCGCACGCAGTCCCGATGATGCCCATCGAGTAGCACGTTCCAAATCAAATCCACAATGCCGAAAAACAGTTCGAAAGCTGTTTATACATATACATATACAAAATATAATATTTGCTTAATAAAGAGGTAAATAGAGATATAAACTCACTGCTTGCTATTCCACGTGAACCTGGCAAGCAACTTAACTCTGGTTCGCCTTTGAAGTACGAACCGTTAACGGGTCTAGACAAAGTATAAAATCATTATTAAAAAACAGAGCCTAACTCTAGAGAGTAATAGACACCACATAGGAATAGCACAATGAAAAGTCAAGGTATATCCAAATCAGAGTAATCACAATATTCGAATAATAAATAAGCCATAAACAAATCACGTCTATTGAGTTCCCGTCTTAAAGTCCATTTAGAAAAATATTATTTAAATATTATTTAAATAATAAATTAATTTAATTTCCAAATAGTGGGTTAGCCGAGTTACCGATAACTACCAAGCTACCTCACATGTCGGGTGACCCAAGTCTAACCCGACCCAAAATAATTTATCAAAAATATAAATCATAGTTTATAATTCCCAAAATAACAATTTGATAAAATAATAAATTAGTATTTAAAATGGAACTCAATATCTTAAGATCCAAGTAACCAATAGTTACTAATAATTTATTTAATTAAAAAAACATTTAAAATCTAAAACGTCAAATTGACACGCCTAGTCAATAATTTCAAAATATAACAATTACCCGAGTAATTATAAATTATTGATTAAAAATATAATTATCACTTTCTATTTATAATAATCAAAATAATAATTTAAATTATAAATGGACTATCATTATTTTAGATTTAAAATAATATTGACAATTTATAAATCGAAACGAAATCCGAAAGTTAAATCAAAATCAAATAACAATAATTAAAATGTGAAATAGTCAATAATTAACTTAAGTAATCAATTGATTAGAAACAAAATAATGAGTAACTTAGATGGCCATTTAGCCACCACTTTCTATCAAAACAATAAGCCCAAAATAAACTTCCCGCCAAGACCATCATCATTATCATCAATTATGAATTTCCAAGTTACTGTATCCAAACCATGAATCCAATATCAAAAGCCAACATTTAAACAAGTTGGAAAAATATAACACAGTGAATACATTAATATTGTCCAGCAAGACTATAACCAATTTAAGATAAACATTTCAAAAGACTTATGATTTACAGTCCACGCAAACCAACTAGGTGACGGCGGAACTCACCCCGTCAAAGACGAAGGGGAATGAACAGAATTTAATCTCGAACACTATCGATTCAGATTTTGAATCAATAACGCAACGATAACATCAAAAAGATTATTCTAAAACAGCAGCATCATGAGCAAAAGGGACGGCAGAACATGAATCATAGAAGATCGGCGGTCAACGCACGAACAACAAGAAATCAAACACAGTTTTTGTAGGAATTGAACGTACCGTATTGAAGATTATATCGACTTGAATGATGTCGAACAATATGACGAAGAAAGAATCTCAGAATGAAACTACAACAATAATGAATAGAATTATAAACGAAAGTGCGATATCGAATAGAATAAACGGATGAGACGAAAGCGATATTCTTACCGAATCTGAGGCGAGTGAAGGAACGATGAATATGATATCTCAGAATGGTTTGAAGCGTTGACGGCTAGGGTTTTGGAATAGAAAACGAAAAGAATAGGGTTTTGAAATAATGAATGGAAGAAATAAAAAGGAAACGTATATATATTTGATGGTTTGCTGGATAACATCAACAATTCATGTGATGGGCTTTATATGTGTAAAAGAATGGGCTTAATCATGCTTAAAAAGAAAGAATGGCCAACATTTAACTTCTTTTTGTTCTTTTGCTTTTCATTATATTTTTTTTATTTCTTCCTTTTAAGATTTAATAATACCAACCAAATATGAATCGAACCACGACCGAATCAACGAGCGATTCCAATATTATTAAATAAAAATATTAAATAAAAAAAATAATAAATTACCTAAAATTTGACGGAATGCAAAAATTATAATTAAAAATTTAAAAATAATAATTTAGAAATACGGGATATCACAGTTTCGTAACGTTTGTAAACGTTTGGCTTAAATTGTTACAAAGGTGAAACGCTTCAATTTGTTTCGTATCTTTTGTCAGCGTTTCGCTTAAATGCAAAAAAGGTGAAACGTTTGGATTTGTTTCATAAAGTTTGTAAACGTTTGGATTAAATTGCTAAAAACGGAAAACGTTTGGATCTGTTTCGTAACGTTTGTAAAGGTTTGGCTTAAATCGCAAAAAGGTGAAACATTTGGATTTGTTTTGTAACGTTTGTAAACATTTGGCTTAAATTGTTAAAAACGGGAAACGTTTGGATATGTTTCGTAACGTTTGTAAACTTTTGGCTTCAATCGCTAAAAAGGTGAAACGCTTGGAATTGTTTCGTAATGTTTGTAAACGTTAACGCCTTAAATCGCTAAAAATATGAAACGTTTGGTTTTGTTCCGTAATGTTTGTAAACGTTAGGCTTAAATCGCTAAAAATGTGAAACGTTTGGATTTGTTTCATATTAATTTAAACGTTTCGTTTTGTTTTTTATCGTTTGTAAACGTTTGGCTTAAATTGGTAAAAAGGTGAAACGTTTGGATTTGTTTCGTAACGTTTGTATTCGTTTCGTAACGTTTGCAAACTTTTTGCTTATATCGCTAAAAAGGTGAAACGTTTGGATTTGTTTGACGTTTGTAAACGTTTGGCTTAAATCGCTAAAAAGGTGAAATTTTTGGATTTGTTTCGTAGCGTTTGTAAACATTTGGATTAAATCACTAAAAAGGTGAAACTCTTGGATTTGTTTTGTAACGTTTGTAAACTTTTGGCTTATATCGCTAAAAAGGCGAAATGTTTGGATTTTTTTAATAACGGTTGTAAACGTTTGACTTAAATTGCAAAAAAGGCGAAACGTATATATTAGTTTTGTAACGTTTGTAAACATTTGGCTTAAATCGCTAAAAAGGTGAAACACTTGGAATCGTTTCGAAATGTTTGAAAATGTTTGGCTTAAATTGCTAAAAAGGTGAAACACTTGGATTTATTTCAGAACGTTTGTAAACATTTGGCTTAAATTGCTAAAAAGGTTAAATTTTTGGTTTTGTTTCGTAACGTTTGTAAAGGTTTGGCTTAAATCGCTAAAAAGGTGAAACTTTTGGATTTGTTTTGTAACGTTTTAAACATTTGGTTTTGTTTCGTAACGTTTATATACGTTTGACTTAAATCGCTAAAAAGGTGAAACATTTGGATTTGTTTCGTAACGTTTGTAAACGTTTGGCTTAAATTGCTAAATAGTTGAAACGTTTGGGTTTGTTTCGTAACGTTTGTAAACGTTTGGCTTAAATTGCTAAAAAGGGGATATGTTTGAATTCGTTTCGTAACGTTTGTAAACGTTTTGCATATATCGCTAAAAAGGTGAAACGTTTGGATTTGTTTTGCAATGTTTATAAACGTTTGACTTAAGTTTCTAAAAACGTGAAACGCTTTGATTTATTTCGTACTGTTTTAAACGTTTGTTTTTGTTTCCTAATGTCTGTAAACGTTTGGCTTAAATCGCAAAAAAGGTGAAACGTCCTATTTTGTTTCGTAATGTTAATAAACGTTTGGCTTAAATAGCTAAAAAGGTGAAACGTTTGGATTTGTTTCGTAACGTTTGTAAACGTCTGGCTTAAATTTCTAAAAAGGTGAAACACTTTTTTTGTTTGGTAACGTTTGTAAAGGTTTGGCTTAAATCGCTAAAAAGGTGAAACGTTTTAATTTTTTTCGTAACGTTTTAAATTTTTGATTTTTTTTCGTAACGTTTTAAAGGTTTGGCTTAAATCGCTAAAAATGTGAAACGTTTGTTTTTGTTTCGTAACGTTTTAAACGTTTGGTTTTGTTTAATAACATTTGTAAACGTTTGGCTTAAATCACTAAAAAGAGGAAACGTTTGGATTTATTTCGTAACGTTTGTAAACGTTTGGCTTAGATTGCTAAAAAGGTGAAACGCTTGGATTTGTTTCGTAGCATTTGTAAATGTTTGGCTTAAATTTCTAAAAAGGTGAAACTTTTGGATTTGTTTCGTAACGTTGGTAAACGTTTGGCTTAAATTGCTAAAAAGGTGAAACTCTTGGATTTGTTTCATAACGTTTGTAAACATTTGGCATAAACCGCTAAACAGGTGAAACGTTTTTATTTGTTTCGTAACGTTTGTAAACATTTGGCTTCAATCGATAAAAAGGTGAAACGTTTGGATTTGTTTCGTAACGTTTGTAAACGTTTGGCTTCAATTGATAAAAAGGTGAATTGTTTGGATTTGTTTCGTAACGTTTTAAACGTTTGGCTGAAATCGCTAAAATGGGAAAACGTTTGGATTTGTTTCGCAATGTTTGTAAACGTTTGGCTTAAATTGCTAAAAATGGGAAATGTTTGGTTTTATTTCGTAACGTTTGTAAACGTTCGGCTTAAATCCCTAAAAAGGTGAAACGTTTGGATTTGTTTCGTAACATTTGTAAATGTTTGGCTTAAATTACTAAAAAGGTGAAACACTTGGATTTGTTTCGTAACGTTTGGCTTAAATTAATAAATAGGTGAAACGCTTGGATTTGTTTTGCAACGTTTGTAAACGTTTGGCTTAAATTGCTAAAAAGGTGTAATGCTTGGATTTGTTTCGTAACGTTTGTAAACGTTTGGCTTAAATTGCTAAAAAGGTGAAACGATTGGTTTTGTTTCGTAACGTTTGTAAAGGTTTTGGCTAAAATCGCTAAAAATGGAAACGTTTGGATTTGTTTCGTAACGTTTTAAACGTTTGGTTTTGTTTTGTTACGTTTGTAAACGTTTGGCTTAAATCGCTAAAAAGGGGAATCGTTTGGTTTTATTTCGTAACGTTTGTAAACGTTTGGCTTAATCGCTAATAAGACGAAACGTTTGGATTTGTTTTAACGTTTGCAAACGTTTGGCTAAAATCACTAACAATGTGAAACGTTTAGATTTGTTTCGTAACGTTTGTAAACGTTTGGCTTAAATCGCTAAAAAGGCGAAATGTTTGGATTTGTTTTGTATCGTTTGTAACCGTTTGCCTCAAATCGCTAAAAAGGTGAAACATTTGGATTTGTTTTGTAACCTTTGTAAATTTTTGGCTTAAATTGCTAAAAAGGTGAAAGACTTTTTTTGTTTCGTAACGTTTGTAAACGTTTGGCTTAAATTGCTAAAAAGGAGAAATGCTTGGATTTGTTTCGTAATGTTTATAAAGGTTTGGCTAAAGTTGCTATAAAGGTGAAACGCTTGGTTTTGTTTCGTAAATTTTGTAAAGATTTGGCTTAAATCGCAAAAAATGTGAAACGTTTGGATTTTTTTCGTAACGTTTTAAATGCTTGGATTTGTTTCGGAACGTTTGTAAACGTTTGGCTTAAATTGCTAAAAAAGTGAAATGCTTGGTTTTGTTTCGTAACATTTGTAAAGGTTTGGCTTAAATCGCTAAAAAGGTGAACCGTTTGGATTTGTTTCGTAATGTTTTAAACATTTTGTTTTGTTTCGTTAAGCTTGTTAACGTTTGGCTTAAATCGCTAAAAAGGTGAAATATTTGGATTTGTTTCGTAAAGTTTGTATACGTTTGGCTTAAATCGCTATAAAGGTGAAACGTTTGGATTTGTTTTGTAACTTGGTAAACGTTTGGCTAAAATCGCTATAAAGGCAAAACGTTTGGATTTGTTTCGTAACTTTGTAAACGTTCAACTTAAATCGCCAAAAAGGTGAAACGTTTAGATAAGTTTCGTGACGTTTGTAAACGTTTGGCTTAAATTGCTAAAAAGGTGAAACTCTTGGATTTGTTTCGTAACGTTTGTAAACGTTTGGCTTAAATCGCCAAAAAGGTGAAACAATTGGATTTGATTCATAACGTTTAGCTTAAATCGCTAAAAAGGAAAAACGTTTGGATTTGTTTCGTAACGTTTGTAAATATTTGGCTTAAATCGCTAGAAAGGTGAAACGTTTGGATTTGTTTCGTAACATTTGTAAACGGTTGCTTCAATCGCTAAAAGATGAAACGTTTGGATTTGTTTCGTAACGTTTGTAAACGTGTGGCATAAATCGCTAAAAAGGTGAAATGTTTGGATTTGTTTCGTAACGTTCTAAATGTTTGGCTTAAATCGCTAAAATGGGAAAACGTTTGGATTTGTTTCGCAATGTTTGTAAACGTTTGGCTTAAATTGCTAAAATTATGAAATGTTTGGTTTTATTTTTTAAAGTTTGGCTTAAATTACTAAAAAGGTGAAACACTTGAATTTGTTCCGGAACGTTTGTAAACTTTTGGCTTAAATTGCTAAAAAGGTGAAACGCTTGGATTTGTTTCGTAATGTTTGTAACCGTTTGGCTTAAATTGCTAAAAAGGTGAAACGCTTGGTTTTGTTTCGTAACGTTTGTAAAGGTTCGGCTTAAATCGCTAAAAATGGAAACGTTTGGTTTTGTTTCGTAACGTTTGTAAACGTTTGGCTTAAATCGCTAAAAGGGGAAACATTTGGATTTGTTTCGTAACGTTTGTAAACGTTTCGCTTAAATCGCTAAAAAGGTGAAACGTTTGGATTTGTTTCGTAACGTTAGTAAACGTTTGGCTTAAATTGCTAAAAAGGGGAAACGTTTATATTTGTTTCGTAACGTTTGTAAACGTATGGCTTAAATCGCTAAAAAGGTGAAACGTTTGGATTTGTTTCGTAACCTTTGTAAACGTTTGGCTTAAATTGCTAAAAAGGTGAAACACTTTGATTTGTTTCGTAACGTTTGTAAACGTTTGGCTTAAATTGCTAAAGAGGAGAAATGCTTAGATTTGTTTTGAAACGTTTGTAAACGTTTTTCTTAAGCTGTTAAAAAGGTGAAACGCTTGGTTTTGTTTCGTAACGTTTGTGAGGGTTTTGCTTAAATCTCTAAAAATGTGAAACGTTTGGATTTGTTTCGTAAAGTTTTAAACGCTTGGATTTGTTTCGGAACGTTTGTAAACATTTGGCTTAAATTGCTAAAAAGGTGACATGCTTGGTTTTGCTTCGTAAGGTTTGTAAAGGTTTCGCTTAAATCGCTAAAAAGGTGAAACGCTTGGATTTGTTTTGTAACGTTTTAAACGTTTGGTTTTGTTTCGTAACATTTATATAGGTTTGGCTTAAATCGCTTAAAAGGTGAAACATTTGGATTTGTTTCGTAACATTTGTAAACGTTTGGCTTAAATCGCTATAAAGGTGAAACGTTTGGATTTGTTTCGTAACTTTTAAACGTTTGGCTTAAATCGCTATAAAGGCGAAACGTTCGGATTTGTTTCGTAACTTTGTAAACGTTTTGCTTAAATCGCCAAAAAGATTAAACGTTTGGATTTGTTTCGTGACGTTTGTAAACGTTTGGGTTAAATTGCTATAAAGGTGAAACGCTTGGATTTGTTTCGGAACGTTTATAAACATTTGGCTTAAATTGCTATAAAGGGGAAACACTTGGATTTGTTTCGTAACGTTTGTATACGTTTGGCTTAAATTGCTAAATAGGTGAAACAATTGGTTTTGTTTCGTAACGTTTGTAAAGGTTTGGCTTAAATCGCTAAAAATATGAAACGTTTTAATTTTTTTCGTAACATTTTAAACATTTGATTTTGTTTTGTAACGTTTTTAAGGTTTGGCTTAAATTGCTAAAAATATGAAACGTCAGGATTTGTTTCGTAACGTTTTAAACATTTTGTTTTGTTTAGTAACGTTTGTAAACGTTTGGCTTAAATCGCTCAAAAGGGGAAACATTGGATTTGTTTCATAAAGTTTGTAAACGTTTGGCTTAAATTGCTAAAAAGGTCGAAAGCTTCGATTTGTTTCATAACGTTTGTAAACGTTTGGCTTAAATTACTAAAAAGGTAAAAAACTCTTGGATTTGTTTCGTTACGTTTGTAAACGTTTGGCTTAAATTGCTATTAAGGTAAAACTCTTGAATTTTTTTTCGTAAGGTTTGTTAACGTTTCGCTTAAATCGCTAAAAAGGTGAAACATTTGGATTTGTTTCATGACGTTTGTAAACGTTTGGCTTAAATCGCTAAAAAGGTGAAAGGTTTGGATTTTTTTCGTAACGTTTGTAAATATTAGGCTTAAATCGCTAAAAAGGTGAAAGGCTTGGATTTGTTTTGTAACGTTTGTAAATGTTTGGCTTAAATTCCTAAAATAGTGAAACGCTTGGTTTTGTTTCGTAACGTTTGTAAAGGTTTGGCTTAAATCGCTAAAAATTGAAACGTTTAACGTTTTAAACGTTTGGTTTTGTTTCGTAACGTTTATAAACTATGGTTTTGATACGTTATGTTTGTAAACGTTTGGTTTAAATCGCTAAAAAGGGGAAACGTTTGGATTTGTTTCGTAACGTTTGTATACGTTTGGCTTAAATTGTTAAACAGGTGAAATGTTTGGATTTGTTTCGTAACGTTCTAAATGTTTGGCTTAAATCGCTAAAAAGGGGAAACGTTTGGATTTGTTTCGCAATGTTTGTAAACGTTTGGCTTAAATTGCTAAAATTGTGAAACTTTTGTGTCACGACCCGATTTCCGCCTCGAAACTCGAGCCGAGACCGGCGCTAGGAAATGGGAATGGTTGTTCCGAAACCCGTAGCAAGCCTAAAACCTCTATATATTTTTTCGCCTCCTAAATATAAATATATATAAATCTAGATCGTACCTCGCGTACGACCCGTTTTTAGAAAACACCGTTAAAACATTTTTCCGTTTAACGTGGAAAACACATACTGAAAATATTCATATAGGCGATATCGCGTTTTCAGAAATGCTGGTTGAATAACCCTAGTTATTCTGACCCACGCACATTTTTGAAAACCGGTGCGGTGGTACAGGGACTTAGCTCACATGCCCTGCCTCGCAGGCAGCCCTGTCTCAAACCACGCATCCGAACAATATGTTTAATAAAATATATCGAACACTTTTCTTTTCAAAGCATTATATCAAACATATTAAAAACATGCACAGCAGGCACACAAACGTAGGGCCAGCTAAACTACACACAATGTCTTTGTAGACCAAAGACACGAAGCTTGGCCCACCCGTAGGGGACACCATAAAACACCATATGCCTATTAAGTAGCCACTTATTAGAGCTAGACAAAGTCAAATTCCTATCAGCGTATATAGACAAAGGAACCATGCCGTGGCCACAGGCATATCAAACCTATATGCACTATTGCAGCATCTCAGAGTTTAAAGTGTTATTGACATAACAACAGAATAAGCTTCCCTGATGAAAAAGGGTGGAAGCTCGACCAGACCCGATAGCTAGGTACCTGAAAATGATAAACAACAACGGGGTCAGAAATATAAATATTTCTGAGTGAGTAGATAGGTTTACAGTTAAATACCAAAATCACGTATAGACAAAATATCGGTATATAAAAATATTACCAGTCCTCGATCCATATGAAACCCTAGTTATGATTACGTTATAATGCTATCATATATATAATGCATATGCACAACTCTTGTTTAATACAGGATGTGCTGTATACATATGTATCACAGCCATCTTGACTCTGTATAGGGTTGCTGGGCCGGAACTTAAATCACTGCCACCTCAGGACTACCCATTAGGTTTAAGCCGCTTAGCAAGCATCTGGCTTAAAACCTAATCTCAATATGTATGCTTATAATATTTACCTCTCATCTAGTTCATTAACACCGGTGATCACACAGTCCTATTGTTGCCCAATAGATAGCTCGTTTCAGTGGATCTTCCTTGGCTAAGTTTCATACTTAGTGCGATTTATGGAGTTAAAACAATTGAATACTAATATTCAAAAGTAAACAAATGAACTCACAAACACCGCTAGGTCTGGAACTTAATCCTGTGGTTGTGGTCAGACTGCTGGCTAGCTGGTCGGACTAAACACACAAAGCAAACAGGATAAAACACATCAATATATGTTTCCTATAAAACTTCTAGGTCCTTAAACCCAGATCTAGGTCAAACATATAATCATTTAAACACGTAACACTTATGGTCTGTTTTCTTTAAAAAAACCATAGTATTAATTCTTACTTTGAGAAAACGTTCTAACTTCTCTCTGGAAGTTATTTTAGGTATCACAATACCTAAAGAAAACCATTTATAGTATAGACCTAATTGTCAAAACAATTCTCGGTCATATACTAAGTATTTAGCAAAACTGATTGCTAAATCTTTAAAACCGTTTAAACGTTGACTTTAACTCTTTTAAAGTCCATTATAAACGTTTAACTTAACTTTTAAAATCTCCTTTTAAAAGTCTTTAGGTTTAGGTTATAAAACCTTTTCACTTTCTTATAACACAAGTTATCATTTTAAAATATCTAACTTTGATTTAAAAACATTTATTAAAAATGTTTTAGGTTCGGTTGGAAAACACCTCGGGTTATTAGGCAAAAGCACGTCGAAATCGCCCCCGGAAAGTCCCCCGAAAAACCCAAAGGAAACGAACCCCCGACTATCGTCGGGCAGCTGTGCCCCCGCACAGAAGCACTGTGCGGTCACACAGCATTTCAAAGCTGTGCGGTCGCACAGCTCGCTGTGCTCGCGCACAGCGGGCTGTGCAATCGCACAGTCCCGGAATTTCAATTCCGGGACCTCCCGCCCTGCTTAAAACGTCCAAAAACACTATTTTAACGTACACAATCACGTATACACAATTCAAAATCAATACGGACGTTTAAAACGATAATTTGATACGGTAACCGTTTATAAACGAGTTTATATTCGAAATAAATCGAAATAAACGTTTAATACGGATATAATACCTCGATTACTTGAGTAATCGTCGAAGAAATGGAGTTAGAATCGAGAAACGGACGAACCCAATTCGAAACCCTAAATCGCCGTCGCACTGTGAGAGCTAGCAGCTCAATAATTCTTTCTGAGATGAAAGAATGAAGTTGTGGGCTTCATTTGATGATATTAGGTTATATATATATGATTGGCAAAAGTACACTTTAGTACTAGCTCAATCATGCACTTTAAACCAACTTCTAAACTAGTCGTCCGTAGTCTAAACGGAAACGACTTTCAAATTTCGTGAAAATTTTACCAAAAATCTAATAAAATATAACAAGAATAAAAATATAATTTTTATTCCCATCCGACTTATATTTTATTCTTAATAAATCATTTTCGATTTATTAAGTCTGCATTGACTGCGCTTGATAAAATTTCTGCTTCCAAATTTTATCAAATTTTCACGATAACCTTCTTAAAATATTTTGCGAATATTAGCACCAAAAATATTCGCTAGGGACTTATGAATTATTCTGCACCCAATTCATAAATCCATATTCTCTCCGATAACTATATAATTAATCAAATTTAAATTCTAAAAATTTAAATTCGCAATCCTATAGCCATATTAAAAATTTAGGGACACTTGTAAATCAAATATATCTTTAAATTTAATTTACCTACTCCCGTCTAATAAAATATTAGACACGTGGCTATATTTTAACTCTTAAATTTTCGGGTTATCACAGTTTGGTTTTATTTTTTAACGTTTCGCTTAAATTACTAAAAAGGTGAAACACTTGAATTTGTTTCGAAACGTTTGTAAACGTTTGGCTTAAATTGCTAAAAAGGTGAAACGCTTGGATTTGTTTCGTAACGTTTGTAAACGTTTGGCTTAAATTGCTAAAAAGGTGAAACGCTTGGTTTTGTTTCATAACGTTTGTAAAGGTTCGGCTTAAATCGCTAAATATGGAACGTTTGGTTTTGTTTCGTAACGTTTGTAAACGTTTGGCTTAAATAGCTAAAAAGGGGAAACGTTTGGATTTGTTTTGTAACTTTGTAAACGTTTCGCTTAAATCGCTAAAAAAGCGAAACGTTTGGATTTGTTTCGTAACGTTAGAAAACATTTGGCTTAAATCGCTAAAAAGGTGAAACGTTTATATTTGTTTCGTAACGTTTGTAAACGTATGGCTTAAATCGCTAAAAAGGTGAAACGTTTGGATTTGTTTCGTAACCTTTGGCTTAAATTGCTAAAAAGGTGAAACACTTTGATTTGTTTTGTAACATTTGTAAACGTTTGGCTTAAATTGCTAAATAGGAGAAATGCTTAGATTTGTTTTGTAACGATTGTAAACGTTTGGCTTAAGCTGCTAAAAAGGTGAAACGCTTGGTTTTGTTTCGTAATGTTTGTGAGGGTTTTGCTTAAATCGCTAAAAATGTGAAACGTTTGGATTTGTTTCGTATCGTTTTAAACGCTTGGATTTGTTTCAGAACATTTGTAAACATTTGGCTTAAATTGCTAAAAAGGTGACATGCTTGGTTTTGCTTCGTAACGTTTGTAAAGGTTTCGCTTAAATCGCTAAAAAGGCGAAACGCTTGGATTTGTTTCATAATGTTTTAAACGTTTGGTTTTGTTTCGTAACATTTGTATAGGTTTGGCTTAAATCGCTAAAAAGGTGAAACATTTGGATTTGTTTCGTAACATTTGAAAACTTTTGGCTTAAATCGCTATAAAGGTGAAACGTTTGGATTTGTTTCGTAACTTTTTAAACGTTTGGCTTAAATCGCTATAAAGGCGAAATGTTCGGATTTGTTTCGTAACTTTTTAAACGTTTGGCTTAAATCGCTATAAAGGCGAAACGTTCGGATTTGTTTCGTAACTTTGTAAACGTTTGGCTTAAATCGCCAAAAAGGTGAAACGTTTGGATTTTTTTCGTGACGTTTGTAAATGTTTGGGTTAAATTGCTATAAAGGTGAAACGCTTGAATTTGTTTCGGAACATTTATAAACGTTAGGCTTAAATTGCTATAAAGGTGAAACGCTTGGATTTGTTTCTTAACTTTTGTATACGTTTGGCTTAAATTGCTAAAAAGGTGAAACAATTGGTTTTGTTTCGTAACGTTTGTAAAGGTTTGGCTTAAATCTCTAAAAATATGAAACGTTTTCATTTTTTTCGTAACATTTTAAACATTTGATTTTGTTTCGTAACGTTTTTAAGGTTTGGCTTAAATCGCTAAAAATATGAAACGTCAGGATTTGTTTCGTAAAGTTTTAAACGTTTTGTTTTGTTTAGTAACGTTTGTAAACGTTTGGCTTAAATCGCTCAAAAGGGGAAACATTTGGATTTGTTTCATAAAGTTTGTAAACGTTTGGCTTAAATTGCTAAAAAGGTGAAAAACTTCGATTTGTTTCATAACGTTTGTAAACGTTTGGCCTAAATTACAAAAAAGGTAAAAAAACTCTTGGATTTGTTTCGTTACGGTTGTAAACGTTTGGCTTAAATTGCTATTAAGGTAAAACTCTTGGATTTTTTTTCGTAAGGTTTGTAAACGTTTCGCTTAAATCGCTAAAAAGGTGAAACATTTGGATTTGTTTCATTACGTTTGTAAACGTTTGGCTTAAATCGCTAAAAAGGTGAAACGTTTGGATTTTTTTCGTAACGTTTGTAAATATTTGGCTTAAATCGCTAAAAAGGTGAAAGGCTTGGATTTGTTTTGTAACATTTGTAAGCGTTTGCCTTAAATTGCTAAAAACGTGAAACGCTTGGTTTTGTTTCGTAACGTTTGTAAAGGTTTGGCTTAAATCGCTAAAATGGAAACGTTTGGATTTATTTCGTAACGTTTTAAACGTTTGGTTTTGTTTCGTAACGTTTATAAACGTATGGTTTTGATACGTTACGTTAGTAAACGTTTGGTTTAAATCGCTAAAAAGGGGAAACGTTTGAATTTGTTTCGTAACGTTTGTATACGTTTGGCTAAAATCGCTAAAAAGGCGAAACGTTTGGATTTGTTTTGTAACGTTTGTAAATTTTTGGCTTAAATCGCTAAAAATGTGAAACGTTTAGATTTTTTTCGTAGCGTTTGTAAACGTTTGGCTTAAATCGCTAAAAAGGTCAAATGTTTGGATTTGTTTCGTATCGTTTGTAAACGTTTGGCTTAAATCGCTAAAAAGGTGAAACATTTGGATTTGTTTCGTAACCTTTGTAAACTTTTTGCTTAAATTGCTAAAAAGGTGAAACACTTTGATTTGTTTCGTAACTTTTGTAAACGTTTGGCTTAAATTGTTAAAAAGGATAAATGCTTAGATTTGTTTCGTAATGTTTGGCTAAAGTTGCTAAAAAGGTGAAACGCTTGGTTTTATTTCGTAACTTTTGTAAAGGTTTGGCTTAAATCACAAAAAATGTGAAACGTTTGGATTTGTTTCGTAACGTTTTAAACGCTGTTTCGGAACGTTTGTAAACATTTGGCTTAAACTACTAAAAAAGGGAAATGCTTTGTTTTGTTTCGTAACGTTTGTAAAGGTTTGACATAAATCGCTAAAAAGGTGAAACTTTTGGATTTGTTTCGTAACGTTTTAAAAATTCGGTTTTGTTTCGTAACGGTTGTAAACGTTTTGCTTAAATCGCTAAAAAGGTGAAACATTTGGATTTGTTTCGTAAAGTTTGTAAACGTTTGGTGTAAATCGCTAAAAAGGTGAAACGTTTGGATTCGGTTCGTAACTTTGTAAATGTTTTGCTTAAATGGCTATAAAGGTAAAACGTTTGGATTTGTTTTGTAACTTTATAAACGTTTGGCTAAAATCGCCAAAAAGGTGAAACGTTTGGATTAGTTTTGTGACGTTTGTAAACGTGTGGCTTAAATTTCTAAAAATGTGAAACTCTTGGATTTGTTTCCTAACGTTTTTAAACGTTTAGCTTAAATCGCCAAAAAGGTGAAACAATTGGACTTGTTTCATAACGTTTGTAAATGTTTGGCTTAAATCGCTAAAAAGGTGAAACGTTTGGATTGGTTTCGTACCGTTTGTAAATATTTGGCTTAAATCGCTAAAAAGGTGAAACGTTTGGATTTGTTTTGTAACGTTTGTAAACGTTTTGCTTCAATTGCTAAAAATGAAACGTTTGGATTTGTTTTGTAACGTTTGTAAACGTTTGGCTTAAATCGCTAAAAAGATTAAATGTTTGGATTTGTTTCGTAACGTTCTAAACGTTTGGCTTAAATCGCTAAAATGGGAAAACGTTTGGATTTGTTTCGCAATGTTTGTAAACGTTTGGCTTAAATTGCTAAAAAGGATAAATGCTTGGATTTGTTTTGTAATGTTTGTAAACGTTTGACTAAAGTTGCTAAAAAGGTGAAACGCTTGGTTTTATTTCGTAACTTTTGTAAAGGTTTGGCTTAAATCGCAAAAAATGTGAAACGTTTGGATTTGTTTCTCAACGTTTTAAACGCTTGGATTTGTTTCAGAACGTTTGTAAACATTTGGCTTAAATTACTAAAAAAGGGAAATGCTTTGTTTTGTTTCGTAACGTTTGTAAAGGTTTGGCATAAATCGCTAAAAAGGTGAAACTTTTGGATTTGTTTCGTAACGTTTTAAAAATTTGGTTTTGTTTCGTAACGGTTGTAAACGTTTTGCTTAAATTGCTAAAAAGGTGAAACATTTGGATTTGTTTCGTAAAGTTTGTAAACGTTTGGCGTAAATCGCTAAAAAGGTGAAACGTTTGGATTCGGTTCGTAACTTTGTAAATGTTTTGCTTAAATCGCTATAAAGGCAAAACGTTTGGATTTGTTTTATAACTTTATAAACGTTTGGTTAAAATCGCCAAAAAGGTGAAATATTTGGATTAGTTTTGTGACGTTTGTAAACGTGTGGCTAAAATTTCTAAAAATGTGAAACTCTTGGATTTGTTTCCTAACGTTTTTAAACGTTTGGCTTAAATCACTAAAAAGGTGAAACAATTGGATTTGATTCATAACGTTTGTATATGTTTGGCTTAAATCGCAAAAAAGGTGAAACGTTTGGATTGGTTTCGTACCGTTTGTAAATGTTTTGCTTCAATTGCTAAAAATGAAACGTTTGGATTTGTTTCGTAACGTTTGTAAACGTTTGGCTTAAATCGCTAAAAAGATTAAATGTTTGGATTTGTTTCTTAACGTTCTAAACGTTTGGCTTAAATCGCTAAAATGGGAAAACATTTGGATTTGTTTCGCAATGTTTGTAAACGTTTGGCTTAAATTGCTAAAAATGTGAAATGTTTGGTTTTATTTTGTAACGTTTGGCTTAAATTCCTAAAAAGGTGAAACACTTGGATTTGTTTCGGAATGTTTGTAAACGTTTGGCTTAAATTTCTAAAAAGTTGAAACGCTTGGATTTGTTTCGTAACGTTTGTAAACGTTTTGCTTGAATTGAAAAAATGTGAAACGCTTGGTTTTGTTTCGTAACGTTTGTAAACGTTTGGCTTCAATCGCTAAAAAGGGGAAACGTTTGGATTTGTTTCGCAACGTTTGTAAACGTTTCGCTTAAATCGCTAAAAAGGCGAAACGTTTGAAATTGTTTCGTAATGTTCTTAAACTTTTGGCTTAAATCGCTAAAAAGGTGAAACGTTTGGATTTGGTTCGTAACGTTTGTAAACGTTTGGCTTAAATCGCTAAAAAGGTGAAGTGTTTGGATTTGTTTCTTATCGTTTGTAAACGTATGGCTTAAATCGCTAAAAAGGTGAAACATTTGGATTTGTTTCGTAACCTTTGTAAATGTCTGGCTTACATTGCTAAAAAGGTGAAACACTATGATTTGTTTCGTAACCTTTGTAAAGGTTTGGCTTAAATTGCTAAAAAGGAGAAATGCTTAGATTTGTTTCGTAACGTTTTTAAACGTTTGGCTTAAGCTGCTAAAAAGGTGAAACGCTTCGTTTTGTTTCGTAACGTTTGTAAGGGTTTGGCTTAAATCGCTAAAAATGTGAAACGTTTGGATTTGTTTCATAACATTTTAAATGCTTGGATTTGTTTCGGAACGTTTTTAGACATTTGGCTTAAATTGCTAAAAAGGTGAAATTCTTGGTTTTGTTTCGTAACGTTTGTAAAGGTTTCACTTAAATCGCTAAAAAGGGGAAACGTTTGGATTTGTTTCATAACGTTTTAAACGATTGGTTTTGTTTCGAAACGTTTGTAAAGGCTTGGCTTAAATCGCTAAAAAGGTGAAACATTTGGATTTGTTTCGTAACATTTGTAAACGTTTGGCTTAAATCGCTATAAAGGCGACACGTTTGGATTTGTTTCGTAACTTTGTAAACGTTTTGCTTAAATCGCCAAAAAGGTGAAACGTTTGGATTTGTTTCGTGATGTTTGTAAACGTTTGGCTTAAATTGCTAAAAAGGTGAAACCCTTGGATTTGTTTCGGAACGTTTGTAAACGTTATGCTTAAATTGCTAAAAAGGTGAAACGCTTGGATTTGTTTCGTAACGTTTGTAAACATTTGGCTTAAATTGATAAAAAGGTGAAACGATTGGTTTTGTTTCGTACAATTGTAAAGGTTTGGCTTAAATCGCTAAAAATGTGAAACGTTTTAATTTTTTCGTAACATTTTAAACATTTGATTTTGTTTCGTAACATATTTAAGGTTTGGCTTAAATCTCTAAAAATATGAAACATTTAGATTTGTTTTGTAACGTTTTAAACGTTTGGTTTCAATTAGTAACGTTTGTAAACGTTTAGCTTAAACCGCTAAAAAGGGGAAACGTTTGGATTTGTTTCGTATAGTTTGGAAACATTTGGCTTATATTGCTAAAAAGGGGAAATGCTTGGATTTGTTTCGTAACGTTTGTAAATGGTTGGCTTAAATTACTAAAAAGGCTAAACGCTTGGATTTTTTTCGTTACGTTTGTAAACGTTTGGCTTAAATTGCTATAAAGGTAAAACTCTTGGATTTTTTTTGTAACGTTTGTTAACGTTTGGCTTAAATCGCTAAAAAGGTGAAACATTTGGATTTGTTTCCTAACGTTTGTAAACGTTTGGCTTAAATCGCTAAAAAGGGGAAACGTTTGGATTTGTTTCGTAACGTTTTTAAATATTTGGCTTAAATCGCTAAAAAGGTGAAAGGTTTGGATTTGTTTCGTAATGTTCTAAACGTTTGGCTTAAATCGCTAAAATGAAAAAAAGTTTGGATTTGTTTAGCAATGTTTGTAAACGTTTGGGTTAAATTGCTAAAAATGTTTGGTTTTATTTCGTAACATTTGTAAAGGTTCGACTTAAATCGCTAAAAAGGTTCGACTTAAATCGTTTGGATTTGTTTCGTAACGTTTGTAAACGTTTGGTTTAAATTACTAAAAAGGTGAAACGCTTGGATTTGTTTCGTAAGGTTTGTAAACGTTTGTCTTAAATTGCTAAAAAGGTGAAACGCTTGAATTTGTTTCGTAACGTTTGTAAACGTTTGGCTTAAATTGCTAAAAAGGTAAAACACTTGGTTTTGATTCGAAACGTTTGTAAAGGTTTGGTTTAAATCGCTAAAAATGGAAACATTTGGATTTATTTGGTAACGTTTTAAACGTTTGATTTTGTTTCGTAACGTTTGTAAACGTTTGGCTTAAATCGCAAAAAAGGGGAAACATTTGGATTTATTTTGTAGCATTTGTAAATGTTTGGCTTAAATCGCTAAAAAGGCGAAACGTTTGGATTTGTTTCGAAACGTTTGAAAACGTTTGGCTTAAATCGCTAAAAGGGTGAAACGTTTAGATTTGTTTCATAACGTTTGTAAATGTTTGGCTTAAATCGCTAAAAAAGGGAAACGTTTGGATTTGTTTCATATCGTTTGTAAACGTTTGGCTTAATTTGCTAAAAAGTTGAAACGCTTGTATTTGTTTCGTAAAGTTTGTAAACCTTTGGCTTAAATTGCTAAAAAGGAGAAATACTTGGATTTTTTTCGTAAAGTTTGTAAACGTTTGGCTTAAGTTGCTAAAAAGGTGAAACGCTTGATTTTATTACGTAACATTTGTACAGGTTTGTCTTAAATCGCTAAAAATGTGAAACATTTTAATTTGTTTCGTAATGTTTCAAACCTTTGGTTATGTTTCGTAACGTTTGTAAAGATTTGGCTTAAATCGCTAAAAATATGAAACGTTTGGATTTGTTTCGTAACATTTTAAACGTTTTGTTTTGTTTCGTAACATTTGTAAATGTTTGGCTTAAATCGCTAAAAAGGGGAAACATTTTGGATTTGTTTCGTAACGTTTGTGAACGTTTGGCTTAAATTGCTAAAAAGGCGAAACGCTTGGATTTGTTTCGTAGCGTTTGTAAACGTTTGGCTTAAATTACTAAAAAGGTGAAATGCTTGGAATTGTTTTTTAACGTTTGTAAACGTTTGGCTTAAATTGCTAAAAACGTGAAACGTTTGGATTTGTTTGGAAATGTTTATAAATGTTTGGCTTAGATTGCTAAAAAGATGAAATATTTGGATTTATTTCATAACCTTTGTAAACGTTTGGCTTAAATCGCTAAAAAGGTGAAATGTTTTGATTTGTTTCGTAGCGTTTGTAAACATTTGGCTTAAATTACTAAAAAGGTGAAATGCTTAGAATTGTTTTTTAACGTTTGTAAACGATTGGCTTAAATTGCTAAAAAGGTGAAACGTTTGGATTTATTTCGAAATGTTTATAAACGTTTGGCTTAAATTGCTAAAAAGATGAAATATTTGGATTTATTTCATAACCTTTGTAAACGTTTGGATTAAATCGCTAAAAAGGTGAAATGTTTTGATTTGTTTCGTAACGTTTGTAAACATTTGGGTTAAATTGCTAAAAAGGGGAAACGTTTAGATTTGTTTCGTAATGTTTGTAAACGTTTGGCTTAAATTGCTAAAAGGTGAAACGTTTGGATTTGTTTCGTAACGTCTGTAAACGTTAGGCGTAAATTGCTAAAAAGGTGAAATGTTTGGATTTGTTTCGTAATGTCTGTAGACGCTCAGCTTAAATCGCTAAAAAGGTGAAACGTTGGGATTTGTTTCGTAACGTTAGTAAACGTTTGGCTTAAATTTCTAAAAATGTAGAACGCTTGGATTTGTTTCGTAACGTTTGTAAACGTCTAGCTTTAATTTCTAAAAAGATGAAACTCTTGGATTTGTTTCGGAACGTTTGTAAACGTTTTGCTTAAATTGCTAAAAAGGCGAAATGCTTGGATTTGTTTCTTAACGTTTGTAAACGTTTGGCTTATATTGCTAAAAAGGTTAAACGCTTGGTTTTTGTTTCGTATCATTTGTAAAGGTTCGGCTTAAATCGCTAAAAATGTGAAATGTTTGGATTTGTTTCGTAACGTTTTTAATGTTTGATTTTGTTTCGTAACGTTTGTAAATGTTCGGCTTAAATCGCTAAAAACGCGAAATGTTTGGATTTATTTCGTAACATTTGTAAATGTTTGGCTTAAATTGCTAAAAAGGAGAAACGTTTGGATTTGTTTCGTAGCGTTTGTAAATGTTTGGCTTAAATCGCTAAAAAGTTAAAATGTTTGGTTTTGTTTCATAACGTTTGTAAACGTTTGGCTTAAATCGCTAAAAAGTTAAAATGTTTGGATTTGTTTCGCAACGTTTTACACGTTTGGCTTAAATCGCTTAAATGGAGAAAGATTTGGATTTGTTTCGTAACGTTTGTAAACGTTTGGCTAAAGTTGCTAAAAAGGTGAAACGCTTGGTTTTATTTCGTAACTTTTGTAAAGGTTTGGCTTAAATTGCAAAAAATGTGAAACGTTTGGATTTGTTTCGTAACGTTTTAAACGCTTGGATTTGTTTCGGAACGTTTGTAAACATTTGGCTTAAATTACTAACAAAGGGAAATGCTTTGTTTTGTTTCGTAACGTTTGTAAAGGTTTGGCATAAATCGCTAAAAAGATGAAACTTTTGGATTTGTTTCGTAACGTTTTAATAATTTGGTTTTGTTTCGTAACGGTTGTAAACGTTTTGCTTAAATCGCTAAAAAGGTGAAACATTTGGATTTGTTTCGTAAAGTTTGTAAACGTTTGGCGTAAATCGCTAAAAAGGTGAAACGTTTGGATTCGGTTCGTAACTTTGTAAATGTTTTGCTTAAATCGCTATAAAGGCAAAATGTTTGAATTTGTTTTGTAACTTTATAAACGTTTGGCTAAAATCGCCAAAAAGGTGAAACGTTTGGATTAGTTTTGTGACGTTTGTAAACGTGTGGCTTAAATTTCTAAAATTGTGAAACTCTTGGATTTGTTTCCTAACGTTTCTAAACGTTTGGCTTAAATCGCCAAAAAGGTGAAACAATTGGATTTGATTCATAACGTTTGTAAATGTTTGGCTTAAATTGCTAAAAAGGTGAAACGTTTGGATTGGTTTCGTACCGTTTGTAAATATTTGGCTTAAATCGCTAAAAAGGTGAAACGTTTGGATTTGTTTCGTAACGTTTGTAAACGTTTCGCTTCGATTGCTAAAAATGAAACATTTGGATTTGTTTCGTAACGTTTGTAAACGTTTGGCTTAAATCGCTAAAAAGATTAAATATTTGGATTTGTTTCGTAACATTCGAAATGTTTGGCTTAAATCGCTAAAATGGGAAAACGTTTGGATTTGTTTCGCAATGTTTGTAAACGTTTGGCTTAAATTGCTAAAAATGTGAAATGTTTGGTTTTATTTTATAACGTTTGGCTTAAATTACTAAAAAGGTGAAACATTTGGATTTGTTTCGGAACGTTTGTAAAAGTTTGGCTTAAATTTCTAAAAAGGTGAAACGCTTGGATTTGTTTCGTAACGTTTGTAAACGTTTTGCTTAAATGGAAAAAAAATGAAACGCTTGGTTTTGCTTCGTAACGTTTGTAAAGGTTTGGCCTAAATCACTAAAAATGGAAACGTTTATTTTTGTTCCGCAACGTTTGTAAACGTTTGGCTTCAATCGCCTAAAAAGGGGAAACGTTTGGATTTGTTTCGTAACGTTTGTAAACGTTTCGCTTAAATCGTTAAAAAGGCGAAACGTTTGAAATTGTTTCGTAATGTTCGTAAACGTTTGGCTAAAATCGCTAAAAAGGGAAACGTTTGAATTTGTTTCGTAACGTTTGTAAACGTTTGGCTTAAATCGCTAAAAAGGTGAAACGTTTGGATTTGTTTCTTATCGTTTGTAAACGTATGGCTTAAATCGCTAAAAAGGTGAAACGTTTGGATTTGTTTCGTATCCTTTGTAAATGTTTGGCTTAAATTGCTAAAAAGGTGAAACACTTTGATTTGTTTCGTAACCTTTGTAAAGGTTTGGCTTAAATTGCTAAAAAGGAGAAATGCTTAGATTTGTTTCGTAACGTTTTTAAACGTTTGGCTTAAGCTGCTAAAAAGGTGAAACGCTTCGTTTTGTTTCGTAACGTTTGTAAGGGTTTGGCTTAAATCGCTAAAAATGTGAATCGTTTGGATTTGTTTCGTAACGTTTTAAACGCTTGGATTTGTTTCGGAACGTTTGTAGACATTTGGCTTAAATTTCTAAAAAGGTGAAATTCTTGGTTTTGTTTCTTAACGTTTGTAAAGGTTTCACTTAAATCGCTAAAAAGGGGAAACGTTTGGATTTGTTTCATAACGTTTTAAAAGATTGGTTTTGTTTCGTAACGTTTGTAAAGGCATGGCTTAAATCGCTAAAAAGGTGAAACATTTGGATTTGTTTCGTAACATTTGTAAACGTTTGGCTTAAATCGCTATAAAGGGGAAACGTTTGAATTTGTTTCATAACTTTGTATACATTTGGCTTAAATCGCTATAAAGGCGACACGTTTGGATTTGTTTCGTAACTTTGTAAACGTTTGGCTTAAATCGCCAAAAAGGTGAAACGTTTGGATTTGTTTCGTGATGTTTGTAAACGTTTGGCTTAAATTGCTAAAAAGGTGAAACACTTGGATTTGTTTCGGAACGTTTGTAAACGTTAAGCTTAAATTGCTAAAAAGGTAAAACGTTTGGATTTGTTTCTTAACGTTTGTAATCATTTGGCTTAAATTGATAAAAAGGTGAAACGATTGGTTTTGTTTCGTACAATTGTAAAGGTTTGGCTTAAATCGCTAAAAATGTGAAACATTTTAATTTTTTCGTAACATTTTAAACATTTGATTTTGTTTCGTAACGTTTTTAAGGTTTGGCTTAAATCTCTAAAAATATGAAACGTTTAGATTTGTTTTGTAACGTTTTAAACGTTTGGTTTCAATTAGTAACATTTGTAAACGTTTAGCTTAAACCGCTAAAAAGGGGAAACGTTTGGATTTGTTTCGTATAGATTGGAAACGTTTGGCTTAAATTGCTAAAAAGGGGAAACGCTTGGATTTGTTTCGTAATGTTTGTAAATGGTTGGCTTAAATTACTAAAAAGGCTAAACGCTTGGATTTTTTTCGTTACGTTTGTAAACGTTTGGCTTAAATTGCTATAAAGGTAAAACTCTTGGATTTTTTTAGTAACGTTTGTAAACGTTTGGCTTAAATCGCTAAAAAGGTGAAACATTTGGATTTGTTTCCTAACGTTTGTAAACGTTTGGCTTAAATCGCTAAAAAGAGGAAACGTTTGGATTTGTTTCGTAACGTTTTTAAATATTTGGCTTAAATTGCTAAAAAGGTGAAATGTTTGGATTTGTTTCGTAATGTTCTAAACGTTTGGCTTAAATCGCTAAAATGGAAAAACGTTTGGATTTGTTTAGCAATGTTTGTAAACTTTGGGTTAAATTGCTAAAAAAAATTTGTTTTATTTCGTAACTTTTGTAAAGGTTCGACTTAAATCGCTAAAAAGGTTCGACTTAAATCGTTTGGATTTGTTTCGTAACATTTGTAAACGTTTGGTTTAAATTACTAAAAAGGTGAAACGCTTGGATTTGTTTCGTAAGGTTTGTAAACGTTTGGCTTAAATTGCTAAAAAGGTGAAACGCTTGAATTTGTTTCATAACGTTTGTAAACATTTGGCTTAAATTGCTAAAAAGGTAAAACACTTGGTTTTGATTCGAAACGTTTGTAAAGGTTTGGTTTAAATCGCTAAAAATGGAAACATTTGGATTTATTTGGTAACGTTTTAAACGTTTGATTTTATTTCGTAACGTTTGAAAACGTTTGGCTTAAATCGCTACAAAGGGGAAACATTTGGATTTTTTTCGTAGCATTTGTAAATGTTTGGCTTAAATCGCTAAAAAGGCGAAACGTTTGGATTTGTTTCGAAACGTTTGAAAACGTTTGGCTTAAATCGCTAAAAGGGTGAAACGTTTAGATTTGTTTCATAACGTTTGTAAACGTTTGGCTTAAACCGCTAAAAAGGGGAAACGTTTGGATTTGTTTCATATTGTTTGTAAACGTTTGGCTTAATTTGCTAAAAAGGTGAAACGCTTGTATTTGTTTCGTAAAGTTTGTAAACGTTTGGCTTAAATTGCTAAAACGGAGAAATCCTTGAATTTTTTTCGTAACGTTTGTAAACGTTTGGCTTAAGTTGCTAAAAAGGTGAAACGCTTGATTTTATTACGTAACGTTTGTAAAGGTTTGTCTTAAATCGCTAAAAATGTGAAACATTTTAATTTGTTTCGTAATGTTTCAAACGTTTGGTTATGTTTCGTAGCGTTTGTAAAGGTTTGGCTTAAATCGCTAAAAATATGAAACGTTTAGATTTGTTTCGTAACATTTTAAACGTTTGGTTTTGTTTCGTAACATTTGTAAATGTTTGGCTTAAATTGCAAAAAAGGGGAAACATTTTGGATTTGTTTCGTAACGTTTGTAAACGTTTGGCTTAAATTGTTAAAAAGGCGAAACGCTTGGATTTGTTTCGTAGCGTTTGTAAAAGTTTGGCTTAAATTACTAAAAAGGTGAAATGCTTGGAATTGTTTTTTAACGTTTGTAAACGTTTGGCTTAAATTGCTAAAAAGGGGAAACGTTTGGATTTGTTTCGAAATGTTTATAAATGTTTGGCTTACATTGCTAAAAAGATGAAATACTTGGATTTATATCATAACCTTTGTAAACGTTTGGGTTAAATCGCTAAAAAGGTGAAAGGTTTTGATTTGTTTCGTAGCGTTTGTAAACGTTTGCCTTAAATTACTAAAAAGGTGAAATGCTTGGAATTGTTTTTTAACGTTTGTAAACGTTTGGCTTAAATTGCTAAAAAGGTGAAACGTTTGGATTTGTTTCGAAATGTTTATAAACGTTTGGCTTAAATTTCTAAAAAGATGAAATATTTGGATTTTTTTCATAACCTTTGTAAACGTTTGGATTAAATCGCTAAAAAGGTGAAATGTTTTTATTTGTTTCTTAACGTTTGTAAACATTTGGGTTAAATTGCTAAAAAGGGGAAACGTTTGGATTTGTTTCGTACGTTTGTAAACGTTTGGCTTAAATCGCTAAAAGGGGAAACGTTTGGATTTGTTTCGTAACGTCTGTAAACGTTTGGCGTAAATTGCTAAAAAGGTGAAATGTTTGGATTTGTTTCGTAATGTTTGTAGACGCTCAGCTTAAATCGCTAAAAAGGTGAAACGTTGGGATTTGTTTCGTAATGTTATTAAATGTTTGGCTTAAATCTCTAAAAATGTGAAACGCTTGGATTTGTTTCGTAACGTTTGTAAACGTCTGGCTTTAATTTCGAAAAAGATGAAACTCTTGGATTTGTTTCGGAACGTTTGTAAACGTTTTGCTTAAATTGCTAAAAAGGCGAAATGCTTGGATTTCTTTCTGAACGTTTGTAAACGTTTGGCTTATATTGCTAAAAAGGTTAAACGCTTGGTTTTTGTTTCGTAACGTTTGTAAAAGTTCGGCTTAAATCGCGAAAAATGTGAAATGTTTGGATTTGTTTCGTAACGTTTTAATGTTTGATTTTGTTTCGTAACGTTTGTAAATGTTTGGCTTAAATCGCTAAAAACGCGAAATGTTTGGATTTATTTCGTAACATTTGTAAACGTTTGGCTTAAATTGCTAAAAAGGAGAAACGTTTGGATTTGTAGTGTTTGTAAATGTTTGGCTTAAATCGCTAAAAAGTTAAAATGTTTGGTTTTGTTTCATAACGTTTGTAAACTTTTTTCTTAAATCGCTAAAAAGTTAAAATGTTTGGATTTGTTTCGCAACGTTTTAAACGTTTGGCTTAAATCGCTTAAATGGGGAAACATTTAGATTTGTTTCGTAACGTTTGTAAACGTTTGGCTTAAATTGCTAAAAAGGTGAAATGTTTGGTTTTGTTTCGTAACGTTAGTAAACGTTCGGCTTAAATTGCTAAAAAGGTGAAACATTTGGATTTGTTTCATAACGTTTGTAAACGTTTGGCTTATATTTCAAAAAAGGAGAAACGCTTGGATCTGTTTTGTTACGTTTGTAAACGTTTGGCTTAATTTTCTAAAAAGGTGAAACTCTTGGTTTTGTTTCATAACGTTTTAAAATGTTTGGCTTAAATTGCTAAAAGATCAAACGCTTGAATTTGTTTCGTAATGTTTGTAGACGTTTGCCTTAAATTGCTTAAAAGGTGAAACGCTTGGTATCTGTTTCGTAACGTTTTTAACGTTTGGTTTTGATTCGTAGCATTTGTAAACGTTTTGGCGTAAATTGCTAAAAAGGCGAAATGTTTGGATTTGTTTCGTAACGTTTGTATACGTTTGGCTTAAATCGCTACAAAGGTGAAACGTTTGTGTTTGTTTCGTAACGTTTGTAAACGTTTGGCTTAAATCGTTAAAAAGGTGAAATGTTTGGATTTGTTTCGCATCGTTTGTAAATGTTTGGCTTAAATCGCTAAAATGGTGAAATGTTTGGATTTGTTTCGTAAAATTGCTAAAAAGGTGAAACGCTTTGATTTGTTTCGTAATGTTTGTAACAGTTTGGCTTAAATTGCTAACAAGGAGAAACGCTTGGATTTGTTTCGTAAAGTTTGTAAACTTTTGGCTTAAATTGCTAAAAAGGTGAAACGTTTGGATTTGTTTAGTAGCGTGTATAAACATTTGGCTTAAATCGCTAAAACGGTGAAACGTTTGGATTTGTTTCGTACCGTTAGTAAACTTTTGGCTTGAATCTCTAAAAAGGTGAAACGTTTGGATTTGTTTTATAACGTTTGTAAAGGTTTGGCTTAAATTGCTAAAAAGGTGAAACACTTGGATTTGTTTCGTAACGTTTGTCAACATTTGGCTTAAATTGCTAAAAAGGTGAAACGCTTGGATATGTTTCGTTACGTTCGTAAACATTTGGCTTAAATTGCTTAAAAGGTGAAACGCGTGGTTTTGTTTCGTAATGGTTGTAAACGTTTGACTTAAATTACTAAAAAGGTGAAACATTTCGATTTGTTTTGGATCGTTTGTAAACGTCTACTTAAATCACTAAAACGGTGAAACGTTTGGATTTGTTTCATACCGTTTGTAAACGATTGGCTTAAATCGCTAAAAAAGGGAAACGTTTGGATTTGTTTTGTAACGTTTGTAAACGTTTAGCTTAAATCGCTAAAATGGTGAAACGTTTGGATTTATTTTGTAACGTTTGTAAACGTTTGGCTTAAATTGCTAAAAACCAGAAACGCTTGGATTTGTTTCATAACGTTTGTAAACGTTTGGCTTATATTGCTAAAAAGGTGAAATTCTTGGGTTTGTTTCGGAACGGTTGTAAACGTTTGGTTTATATTGCTAAAAAGGTGAAACGCTTGGATTTGTTTCGTAACGTTTATAAACGTTACGCTTAAATTGCTAAAGAGGTGAAACGCTTGATTTTGTTTCGTAACGTTTGTAAAGGTTTGGTTTAAATCGCTAAAAATGTAAAACATTTGGAAATTACTAAAAAGTGAAATGCTTGGTTTTGTTTCGTAACGTTTGTAAAGGTTTGGCATAAATCGCTAAAAAGGTGTAACTTTTGGATTTGTTTCGTAACGTTTAAAAATTTGGTTTTGTTTCGTAACCTTTGTAAACGTTTTGCTTAAATCGCTAAAAAGGTGAAACATTTGGATTTGTTTCGTAACGTTTGTAAAAGTTTGGCGTAAATCACTAAAAAGGTGAAACTCTTGGATTTGTTTCGTAACGTTTTTAAACATTTAGCTTAAATCGCCAAAAAGGTGAAACAATTGGATTTGATTAATAACGTTTGTAAATGTTTAGCTTAAATCGCTAAAAAGGTGAAACGTTTGGATTTTTTTCGTAAGGTTTGTAATATTTGGCTTAAATCGCTAAAAAGGTGAAACGTTTGGATTTATTTCGTAAGGTTTATAAACGTTTTGCTTCAATCGCTAAAAATGAAACGTTTGTATTTGTTTCGTAACGTTTGTAAACGTTTGGCATAAATCGCTAAAAAGGTGAAATGTTTGGATTTGTTTCGTAACGTTCTAAACGTTTGGCTAAAATTGCTAAAATGGGAAAACGTTTGGATTTGTTTCGCAATGTTTATAAACATTTGGCTTAAATTGCTAAAAATGTGAAATGTTTGGTTTTATTTTGTAACGTTTGGCTTAAATTACTAAAAATATGAAACACTTGGATTTGTTTCGGAACGTTTGTAAACGTTTGGCTTAAATTTCTATAAAGGTGAAACGCTTGGATTTGTTTCGTAACGTTTGTAAACGTTTGGCTTAAATTGCAAAAAATGTGAAACGCTTGGTTTTGTTTCGTAACGTTTGTAAAGGTCTAGCCTAAATTGCTAAAAATGGAAACGTTTAGTTTTGTTTCGTAACGTTTGTAAACGTTTGGCTTAAATCGCTAAAAAGGGGAAACATTTGGATTTGTTTCGTAACGTTTGTAAACATTTTGCTTAAATCGCTAATAAGGCGAAACATTTGAAATTGATTCGTAATATTCATAAACTTTTGGCTTGAATCGCTAAAAATGTGAAACGTTTAGATTTGTTTCGTAACGTTTGTAAACGTTTGGCTTAAATCGCTAAAAAGGTGAAACGTTTGGATTTGTTTCGTATCGTTTGTAAACATATGGCTTAAATCGCTAAAAAGGTGAAACGTTTGGATTTGTTTCGTAACCTTTGTAAATGTTTGACTTAAATTGCTAAAAAGGTGAAACACTTTGATTTGTTTCGTAACGTTTATAAAGGTTTGGCTTAAATTGCTAAAAAGGAGAAATGCTTAGATTTGTTTCGTAACGTTTGTAAACGTTTGGCTTAAGCTTCTAAAAAGGTGAAACGCTTGGTTTTGTTTCGTAATCTTTGTAAGGGTTTGGCTTAAATTTCTAAAAAGGTGAAATTCTTGGTTTTCTTTCTTACGTTTGTAAAGGTTTCGCTCAAATCGCTAAAAAGTTGAAACGTTTGGATTTGTTTCGCAACGTTTTAAACGTTTGGTTTTGTTTTGTAACGTTTGTGAAGGTTTGGCTTAAATCGCTAAAAAGGGGAAACATTTGGATTTGTTTCGTAACATTTGTAAACGTTTGGCTTAAATCCCTATAAAGGGGAAACATTTGGATTTGTTTCGTAACATTGTAAACGTTTGGCTTAAATCGCTATAAAGGCGAAACGTTTGGATTTGTTTCGTAACTTTGTAAACGCTTGGCTTAAATCGCCAAAAAGGTGAAACATTTGGGTTTGTTTCGTGACGTTTGTAAACATTTGGTTTAAATAGCTAAAAAGGTGAAACACTTGGATTTGTTTCAGAACGTTTGTAAACGTTAGGCTTAAATTGCTAAAAAGGTGAAACGCTTGGATTTGTTTCGTAACGTTTGTAAACATTTGGCTTAATATGCTAAAAAGGTGAAACGCTTGGTTTTGTTTCGTAACGTTTGTAAACGTTTGGCTTAAATCGCTAAAAAGTTAAAATGTTTGGATTTGTTTCGCAACGTCTTAAACGTTTTGCTTAAATCGCTAAAATGGGGAAACATTTGGATTTGTTTCGTAACGTTTGTAAACGTTTGGCTTAAATTGCTAAAAAGGTGAAATGTTTGGTTTTGTTTCGTAACGTTTGTAAACGTTCGGCTAAAATTGCTAAAAAGGTGAAACGTTTGGATTTGTTTCCTAACGTTTGTAAACGTTTGGGTTAAATGGCTAAAAAGGTGAAACACTTCGTTTTGTTTCGCAACGTTTTAAAATGTTTGGCTTAAATTGCTAAAAGATCAAACACTTGGATTTGTTTCGTAACGTTTGTAAACGTTTGGCTTAAATTGCTTAAAAGGTGAAACCCTTGGTATTTGTTTCGTAATGTTTTTAACGTTTGGTTTTGTTTCGTAACGTTTGTAAACGTTTGGCTTAAATCGCTAAAAAGGCGAAATGTTTGGATTTTTCTCGTAACGTTTGTATACATTTGGCTTAAATTGCTAAAAAAGGGAAACGTTTGTATTTGTTTCGTAACGTTTGTAAACGTTTGGCTTAAATCTCTAAAAAGGGGAAACGTTTGGATTTGTTCCGTAACGTTTGTAAACATTTCGCTTAAATCGCTAAAAAGGCGAAACGTTTGAAATTGTTTCGTAATGTTTGTAAACTTTTGGCTTAAATCGCTAAAAATGTGAAACGTTTAGATTTGTTTCGCAACGTTTGTAAACGTTTTTCTTAAATCGCTAAAAAGGTGAAACGTTTGGATTAGTTTCGTATCGTTTGTAAACGTATGGCTTAAATCGCTAAAAAGGTGAAACGTTTGGATTTGTTTCGTAACCTTTGTAAATGTTTAGCTTAAATTGCTAAAAAGGTGAAACACTTTGATTTGTTTCCTAACGTTTGTAAAGGTTTGGCTTAAATTGCTAAAAAGTAGAAATGCTTAGATTTGTTTCGTAACGTTTGTAAAGGTTTGGCTTAAATTGCTAAAAAGGTGAAACGTTTAGATTTGTTTCGTAACGTTTGTAAACGTATGGCTTAAATCGCTAAAAAGGTGAAATGTTTGGATTTGTTTCGTAACCTTTGTAAATGTTTGGCTTAAATTGCTAAATAGGTGAAACACTTTGATTTGTTTCATAACGTTTGTAAACGTTTGGCTTAAATTGCTAAATAGGAGAAATGCTTAGATTTGTTTTGTAACGTTTGTAAACGTTTCGCTTAAGCTGCTAAAAAGGTGAAACACTTGGTTTTGTTTCGTAACGTTGGTAATGGTTTTGCTTAAATCGCTAAAAATGTGAAACGTTTGGATTTGTTTCGTAACGTTTTAAACGCTTGGATTTGTTTCGGAACGTTTGTAAACATTTGGCTTAAATTTCTAAAAAGGTGACATGCTTGGTTTTGTTTCGTAACGTTTATAAAGGTTTCGGTTAAATCGCTAAAAAGGTGAAACGCTTGGATTTTTTTCGTAACGTTTTAAACGTTTGGTTTTGTTTTGTAACGTTTGTATAGGTTTGGCTTAAATCGCTAAAAAGGTGAAACATTTGGATTTGTTTCGTAACATATGTAAACGTTTGGCTTAAATCGCTATGAAGGGGAAACATTTAGATTTGTTTCGTAACTTTTTAAACGTTTGGCTTAAATCGCTATAAAGGCGAGATGTTCGAATTTGTTTCGTAACTTTGTAAACGTTTGTCTTAAATCGCCAAAAAGGTGAAACGTTTGGATTTGTTTTGTGAGGTTTGTAAATGTTTAGCTTAAATTGCTATAAAGGTGAAACACTTGAATTTGATTCGGAACGTTTATAAACGTTAGGCTTAAATTGCTATAAAGGTGAAACGCTTGGATTTGTTTCGTAACGTTTGTATACGTTTGGCTTAAATTGCTAAAAAGGTGAAACAATTGGTTTTGTTTCGCAACGTTTGTAAAGGTTTGGCTTAAATCGCTAAAAATATGAAACGTTTTAATTTTTTTCGTAACATTTTAAACATTTTATTTTTTTTCGTAATGTTTTTAAGGTTTGGCTTAAATCGCTAAAAATATGAAACGTTTGGATTTGTTTCGTAAAGTTTTAAACGTTTGGTTTTTTTTAGTAACGTTTGTAAACGTTTGGCTTAAATTGCTCAAAAGGGGAAACATTTGGATTTGTTTCGTAAAGTTTGTAAACGTTTGGCTTAAATTGCTAAAAAGGTGAAAAGCTTCGATTTGTTTCATAATGTTTGTAAAGGTTTGGCCTAAATTACTAAAAAGGTAAAAAACGCTTGGATTTATTTCGTTACGTTTGTAAACGTTTGGCTTAAATTGCTATAATGGTAAAACTCTTGGATTTTTTTCGTAAGGTTTGTAAAGGTTTCGCTTAAATCGCTAAAAAGGTGAAACATTTGGATTTTTTTCATGACGTTTGTAAACGTTTGGCTTAAATCGCTAAAAAGGTGAAACGGTTGGATTTGTTTCGTAACGTTTGTAAATATTTGCCTTAAATCGCTAAAAAGGTGAAAGGCTTGGATTTGTATCGTAACGTTTGTAAATGTTTGGCTTAAATTGCTAAAAAGGTGAAACGCTTGGTTTTGTTTCGTAATGTTTGTATATGTTTGGCTTAAATCGCTAAAAATGGAAACGTTTGGATTTATTTCGTAACGTTTTAAACGTTTGGTTTTGTTTCGTAATGTTTATAAACGTATGGTTTTGATACGTAACGTTTGAAACGTTTGGCTTAAATCGCTAAAAAGGGGAAACGTTTGGATTTGTTTCGTAATGTTTGTATACGTTTGGCTTAAATCGCTAAAAAGGCGAAACGTTTGGATTTGTTTCGTAACGTTTGTAAACTTTTGGCTTATATCGCTAAAAATGTGAAACGTTTAGATTTGTTTCGTAACGTTTGTAAACGTTTGGCTTAAATCGCTAAAAAGGTGAAACGTTTGGATTTGTTTCGTATCGTTTGTAAACGTTTGGCTTAAATCGCTAAAAAGGTGAAACATTTGGATTTGTTTCGTAACCTTTGTAAACTTTTGGCTTAAATTGCTAAAAAGGTGAAACACTTTGATTTGTTTCGTAACTTTTGTAAACGTTTGGCTTAAATTGCTAAAAAGGATAAATGCTTGGATTTTTTTCGTAATGTTTGTAAACGTTTGGCTAAAGTTGCTAAAAAGGTGAAACGCTTGGTTTTATTTCGTATTTTGTAAAGGTTTGGCTTAAATCGCAAAAAATGTGAAACGTTTGGATTTGTTTCGTAACGTTTTAAACGCTTGGATTTGTTTCGGAACGTTTGTAAACATTTGGCTTAAATTGCTAAAAAAGTGAAATGCTTGGTTTTGTTTCGTAACGTTTGTAAAGCTTTGGCATAAATCGCTAAAAATGTGAAACTTTTTAATTTGTTTCGTAACGTTTTAAAAATTTGGTTTTGTTTCGTAACGTTTGTAAACGTTTTGCTTAAATCGCTAAAAAGGTGAAACATTTGGATTTGTTTCGTAACGTTTGTAAAAGTATGGCGTAAATCGCTAAAAAGGAGAAACGTTTGGATTTGGTTCGTAACTTTGTAAACGTTTTGCTAAATCACTATAAAGGCAAAACGTTTAAATTTGTTTTGTAACTTTATAAACGTTTGGCTTAAATCGCCAAAAAGGGGAAACGTTTGGATTAATTTTGTGACGTTTGTAAACGTTTGGCTTAAATTGCTAAAAAGGTGAAACTCTTGCATTTGTTTCGTAACGTTTTTAAACGTTTGGCTTAAATTGCTAAAAAGGTGAAACGCTTGGATTTGTTTCATAACGTATGTAAACATTTGGCTTAATCTGCTAAAAAGACAAAACGCTTGGTTTTGTTTCGTAACGTTTGTAAACGTTTGGCTTACATCGCTAAAAAGTTAAAATGTTTGGATTTTTTCGCAACGTTTTAAACGTTTCGCTTAAATCGCTAAAATGGGGAAACATTTGGATTTGTTTCGTAACGTTTGTAAACGTTTGGCTTAAATTGCTAAAAAGGTGAAATGTTTGGTTTTTTTTCGTAACGTTTGTAAACGTTCGGCTTAAAACACTAAAAAGGTGAAACGTTTGGATATGTTTCCTAACGTTTGTAAACATTTGGTTAAATTGCTAAAAAGGTGAAACACTTGGTTTTGTTTCGCAACGTTTTAAAATGTTTGGCTTAAATTGCTAAAAAGATCAAACACTTGGATTTGTTTCGTAACATTTGTAAACGTTTGGCTTAAATTGCTTAAAAGGTGAAACGCTTGGTATTTGTTTCGTAACGTTTTTAACGTTTGGTTTTGTTTCGTAACGTTTGTAAACGTTTGGCTTAAATCGCTAAAAAGGCGAAATGTTGGGATTTGTTTCGTAACGTTTGTATACGTTTGGCTTAAATCGCTAAAACGGTGAAACGTTTGTATTTGTTTCGTAACGTTTGTAAACGTTTGGCTTAAATCGCTAAAAAGGCGAAACGTTTGGATTTGTTTCGTAACGTTTGTAAACATTTCGCTTAAATCGCTAAAAAGGCGAAACGTTTGAAATTGTTTCGTAATGTTCGTAAACTTTTGGCTTAAATCGCTAAAAATATGAAACGTTTAGATTTGTTTCGTAACGTTTGTAAACGTTTGGCATAAATCGCTAAAAAGGTGAAACGTTTGGATTTGTTTCGTATCGTTTGTAAACGTATGGCTTAAATCGCTAAAAAGGTGAAACGTTTGGATTTGTTTCGTAACCTTTGTAAATTTTTGGCTTAAATTACTAAAAAGAAGAAACACTTTGATTTGTTTCGTAACGTTTGTAAAGGTTTGGCATTAATTGCTAAAAAGTAGAAATGCTTAGATTTGTTTCGTAATGTTTGTAAACGTTTGGCTTAAGCTGCTAAAAAGGTGAAACGTTTGGTTTTGTTTCGTAACGTTTGTAAGGGTTTGGCTTAAATCGCTAAAAATGTGAAACATTTGGATTTGTTTCGTAACGTTTTAAACGCTTGGATTTGTTTTGGAATGTTTGAAGACATTTGGCTTAAATTGCTAAAAAGGTGAAATTCTTGGTTTTGTTTCGTAACATTTGTAAAGGTTTTGCTCAAATCGCTAAAAAGGGGAAACATTTGGATTTGTTTCGCAACGTTTTTAACGTTTGGTTTTTTTTCGTAACGTTTGTGAAGGTTTTGCTTAAATCGCTAAAAAGGTGAAACATTTGGATTTGTTTCGTAACATTTGTAAACGTTTGGCTTAAATCGCTATAAAGGGGAAACGTTTGGATTTGTTTCGTAACTTTGTAAAGGTTTGGCTTAAATCGCCAAAAGTGAAACGTTTGGATTTGTTTCGTGACATTTGTAAACGTTTGGTTTAAATAGCTAAAAAGCTGAAACACGTGGATTTGTTTCGGAACGTTTGTAAACGTTAGGCTTAAATTGCTAAAAAGGTGAAACGCTTGGATTTGTTTCGTAACGTTTGTAAACATTTGGCTTAAATTGCTAAAAAGGTGAAACGCTTGATTTTGTTTCGTAACGTTTGTGAACGTTTGGCTTGAATCGCTAAAAAGTCAAAATGTTTGGATTTTTTTCGCAACGTTTTAAATGTCGCTTAAAACGCTAAAATGGGGAAACATTTGGATTTGTTTCGTAACGTTTGTAAACGTTTGGCTTAAATTGCTAAAAAGGTGAAATGTTTGGTTTTGTTTCATAACGTTTGTAAACGTTCGGCTTAAATCGCTAAAAAGGTGAAACGTTTGGATTTGTTTCCTAACGTTTGTAAACATTTGGGTTAAATTGCTAAAAAGGTGAAACACTTGGTTTTGTTTCGCAACGTTTTAAAATGTTTGGCTTAAATTGCTAAAAAGATCAAACACTTGGATTTGTTTCGTAACATTTGTAAACGTTTGGCTTAAATTGCTTAAAAGGTGACACGCTTGGTATTTGTTTCGTAACGTTTTTAACGTTTGGTTTTGTTTCGTAACGTTTGTAAACGTTAGGCTTAAATCGCTAAAAAGGCGAAATGTTTGGATTTGTTTCGTAACGTTTGTATACGTTTGGCTTAAATCGCTAAAAAGATGAAACGTTTGTATTTGTTTCGTAACGTTTGTTAACGTTTGGCTTAAATCGCTAAAATGGGGAAACGTTTGGATTCGTTTCGTAACGTTTGTAAACATTTCGCTTAAATCGCTAAAAAGGCGAAATGTTTGAAATTGTTTCGTAATGTTCGTAAACTTTTGGCTTAAATCGCTAACAATGTGAAACGTTTAGATTTGTTTCGTAATGTTTGTAAACGTTTGCCTTAAATCGCTAAAAAGGTGAAACGTTTGGATTTGTTTCGTATCGTTTGTAAACGTATGGCTTAAATTGCTAAAAAGGTGAAACGTTTGGATTTGTTTCGTAACCTTTGTAAATGTTTGGCTTATATTTCTAAAAGGTGAAACATTTTGATTTGTTTCGTAACGTTTGTAAAGGTTTGGCTTAAATTGCTAAAAAGGAGAAATGCTTAGATTTGTTTCGTAGCGTTTGTAAACGTTTGGCTTAAGCTGCTAAAAAGGTGAAACGCTTGGTTTTGTTTCGTAACGTTTGTAAGGGTTTGGCTTAAATCACTAAAAATGTGAAATGTTTGGATTTGTTTCGTAACGTTTTAAACGCTTGGATTTGTTTCGGAACGTTTATAAAGGTTTGGCTTAAATTGCTAAAAAAGTGAAATTCTTGGTTTTGTTTCGTAACGTTTGTAAAGGTTTCGCTCGAATCGCTAAAAAGGGGAAACGTTTATATTTGTTTCGCAACGTTTTAAACGTTTGGTTTTTTTTCGTAACGTTAGTGAAGGTTTTGCTTAAATCGCTAAAAAGGTGAAACATTTGGATTTGTTTCGTCACATTTGTAAACGTTTGGCTTATATCGCTATAAAGGGGAAACGTTTGGATTTGTTTCGTAACTTTGTAAACGTTTGGCTTAAATCACTATAAAGGCGAAACGTTTGGATTTGTTTCGTAACTTTGTAAACGTTTGGCTTAAATTGCCAAAAAGGTGAAACGTTTGGATTTGTTTCGTGACGTTTGTAAACGTTTGGTTTAAATTGCTAAAAAGGTGAAACACTTGGATTTGTTTCGGAACGTTTCTAAATGTTAGGCTTAAATTGCTAAAGAGGTGAAACGCTTGGATTTGTTTCGTAACGTTTGTAAACATTTGGCTCAATTTTCTAAGAAGGTGAAACACTTGGTCTTGTTTCGTAACGTTTGTAAACGTTTGGCTTAAATCGCTAAAAAGTTAAAATGTTTGGATTTGTTTCGCAACATTTTAAACGTTTCGCTTAAATCGCTAAAATGGGGAAACATTTGGATTTAAACGTTTGTAAACGTTTGGCTTAAATTGCTAAAAAGGTGAAATGTTTGGTTTTGTTTCGTAACGTTTGTAAACGTTCGGCTTAAATCGCTAAAAAGGTGAAACGTTTGGATTTGTTTCCTAACATTTGTAAACGTTTGGCTTAAATTGCTAAAAAGGTGAAACACTTGGTTTTGTTTCGCAACGTTTTAAAAGGTTTGGCTTAAATTGCTAAAAAGATCAAACACTTGGATTTGTTTCGTAACCTTTGTAAACGTTTGGCTTAAATTGCTTAAAAGGTGAAATGCTTGGTATTTGTTTCGTAACGTTTTTAATGTTTGGTTTTGTTTCGTAACGTTTGTAAACGTTTGGCTTAAATCGCTAAAAAGGCGAAATGTTTGGATTTTTTTCGTAACGTTTGTATACGTTTGGCTTAAATCGCTAAAAAGGTGAAATGTTTGTATTTGTTTCGTAACGTATGTAAACGTTTGGCATAAATCGTTAAAAAGGTGAAACGTTTGGATTTGTTTCGTATCGTTTGTAAATGTTTGGCTTAAATCGCTAAAATGGTGAAACTTTTGGATTTGTTTCGTAAAATTGCTAAAAAGGTGAAACGCTTTGTTTTGTTTCGTAACGTTTGTAACCGTTTGGCTTAAATTGCTAAAAAGGAGAAACGCTTGGATTTGTTTCGTAAAGTTTGTAAACTTTTGGCTTAAATTACGAAAAAGGTGAAACGTTTGGATGTGTTTCGTAGCGTTTATATACATTTGGCTTAAATCGTTAAAACTGTGAAACGTTTGTATTTGTTTTGTACCGTTTGTAAACTTTTTGCTTGAATCTCTAAAAAGGTGAAACGTTTGGATTTGTTTCGTAACGTTTGTAAACGTTTGGCTTAAACTGCTAAAAAGGTGAAACGCTTGGATTTGTTTTGTAACATTTGTCAACATTTGGCTTAAATTGCTAAAAAGGTGAAACTCTTGGATTTGTTTCGTTACGTTTGTAAACATTTGGCTTAAATTGCTAAAAAGGTGAAACGCTTGGTTTTGTTTCATAACGTTTGTAAACGTTTGGCTTCAATATCTAAAAAGGTGAAACATTTGGATTTGTTTTGTATCGTTTGTAAACTTCTGCTTAAATCGCTAAAGCGGTGAAACGTTTGGATTTGTTTCTTACCGTTTGTAAATGATTGGCTTAAATCGCTAAAAAAGGGAAACGTTTGGATTTGTTTTGTAACATTTGTAAACGTTTAGCTTAAATCACTAAAAAGGTGAAACGTTTGGATTTGTTTCGTAACGTTTGTAAACGTTTGGCTTAAATTGCTAAAAACCAGAAACTTTTGGATTTGTTTCATAACATTTGTAAACATTCGGCTTATATTGCTAAAAAGGTGAAACGCTTGGATTTGTTTCGGAACGTTTGTAAACGTTTGGCTTACTTTACTAAAAAGGTGAAACGCTTGGATTTATTTCGTAACGTTGATAAACGTTACGCTTAAATTGCTAAAAAGGTGAAACGCTTGGTTTTTGTTTCGTAATGTTTGTAAAGGTTTGGCTTAAATCGCTAAAAATGTGAAACGTTTGGATTTGTTTCGTAACGTTTGTAAATGTTTGGCTTAAATCGCTTAAACAGTGAAATGTTTGGATTTGTTTTGTACCATTTGTAAACATTTGGCTTAAATCGTTAAAAAGGGGAAACGTTTGGATTTGTTTCGTAACGTTTGTAAACGTTTGGCTTAAATCGCTAAAAAGGGGAAACGTTTGGATTTGTTTCGTATCGTTTGTAAATGTTTGGCTTAGATCGCTAAAAAGTGAAATGTTTGGATCTACTTCGTAAGTTTTGCAAACGTTTGGCATAAATTGCTAAAAAGGTGAAACACTTTGATTTGTTTCGTAACGTTTGTAAACATTTGGCTTAAATTACTAAAAAGCAGAAACGCTTGGATTTGTTTCGTAACGTTTCTAAACGTTTTGCTAATATTGCTTAAAAGGTGAAACACTTGGATTTGTTTCAGAACGTTTGTAAATGTTTGGCTCAAATTGCTAAATAGGTAAAACGCTTGGATTTATTTTGTAACGTTTGTAAATGTTTGGCTTAAATTGGTAAAAAGATGAAACGCTTGGTTTCGTTTCGCAACGTTTGTGAAGGTTTGGCTTAAATCGCCAAAAATGTGAAGCGTTTGGATTTGTTTCGTAACGTTTGTAAACGTTTGGCTTCAATCGCTAAAAAGGTGAAACGTTTGAACTTGTTTCGTAACGTTTGTAAATTTTTGTCTTAAATAGCTAAAAAGGACAAACGTTTGGATTTGTTTCGTAACGTTTGTAAACATTTGGCTTAAATTACTAAAAAGGTGAAATGTTTTGTTTTTTTTCGTAACGTTTGTAAAGGTTTGGCTTAAATCGCTAAAAAGGTTAAACGTTTGGATTTGTTTCGTAACGTTAGTAAATGTTTGACTTACATTTCTAAAAAGGTGAAACACTTAAATTTGTTTCGTAACATTTGTAAACGTCTGGCTTAAATTTTAAAAAAGGTGAAAGTCTTGAATTTGTTTCAGAACGTTTGTAAACGTTTGGCTTAAATTGCTAAAAAGGCGAAACGCTTAGATTTGTTTCTTAACGTTTGTAAACGTTTGGCTTATATTGCTAAAAAGGTTAAACGCTTGGTTTTTGTTTCGTAACGTTTGTAAAGGTTTGGCTCAAATCGCTAAAAATGTGAAACGATTGGATTTGTTTCGTAACGTTTTAAAAGTTTGATTTTGTTTCGTATTTTTTGTAAATGTTTGGCTTAAATCGCTAAAAAGGCGAAATGTTTGGATTTGTTTCATAATGTTTGTAAACGTTTGGCTAAAATTGCTAAAAAGGTAAAACATTTCGATTTGTTTCGTAGCGTTTGAAAACGTTTGGCTTAAATTGCTAAAAAGGTGAAACATTTGGTTTTGTTTCGTAACGTTTGTAAACGTTTGGCTTAAATCGCTAAAAAGGTAAAATGTTTGGATTTGTTTTGTAACGTTTTAAACATTTGGCTTAAATCGCTAAAATGGGGAAACATTTGGATTTGTTTCGTAACGTTTGTAAACGTTTGGCTTAAATATCTAAAAACGTGGAATGTTTGGTTTTGTTTCGTAATGTTTGTAAACGTTCGACTTAAATCGCTAAAAAGAAGAAACGTTTGGATTTGTTTCTTAACGTTTGTAAACTTTTGGCTTAAATTGCTAAAAAGGTTAAACGCTTGGATTTGTTTCGTTACGTTTGTAAACGTTTGGCTTAAATTTCTAAAAAGGCGAAACGCTTGGTTTTTTTTCTTAACGTTTTAAAACGTTTGGCTTAAATTGCTAAAAAGATGAAACGCTTGGATTTGTTTCGTAACGTTTGTAAACGTTTGGCTTAAATTGCTTAAAAGGTGAAACGCTAGGTATTTGTTTCGTAACGTTTGTAAAGGTTTGGCTTAAATTGCTAAAAATATGAAACATTTGGATTTGTTTCGGAATGTTTTGAACGTTTTGTTTTGTTTCGTAACGTTTGTAAACGTTTGGCTTAAATCGCTAAAAAGGTGAAATGTTTGGATTTGTTTTGTACCATTTGTATACGTTTGGCTTAAATCGTTAAAAAGGGGAAACGTTTGGATTTGTTTCGTAACGTTTGTAAACGTTTGGCTTAAATCGCTAAAAAGGGGAAACGTTTGGATTTGTTTCGTATCGTTTGTAAATGTTTGGCTTAGATCGCTAAAAAGTTAAATGTTTGGATCTACTTCGTAAGTTTTGCAAACGTTTGGCATAAATTGCTAAAAAGGTGAAACACTTTGATTTGTTTCGTAACGTTTGTAAACATTTGGCTTAAATTACTAAAAAGCAGAAACGCTTGGATTTGTTTCGTAACGTTTCTAAACGTTTTGCTAATATTGCTTAAAAGGTGAAACACTTGGATTTGTTTCAGAACGTTTGTAAATGTTTGGCTCAAATTGCTAAAAAGGTAAAACGCTTGGATTTATTTTGTAACGTTTGTAAATGTTTGGCTTAAATTGGTAAAAAGATGAAACGCTTGGTTTCGTTTCGCAACGTTTGTGAAGGTTTGGCTTAAATCGCCAAAAATGTGAAGCGTTTGGATTTGTTTCGTAACGTTTGTAAACGTTTGGCTTCAATCGCTAAAAAGGTGAAACGTTTGAACTTGTTTCGTAACGTTTGTAAATTTTTGTCTTAAATAGCTAAAAAGGACAAACGTTTGGATTTGTTTCGTAACGTTTGTAAACATTTGGCTTAAATTACTAAAAAGGTGAAATGTTTTGTTTTGTTTCGTAACGTTTGTAAAGGTTTGGCTTAAATCGCTAAAAAGGTTAAACGTTTGGATTTGTTTCGTAACTTTAGTAAATGTTTGACTTACATTTCTAAAAAGGTGAAACACTTAAATTTGTTTCGTAACATTTGTAAACGTCTGGCTTAAATTTTAAAAAAGGTGAAAGTCTTGAATTTGTTTCAGAACGTTTGTAAACGTTTGGCTTAAATTGCTAAAAAGGCGAAACGCTTAGATTTGTTTCTTAACGTTTGTAAACGTTTGGCTTATATTGCTAAAAAGGTTAAACGCTTGGTTTTTGTTTCGTAACGTTTGTAAAGGTTTGGCTCAAATCGCTAAAAATGTGAAACGATTGGATTTGTTTCGTAACGTTTTAAAAGTTTGATTTTGTTTCGTATTTTTTGTAAATGTTTGGCTTAAATCGCTAAAAAGGCGAAATGTTTGGATTTGTTTCATAATGTTTGTAAACGTTTGGCTAAAATTGCTAAAAAGGTAAAACATTTCGATTTGTTTCGTAGCGTTTGAAAACGTTTGGCTTAAATTGCTAAAAAGGTGAAACATTTGGTTTTGTTTCGTAACGTTTGTAAACGTTTGGCTTAAATCGCTAAAAAGGTAAAATGTTTGGATTTGTTTCATAACGTTTTAAACATTTGGCTTAAATCGCTAAAATGGGGAAACATTTGGATTTGTTTCGTAACGTTTGTAAACGTTTGGCTTAAATATCTAAAAAGGTGAAATGTTTGGTTTTGTTTCGTAATGTTTGTAAACGTTCGACTTAAATCGCTAAAAAGAAGAAACGTTTGGATTTGTTTCTTAACGTTTGTAAACTTTTGGCTTAAATTGCTAAAAAGGTTAAACGCTTGGATTTGTTTCGTTACGTTGGTAAACGTTTGGCTTAAATTTCTAAAAAGGCGAAACGCTTGGTTTTTTTTCTTAACGTTTTAAAACGTTTGGCTTAAATTGCTAAAAAGATGAAACGCTTGGATTTGTTTCGTAACGTTTGTAAACGTTTGGCTTAAATTGCTTAAAAGGTGAAACGCTAGGTATTTGTTTCGTAACGTTTGTAAAGGTTTGGCTTAAATTGCTAAAAATATGAAACATTTGGATTTGTTTCGGAATGTTTTGAACGTTTTGTTTTGTTTCGTAACGTTTGTAAACGTTTGGCTTAAATCGCTAAAAAGGTGAAATGTTTGGATTTGTTTTGTACCTTTTCTAAACGTTTGGCTTAAATCGTTAAAAAGGTGAAACATTTGGATTTGTTTCGTAACGTTTGTAAACGTTTGGCTTAAATCGCTAAAAAGGGGAAACGTTTGGATTTGTTTCGTATCGTTTGTAAATGTTTGGCTTAGATCGCTAAAAAGTGAAATGTTTGGATCTACTTCGTAAGTTTTGCAAACGTTTGGCATAAATTGCTAAAAAGGTGAAACACTTTGATTTGTTTCGTAACGTTTGTAAACATTTGGCTTAAATTACTAAAAAGCAGAAACGCTTGGATTTGTTTCGTAACGTTTCTAAACGTTTTGCTAATATTGCTTAAAAGGTGAAACACTTGGATTTGTTTCAGAACGTTTGTAAATGTTTGGCTCAAATTGCTAAAAAGGTAAAACGCTTGGATTTATTTTGTAACGTTTGTAAATGTTTGGCTTAAATTGGTAAAAAGATGAAACGCTTGGTTTCGTTTCGCAACGTTTGTGAAGGTTTGGCTTAAATCGCCAAAAATGTGAAGCGTTTGGATTTGTTTCGTAACGTTTGTAAACGTTTGGCTTCAATCGCTAAAAAGGTGAAACGTTTGAACTTGTTTCGTAACGTTTGTAAATTTTTGTCTTAAATAGCTAAAAAGGACAAACGTTTGGATTTGTTTCGTAACGTTTGTAAACATTTGGCTTAAATTACTAAAAAGGTGAAATGTTTTGTTTTGTTTCGTAACGTTTGTAAAGGTTTGGCTTAAATCGCTAAAAAGGTTAAACGTTTGGATTTGTTTCGTAACTTTAGTAAATGTTTGACTTACATTTCTAAAAAGGTGAAACACTTAAATTTGTTTCGTAACATTTGTAAACGTCTGGCTTAAATTTTAAAAAAGGTGAAAGTCTTGAATTTGTTTCAGAACGTTTGTAAACGTTTGGCTTAAATTGCTAAAAAGGCGAAACGCTTAGATTTGTTTCTTAACGTTTGTAAACGTTTGGCTTATATTGCTAAAAAGGTTAAACGCTTGGTTTTTGTTTCGTAACGTTTGTAAAGGTTTGGCTCAAATCGCTAAAAATGTGAAACGTTTGGATTTCGTAACGTTTGTTTCGTAACGTTTTAAACGTTTGATTTTGTTTCGTATTTTTTGTAAATGTTTGGCTTAAATCGCTAAAAAGGCGAAATGTTTGGATTTGTTTCATAATGTTTGTAAACGTTTGGCTAAAATTGCTAAAAAGGTAAAACATTTCGATTTGTTTCGTAGCGTTTGAAAACGTTTGGCTTAAATTGCTAAAAAGGTGAAACATTTGGTTTTGTTTCGTAACGTTTGTAAACGTTTGGCTTAAATCGCTAAAAAGGTAAAATGTTTGGATTTGTTTCATAACGTTTTAAACATTTGGCTTAAATCGCTAAAATGGGGAAACATTTGGATTTGTTTCGTAACGTTTGTAAAGGTTTGGCTTATATATCTAAAAAGTTGAAATGTTTGGTTTTGTTTCGTAATGTTTGTAAACGTTCGACTTAAATCGCTAAAAAGATGAAACGTTTGGATTTGTTTCTTAACGTTTGTAAACTTTTGGCTTAAATTGCTAAAAAGGATAAACGCTTGGATTTGTTTCGTTACGTTTGTAAACGTTCGGCTTAAATTTCTAAAAAGGTGAAACGCTTGGTTTTTTTTCTTAACGTTTTAAAACGTTTGGCTTAAATTGCTAAAAAGATGAAACGCTTGGATTTGTTTCGTAACGTTTGTAAACGTTTGGCTTAAATTGCTTAAAAGGTGAAACGCTAGGTATTTGTTTCGTAACGTTTGTAAAGGTTTGGCTTAAATTGCTAAAAATATGAAACATTTGGATTTGTTTCGGAATGTTTTGAACGTTTTGTTTTGTTTCGTACCGTTTGTAAACGTTTGGCTTAAATCGCTAAAAAGGTGAAATGTTTGGATTTGTTTTGTACCGTTTCTAAACATTTGGCTTAAATTGATAGAAAGGGGAAACATTTGGATTTGTTTCGTAACGTTTGTAAACGTTTGGCTTAAATCGCTAAAAAGGGGAAACGTTTGGATTTGTTTCGTATCGTTTGTAAATGTTTGGCTTAGATCGCTAAAAAGTGAAATGTTTGGATCTACTTCGTAAGTTTTGCAAACGTTTGGCATAAATTGCTAAAAAGGTGAAACACTTTGATTTGTTTCGTAACGTTTGTAAACATTTGGCTTAAATTACTAAAAAGCAGAAACGCTTGGATTTGTTTCGTAACGTTTCTAAACGTTTTGCTAATATTGCTTAAAAGGTGAAACACTTGGATTTGTTTCAGAACGTTTGTAAATGTTTGGCTCAAATTGCTAAAAAGGTAAAACGCTTGGATTTATTTTGTAACATTTGTAAATGTTTGGCTTAAATTGGTAAAAAGATGAAACGCTTGGTTTCGTTTCGCAACGTTTGTGAAGGTTTGGCTTAAATCGCCAAAAATGTGAAGCGTTTGGATTTGTTTCGTAACGTTTGTAAACGTTTGGCTTCAATCGCTAAAAAGGTGAAACGTTTGAACTTGTTTCGTAACGTTTGTAAATTTTTGTCTTAAATAGCTAAAAAGGACAAACGTTTGGATTTGTTTCGTAACGTTTGTAAACATTTGGCTTAAATTACTAAAAAGGTGAAATGTTTTGTTTTGTTTCGTAACGTTTGTAAAGGTTTGGCTTAAATCGCTAAAAAGGTTAAACGTTTGGATTTGTTTCGTAACTTTAGTAAATGTTTGACTTACATTTCTAAAAAGGTGAAACACTTAAATTTGTTTCGTAACATTTGTAAACGTCTGGCTTAAATTTTAAAAAAGGTGAAAGTCTTGAATTTGTTTCAGAACGTTTGTAAACGTTTGGCTTAAATTGCTAAAAAGGCGAAACGCTTAGATTTGTTTCTTAACGTTTGTAAACGTTTGGCTTATATTGCTAAAAAGGTTAAACGCTTGGTTTTTGTTTCGTAACGTTTGTAAAGGTTTGGCTCAAATCGCTAAAAATGTGAAACGTTTGGATTTGTTTCGTAACGTTTTAAAAGTTTGATTTTGTTTCGTATTTTTTGTAAATGTTTGGCTTAAATCGCTAAAAAGGCGAAATGTTTGGATTTGTTTCATAATGTTTGTAAACGTTTGGCTAAAATTGCTAAAAAGGTAAAACATTTCGATTTGTTTCGTAGCGTTTGAAAACGTTTGGCTTAAATTGCTAAAAAGGTGAAACATTTGGTTTTGTTTCGTAACGTTTGTAAACGTTTGGCTTAAATCGCTAAAAAGGTAAAATGTTTGGATTTGTTTCACAATGATTTTAACGTTTGGCTTAAATCGCTAAAATGGGGAAACATTTGGATTTGTTTCGTAACGTTTGTAAACGTTTGGCTTAAATATCTAAAAAGTTGAAATGTTTGGTTTTGTTTCGTAACGTTTGTAAACGTTCGACTTAAATCGCTAAAAAGGTGAAACGTTTGGATTTGTTTCATAACGTTTGTTTTATAACGTTTGGCTTAAATTGCTAAAAAGGATAAACGCTTGGATTTGTTTCGTTACGTTTGTAAACGTTCGGCTTAAATTTCTAAAAAGGTGAAACGCTTGGTTTTTTTTCTTAACGTTTTAAAACGTTTGGCTTAAATTGCTAAAAAGATGAAACGCTTGGATTTGTTTCGTAACGTTTGTAAACGTTTGGCTTAAATTGCTTAAAAGGTGAAACGCTAGGTATTTGTTTCGTAACGTTTGTAAAGGTTTGGCTTAAATTGCTAAAAATATGAAACATTTGGATTTGTTTCGGAATGTTTTGAACGTTTTGTTTTGTTTCGTAACGTTTGTAAACGTTTGGCTTAAATCGCTAAAAAGGTGAAATGTTTGGATTTGTTTTGTACCTTTTCTAAACCTTTGGCTTAAATTTATAGAAAGGTGAAACATTTGGATTTGTTTCGTAACGTTTGTAAACGTTTGGCTTAAATCGCTAAAAAGGGGAAACGTTTGGATTTGTTTCGTATCGTTTGTAAATGTTTGGCTTAGATCGCTAAAAAGTGAAATGTTTGGATCTACTTCGTAAGTTTTGCAAACGTTTGGCATAAATTGCTAAAAAGGTGAAACACTTTGATTTGTTTCGTAACGTTTGTAAACATTTGGCTTAAATTACTAAAAAGCAGAAACGCTTGGATTTGTTTCGTAACGTTTCTAAACGTTTTGCTAATATTGCTTAAAAGGTGAAACACTTGGATTTGTTTCAGAACGTTTGTAAATGTTTGGCTCAAATTGCTAAAAAGGTAAAACGCTTGGATTTATTTTGTAACATTTGTAAATGTTTGGCTTAAATTGGTAAAAAGATGAAACGCTTGGTTTCGTTTCGCAACGTTTGTGAAGGTTTGGCTTAAATCGCCAAAAATGTGAAGCGTTTGGATTTGTTTCGTAACGTTTGTAAACGTTTGGCTTCAATCGCTAAAAAGGTGAAACGTTTGAACTTGTTTCGTAACGTTTGTAAATTTTTGTCTTAAATAGCTAAAAAGGTAAAACGTTTGGATTTGTTTCGTAACGTTTGTAAACGTTTGGCTTAAATTACTAAAAAGGTGAAATGTTTTGTTTTGTTTCGTAACGTTTGTAAAGGTTTGGCTTAAATCGCTAAAAAGGTGAAACGTTTGGATTTGTTTCGTAACTTTAGTAAATGTTTGACTTACATTTCTAAAAAGGTGAAACACTTAAATTTGTTTCGTAACATTTGTAAACGTCTGGCTTAAATTTTAAAAAAGGTGAAAGTCTTGAATTTGTTTCAGAACGTTTGTAAACGTTTGGCTTAAATTGCTAAAAAGGCGAAACGCTTAGATTTGTTTCTTAACGTTTGTAAACGTTTGGCTTATATTGCTAAAAAGGTTAAACGCTTGGTTTTTGTTTCGTAACGTTTGTAAAGGTTTGGCTCAAATCGCTAAAAATGTGAAACGATTGGATTTGTTTCGTAACGTTTTAAAAGTTTGATTTTGTTTCGTATTTTTTGTAAATGTTTGGCTTAAATCGCTAAAAAGGCGAAATGTTTGGATTTGTTTCATAATGTTTGTAAACGTTTGGCTAAAATTGCTAAAAAGGTAAAACATTTCGATTTGTTTCGTAGCGTTTGAAAACGTTTGGCTTAAATTGCTAAAAAGGTGAAACATTTGGATTTGTTTCGTAACGTTTGTAAACGTTTGGCTTAAATCGCTAAAAAGGTGAAACACTTAGATTTGTTTCATAACGTTTTAAACATTTGGCTTAAATCGCTAAAATGGGGAAACATTTGGATTTGTTTCGTAACGTTTGTAAACGTTTGGCTTAAATATCTAAAAAGGTGAAACGTTTGGTTTTGCTTAGTAATGTTTGTAAACGTTCGACTTAAATCGCTAAAAAGAAGAAACGTTTGGATTTGTTTCTTAACGTTTGTAAACTTTTGGCTTAAATTGCTAAAAAGGTTAAACGCTTGGATTTGTTTCGTTACGTTTGTAAACGTTCGGCTTAAATTTCTAAAAAGGTGAAACGCTTGGTTTTTTTTCTTAACGTTTTAAAACGTTTGGCTTAAATTGCTAAAAAGATGAAACGCTTGGATTTGTTTCGTAACGTTTGTAAACGTTTGGCTTAAATTGCTTAAAAGGTGAAACGCTAGGTATTTGTTTCGTAACGTTTGTAAAGGTTTGGCTTAAATTGCTAAAAATATGAACCGTTTGGAATTATTTCGTAACGTTTTCAACGTTTTGTTTTGTTTCGTAACGTTTGTAAACGTTTGGCTTAAATCGCTAAAAAGGTGAAATGTTTGGATTTGTTTTGTACCGTTTCAAAACGTTTGGCTTAAATTTATAGAAAGGTGAAACGTTTGGATTTGTTTCGTAACGTTTGTAAACGTTTGGCTTAAATCGCTAAAAAGGGGAAACGTTTGGATTTGTTTCGTATCGTTTGTAAATGTTTGGCTTAGATCGCTAAAAAGTGAAATGTTTGGATCTACTTCGTAAGTTTTGCAAACGTTTGGCATAAATTGCTAAAAAGGTGAAACACTTTGATTTGTTTCGTAACGTTTGTAAACATTTGGCTTAAATTGTTAAAAAGGAGAAACGCTTGGATTTGTTTCGTAACGTTTCTAAACGTTTTGCTAATATTGCTTAAAAGGTGAAACACTTGGATTTGTTTCAGAACGTTTGTAAATGTTTGGCTCAAATTGCTAAAAAGGTAAAACGCTTGGATTTATTTTGTAACGTTTGTAAATGTTTGGCTTAAATTGGTAAAAAGATGAAACGCTTGGTTTCGTTTCGCAACGTTTGTGAAGGTTTGGCTTAAATCGCCAAAAATGTGAAGCGTTTGGATTTGTTTCGTAACGTTTGTAAACGTTTGGCTTCAATCGCTAAAAAGGTGAAACGTTTGAACTTGTTTCGTAACGTTTGTAAATTTTTGTCTTAAATAGCTAAAAAGGACAAACGTTTGGATTTGTTTCGTAACGTTTGTAAACATTTGGCTTAAATTACTAAAAAGGTGAAATGTTTTGTTTTTTTTCGTAACGTTTGTAAAGGTTTGGCTTAAATCGCTAAAAAGGTTAAACGTTTGGATTTGTTTCGTAACGTTAGTAAATGTTTGACTTACATTTCTAAAAAGGTGAAACACTTAAATTTGTTTCGTAACATTTGTAAACGTCTGGCTTAAATTTTAAAAAAGGTGAAAGTCTTGAATTTGTTTCAGAACGTTTGTAAACGTTTGGCTTAAATTGCTAAAAAGGCGAAACGCTTAGATTTGTTTCTTAACGTTTGTAAACGTTTGGCTTATATTGCTAAAAAGGTTAAACGCTTGGTTTTTGTTTCGTAACGTTTGTAAAGGTTTGGCTCAAATCGCTAAAAATGTGAAACGATTGGATTTGTTTCGTAACGTTTTAAAAGTTTGATTTTGTTTCGTATTTTTTGTAAATGTTTGGCTTAAATCGCTAAAAAGGCGAAATGTTTGGATTTGTTTCATAATGTTTGTAAACGTTTGGCTAAAATTGCTAAAAAGGTAAAACATTTCGATTTGTTTCGTAGCGTTTGAAAACGTTTGGCTTAAATTGCTAAAAAGGTGAAACATTTGGTTTTGTTTCGTAACGTTTGTAAACGTTTGGCTTAAATCGCTAAAAAGGTAAAATGTTTGGATTTGTTTCATAACGTTTTAAACATTTGGCTTAAATCGCTAAAATGGAGAAACATTTGGATTTGTTTCGTAACGTTTGTAAACGTTTGGCTTAAATATCTAAAAAGTTGAAATGTTTGGTTTTGTTTCGTAATGTTTGTAAACGTTCGACTTAAATCGCTAAAAAGAAGAAACGTTTGGATTTGTTTCTTAACGTTTGTAAACTTTTGGCTTAAATTGCTAAAAAGGTTAAACGCTTGGATTTGTTTCGTTACGTTTGTAAACGTTTGGCTTAAATTTCTAAGAAGGTGAAACGCTTGGTTTTTTTTCTTAACGTTTTAAAACGTTTGGCTTAAATTGCTAAAAAGATGAAACGCTTGGATTTGTTTCGTAACGTTTGTAAACGTTTGGCTTAAATTGCTTAAAAGGTGAAACGCTAGGTATTTGTTTCGTAACGTTTGTAAAGGTTTGGCTTAAATTGCTAAAAATATGAAACATTTGGATTTGTTTCGGAATGTTTTGAACGTTTTGTTTTGTTTCGTAACGTTTGTAAACGTTTGGCTTAAATCGCTAAAAAGGCGAAATGTTTGGATTTGTTTCGTAACGTTTGTATACGTTTGGCTTAAATCGTTAAAAAGGTCAAACATTTGTATTTGTTTCGTAACATTTGTGAACGTTTGGCTTAAATCATTAAAAAGGTGAAACATTTGGATTTGTTTCACATCGTTTGTAAATGTTTGGCTTAAATTGCTAAAATGTTAAAACTTTTGGATTTGTTTCGTAAAATTGCTAAAAAGGTGAAACGCTTTGATTTGTTTCGTAACGTTTGTAACCGTTTGGCTTAAATTGCTAAAAAAGAGAAACGATTGGATTTGTTTTGTAACGTATGTAAATGTTTGGCTTAAATTTCTAAAAAGGTGAAACGTTTGGATTTGTTTCATAGCGTTTATAAACATTTGGCTTATATCGCTAAAACGGTGAAACGTTTGGATTTGTTTCGTACCATTTGTAAACTTTTGGCTTGAATCTCTGAAAAGGGGAAATGTTTGGATTTGTTTCGTAATGTTTGTAAACGTTTGGCTTAAATTGCTAAAAAGGTGAAACGCTTGGATTTATTTAGTAACGTTTGTCAACGTGTGGCTTAAATTGCTAAAAAGGTGAAACGCTTGGATTTGTTTCGTAATGTTTGTCAATGTTTGCCTTAAATTGCTAAAAAGGTGAAACGCTTGGATTTGTTTCGTTACGTTTGTAAACATTTGGCTTAAATTGCTAAAAAGGTGAAATGCTTGGTTTTGTTTCGTAACGTTTGTAAACGTTTGGCTTAAATTGCTAAAAAGGTGAAACATTTGGATTTGTTTTGTATCGTTTGTAAACGTTGGTTTAAATCGCTAAAACGGTGAAACGTTTGGATTTGTTTCGTACCGTTTGTAAACGATTGGCTTAAATCGTTAAAAAGGGGAAACATTTGGATTTGTTTTGTAACGTTTGTAAACGTTAGCTTAAATGGCTAAAAAGGTAAAACGTTTGGATTAGTTTTGTAACCTTTGTAAACGTTTGGCTTAAATTGCTAAAAAGGAGAAACTCTTTGATTTGTTTTGTAATGTTTGTAAACGTTTGGCTTAAATTGCTAAAAAGCAGAAACGCTTGGATTTGTTTCATAACGTTTGTAAACGTTTGGCTTATATTGCTAAAAAGGTGAAACACTTGGATTTGTTTCGGAATGTTTGTAAACATTTGGCTTATATTGCTAAAAAGGTGAAACACTTGAATTTGTTTCGTAACGTTTCTAAACGTTACGCTTAAATTTCTATAAAGGTGAAACGCTTGGTTTTTGTTTCGTAACGTTTGTAAAGGTTTGGCTTAAATCGCTAAAAATGTGAAACGTTTGGATTTGTTTCGTAACGTTTGTAAACGTTTGGCTTAAATCGCTAAAACGATTAAACGTTTGGATTTGTTTCGTAACGTTTGTAAACATTTGGCTTAAATCGTTAAAAAGGGGAAACGTTTGGATTTGTTTCGTAACGTTTGTAAACTTTTGGCTTAAATCGCTTAAAAGGGGAAACGATTGGATTTGTTTCGTATCATTTGTAAAGTTTGGCTTAAATTGTTAAAAAGGGTAATCATTTGGATTTGTTTCGTAACGTTTGTAAACGTTTGCCTTAAATCGCTAAAAAGGGGAAACATTTGGATTTGTTTTGTATCGTTTGTAAATGTTTGGCTTAGATCGCTAAAAAAGTGAAATGTTTGGATTTATTTCGTAAGTTTTGCAAACGTTTGGCATAAATTGCTAAAAAGGTGGAACGCTTTGATTTGTTTCGTAGCGTTTGTAAACATTTGGCTTAAATTACTAAAAAGCAGAAACGCTTGGATTTGTTTCGTAACGTTTGTAAACGTTTGGCTTAAATTGCGAAAAATATGAAACGCTTGGTTTTATTTCGTAACGTTTGTAAAGGTTTGGCTTAAATCGCCAAAAATGTGAAGCATTTGGATTTGTTTCTAACGTTTGTAAACGTTTGGCTTCAATCGCTAAAAAGGTGAAACATTTGAACTTGTTTCGTAACGTTTGTAAATGTTTGCCTTAAATAGCTAAAAAGGACAAACATTTGGATTTGTTTTGTATCATTTGTAAACGTTTGGGTTAAATTACAAAAAAGGTGAAATGTTTGGTTTTGTTTCGTAACATTTGTAAAGGTTTGGCTTAAATCGCTAAAAAGGTTAAACGTTTGGATTTGTTTCGTAACGTTAGCAAATGTCTGGCTAAAATTTCTAAAAAGGTGAAACTCTTGGATTTGTTTCGTAACGTTTGTAAACGTTTGGCTTAAATTGCTAAAAAGGCGAAACGCTTGGATTTATTTTTTAACGTTTGTAAACGTTTGGCTTATATTGCTAAAAAGGTTAAACGCTTGGTTTTTGTTTCGTAACGTTTGTAAAGTGTTTGGCTTAAATCGCTAAAAATGTGAAACGATTGGATTTGTTTCGTAATGTCTTAAACGTTTGATTTTGTTTCTTAACGTTTGTAAATGTTTGGCTTAAATCGCTAAAAAAGGCAAAATGTTTGGATTTGTTTCGTAACGTTTGTAAACGTTTGGCTTAAATTGCTAAAAAGGAGAAACATTTGGATTTGTTTCGTAGCGTTTGTAAACGTTTGGCTTAAATTGCTAAAAAGGTGAAACATTTGTAAACGTTTGGCTTAAATCGCTAAAAAGGTAAAATGTTTGTATTTGTTTCGTTACGTTTTAAACGTTTGGCTTAAATCGCTAAAATGGGGAAACATCTGGATTTGTTTCGTAATGTTTGTAAACGTTTGGCTTAAATTGCTAAAAAGGTGAAATGTTTGGTTTGGTTTCGTAACGTTTGTAAACGCTCGGCTTAAATCGCTAAAAAGAAGAAACGTTTGGATTTGTTCCTTAACGTTTGTAAATGTTTGGCTTAAATTGCTAAAAAGGTGAAACGCTTGGATTTGTTTCGTTACGTTTGTAAATGTTTGGCTTAAATTTCTAAAAAGGTGAAACGCTTGGTTTTGTTTCGTAACGTTTTAAAACGTTTGGCTTATATTGATAAAGAGATGAAACGCTTGGATTTCTTTCGTTACGTTTGTAAACGTTTGGCTTACATTCCTTAAAAGGTGAAATGCTTGGTATTTATTTCGTAACGTTTGTAAAGGCTTGGCTTAAATTGCTAAAAATGTGAAATGTTTGGATTTGTTTCGTAACGTTTTTAACGTTTGGTTTTGTTTCGTAACGTTTATAAACGTTTGGCTTAAATCTCTAAAAAGGAGAAATGTTTGGATTTGTTTCATAACGTTTGTATACGTTTGGCTTAAATCTCTAAAAAGGTGAAACGTTTGTATTTGTTTCATAACGTTTGTAAACGTTTGGCATAAATCGTTAAAAAGGTGAAACGTTTGGATTTGTTTCGTATCGTTTGTAAATGTTTGGCTTAAATTGCTAAAATGGTGAAACGTTTGGATGTGTTTCGTAAAATTGCTAAAAAGGTGAAAAATTTTGATTTGTTTCGTAACGTTTGTAACCGTTTGGCTTAAATTGCTAAAAAGGAGAAACGCTTGGATTTGTTTCGTAACGTTTGTAACATTTAACTTAAATTGCTAAAAAGGTGAAACGTTTGGATTTGTTTCATAGCGTTTCTAAATATTTGGCTTAAATCGCTAAAACGGTGAAACGTTTGGATTTGTTTCATACCGTTTGTAAACTTTTGGCTTGAATCTTTAAAAAGGTGAAACATTTGGATTTGTTTCGTAATGTTTGTAAACGTTTGGCTTAAATTGCTAAAAAGATAAAACGCTTGGATTTGTTTCGTAACGTTTGTCAACGTTTGGCTTAAATTGCTAAAAAGGTGAAACGCTTGGATTTGTTTTGTTACGTTTGTAAACATTTGGCTTAAATTGCTAAATAGGTGAAACGCTTGGTTTTGTTTCGTAACATTTGTAAATGTTTGACTTAAATTCTTAAAAAGGTGATACATTTGGATTTGTTTTATATCATTTGTAAACGTTGGCTTAAATCGCTAAAACGGTGAAACGTTTGGATTTGTTTCGTACCGTTTGTAAACAATTGGCTTAAATCGCTAAAAAGTGAAAACGTTTGGATTTGTTTTGTAACGTTTGTAAACGTTTAGCTTAAATCGCTAAAAAGGGGAAACGTTTGGATTTGTTTTGTAACCTTTGTAAACGTTTGGCTTAAATTGCTAAAAAGGAGAAATGCTTTGATTTGTTTCGTAACGTTTGTAAACGTTTGGCTTAAATTGCTAAAAAGTAGAAACGCTTGGATTTGTTCCATAACGTTTGTAAACGTTTGGCTTATATTGCTAAAAAGGTGAAATGCTTGGATTTGTTTCGGAACGTTTGTAAACGTTTGGCTTACATTGCTAAAAAGGGGAAACGTTTGGATTTGTTTTGAAACGTTTGTAAAGATTTGGCTTAAATCGCTAAAAAGGGGAAACGTTTTGATTTGTTTTGTAACATTTGTAAACGTTTAGCTTAAATCGCTAAAAAGGTGAAATGTTTGGATTTGTTTTGTAACCTTTGTAAACGTTTGGCTTAAATTGGTAAAAAGGAGAAACGCTTTGATTTGTTTCTTAACGTTTGGCTTAAATTGCTAAAAAGCAGAAACGCTTGGATTTGTTCCATAACGTTTGTAAACGTTTGGCTTATATTGCTAAAAAGGTGAAACGCTTTAATTTGTTCCGTAACGTTCATAAACGTTACGCTTAAATTGCTAAAAACGTGAAACGCTTGGTTATTGTTTCGTAACGTTTGTAAAGGGTTGGCTTAAATCGCTAAAAATGTGAAACGTTTGGATTTGTTTCGTAACGTTTGTAAACGTTTGGCTTAAATTGCTAAAACGGGGAAACGTTTGGATTTGTTTCGTACCGTTTGTAAACATTTGGCTTAAATCGTTAAAAAGGGGAAACATTTGGATTTGTTTCGTAACGTTTGTAAACGTTTGGCTTAAATTGCTAATAAGGTGAAACGTTTGGATTTGTTTCGTATCGTTTGTAAATGTTTGGCTTAAATCGTTAAAAAGGGGAAACGTTTGGATTTATTTTGTAACGTTTGTAAACATTTGGCTTAAATCGTTAAAAAGGGGAAACGTTTGGATTTGTTTTGTATCGTTTGTAAATGTTTGGCTTAGATTGCTAAAAAGGTGAAATGTTTGTATTTATTTCGTAAGTTTTGCAAACGTTTGGCATAAATTGCTAAAAAGGTGAAACGCTTTGATTTGTTTCGTAACGTTTGTAAATGTTTGGCTTAAATTACTAAAAAGCAGAAACGCTTGGATTTGTTTCGTAACGTTTGTAAACGTTTGGCTTATATTGCTAAAAAGGGGAAACGCTTGGATTTGTTTTAGAACGTTTGTAATTGTTTGACTTAAATTGCTAAAAAGGTAAAACGCTTGAATTTATTTCATAAAGTTTGTACACTACTAAAAAACAGTCATTTAGCGACGGATTTTTCCGTCGCTAAATGGCTAAATTCCGTCGCTAAACGAGTTTAGCGACGGATTAGCGACGGAAAATGTCCGTCTCTAAATGTCTGGTCGCTAATTAAATAGCGACCGATTTAAAAAATATTTGCGACGGAATAAAAAATATTTGCGACGGATTTAGCGACGGATTTAAATCCGTCGCTAATTTTCAAAAATAAAAAAAAATTAATTTTTTAATTAAAAATCGTAAAATGAAATATTATTTAAACGATCTCACACCGTCACATACCCACCCGCAATACACCACACACTATCACCCACCCGCAAATTTCGCAAATTTCCCAACTTTCCAGTAGGTCACCCATCATGTATTACTCCCACCCAATCCTCTTTAACCTTGTAGTTCCCCCACGCGTGATTCCATCTTAACCAACTCAAATTCTTGTCTTATATCTATGTATATTATATTTAAATATAACTGAAAGTAATCAAAAGTTACTCCCGCAATTTAAATCCGTATTATAAAATAATTATTTTTTCATACTAATTATTTTTAATAAATAATTATTGTTTATATAATAATTATTTTTGAATAAATAATTATTTTTAATAAATAATTATTTTTTAATAAATAATTATTTTTAATAAATAATTATTTTTTAATAAATAATTAGTTTTTTAATAAATAATTATTTTTAATAAATAATTAGTTTTTTAATAAATAATTATTTTTAATAAATAATTATATTTTTAATAAATAAATATTTTTTTATTTAATAAATATTTTTTAATAAATAATTGTTTTTTTATTTAATAAATATTTTTTTTAATTATTAATTATTTAATAAAAATAATACATTTAGCGACAGATTTTTTAATCCGTCGCTAAATGTATTCCTTTTAGCGACGGATTATAAAATCTGTCGCTAAAAGTAAAAAACAAATTGGCGGGATTGGTCCCGCCACTTTTAGCGACGGAATTTCCGTCGCTAAAAGTGGCGGGACGAATCCCGCCAATTTTCTTTAGGATTTGAATCCGTCGCTAAATCTGTCGCTAAATTTGATTTTTGCGACGAATTTGAAATCCGTCGCAAAAATCCGTCGCTAATCGACTGTTTTTTAGTAGTGGTAAACGTTTGGCTTAAATTGCTAAAAAGATGAAACGCTTGGTTTTGTTTCATAATATTTGTAAAGGTTTGGCTTAAATCGCCAAAAATGTGAAGCGTTTGGATTTGTTTCGTAATGTTTGTAAACGTTTTGCTTCAATCGCTAAAAAGGTGAAACGTTTGAACTTGTCTGGTAACGTTTGTAAATGTTTCTCTTAAATAGCTAAAAAGGACAAATTGGATTTGTTTTGTAACTTTTATAAACGTTTGGCTTAAATTATTAAAAAGGAGAAATGTTTGGTTTTGTTTCGTAATTTTTGTAATGGTTTGGCTTAAATCGCTAAAACGGTTAAACGTTTGGATTTGTTTCGCAACGTTAGTAAATGTTTGGCTTACATTTCTAAAAAGGTGAAACGCTTGGATTTGTTTCGTAACATTTGTAAATGTCTGGCTTAAATCTCTAAAAAGGTGAAACTCTTGGATTTGTTTCGGAACGTTTGTAAACGTTTGGCTTAAATTGCTAAAAAAGGCAAAACGCTTGGATTTGTTTCTTAACGTTTGTAAACGTTTGGCTTATATTGCTAAAAAGGTTAAACGCTTGGTTTTTGTTTCGTAACGTTTGTTAAGCTTCGGCTTAAATCGCTAAAAATGTGAAACGATTGGATTTGTTTCGTAACGTTTTAAACGTTTGATTTTGTTTCGTAACGTTTGTAAATATTTGGCTTAAATCGCTAAAAAGGCGAAATGTTTGGATTTGTTTCGTAACGTTTGTAAACGTTTGGCTTAAATTGGTAAAAAGGTGAAACGTCTGGAATTGTTTCGTAGCGTTTGTAAACGTTTTGTTTAAATTGCTAAAAAGGTGAAACATTTGGTTTTGTTTCGTAACGTTTGTAAACGTTTTGCTTAAATCGCTAAAAAGGTAAAATGTTTGGATTTGTTTCGTAACGTTTTAAACATTTGGCTTAAATCGCTAAAATGGGGAAACATTCGGATTTGTTTCGTAACGTTTTTAAACGTTTGGCTTAAATATCTAAAAAGGTGAAATGTTTGGTTTTGTTTCGTAACGTTTGTAAATGTTCGGCTTAAATCGCTAAAAAGAAGAAACGTTTGGATTTGTTTCTTAACGTTTGTAAACGTTTGGCTTAAATTGCTAAAAAGGTGAAACGCTTGGATTTGTTTCGTTACGTTTGTAAACGTTTGGCTTAAATTTCTAAAAAGATGAAACGCTTGGTTTTGTTTCGTAACGTTTTAAAACGTTTGGCTTAAATTGCTAAAAAGTTGAAGCGCTTGGATTTGTTTCGTATCGTTCATAAACGTTTGGCTTAAATTGTTTAAAAGGGGAAACGCTTGGTATTTGTTTCATAACGTTTGTAAAGGTTTGGCTTAAATTGCTAAAAATGTGAAACGTTTGGATTTGTTTCGTAACGTTTTTAACGTTTGGTTTTGTTCCGTAACGTTTGTAAACGTTTGGCTTAGATCGCTAAAAAGGCGAAATGTTTGGATTTGTTTCGTGACGTTTGTATACGTTTGGATTAAATCGCAAAAAAGGCGAAACGTTTGTATTTGTTTCGTAACATTTGTAAACGTTTGGCTTCAATCGTTAAAAAGGGGAAACGTTTGGATTTGTTTCGTATCGTTTGTAAATGTTTGGCTTAAATCGCTAAAAAGGGGAAACGTTTGGATTTGTTTCGTATCGTTTGTAAATGTTTGGCTTAGATCGCTAAAAAGTGAAATGTTTGGATCTACTTCGTAAGTTTTGCAAACGTTTGGCATAAATTGCTAAAAAGGTGAAACACTTTGATTTGTTTCGTAATGTTTGTAAACATTTGGCTTAAATTACTAAAAAGCAGAAACGCTTGGATTTGTTTCGTAACGTTTCTAAACGTTTTGCTAATATTGCTTAAAAGGTGAAACACTTGGATTTGTTTCAGAACGTTTGTAAATGTTTGGCTCAAATTGCTAAAATGGTGAAACGCTTTGATATTTTTTGTAACATTTGTAACCGTTTGGCTTAAATTACTAAAAAGGAGAAACACTTTGATTTGTTTCGTAACGTTCGTAAACGTTTGGCTTAAATTGCTAAAAAGGTGAAACATTTGGATTTGTTTCATAGCGTTTATAAACATTAGGCTTAAATCGCTAAAACAGTGTAACGTTTGGATTTGTTTCATACCGTTTGTAAACTTTTGGCTTGAATCTCTAAAAAGGGGAAACGTTTGAATTTGTTTCGTAATGTTTGTAAATGTTTGGCTTAAATTGCTAAAAAGGTGAAACGCTTGGATTTGTTTCGTAATGTTTGTCAACGTTTGGCCTAAATTGCTAAAAAGGTGAAACGCTTGGATTTGTTTCGTTATGTTTGTAAACATTTGGCTTAAATTGCTAAAAAGGTGAAACGCTTGGTTTTGTTTCGTACCGTTTGTAAACGTTTGGCTTAAATTGCTAAAAAGGTGGAACATTTGGATTTGTTTTGTATCGTTTGTAAATATTGGCTTAAATCGCTAAAACGGTAAAACGTTTGGATTTGTTTCGTACTCTTTCTAAACAATTGGCTTAAATCGCGAGAAAGGGGAAACATTTGGATTTGTTTTGTAACGTTTGTAAACGTTTAGCTTAAATCGCTAAAAAGGTGAAACGTTTGGATTTGTTTGGTAACCTTTGTAAACGTTTGGCTTAAATTGCTAAAAAGGAGAAACGCTTTGATTTGTTTCATAACGTTTGTAAACGTTTGGCTTAAGTTGCTAAAAAGCAGAAACGCTTGGATTTGTTTCATAATGTTTGTAAACATTTGGCTTATATTTCTAAAAAGGTGATACGGTTGGATTTGTTTCTGAACGTTTATAAACGTTTGGCTTATATTGTTAAAAAGGGGAAACGCTTGAATTTGTTTCGTAACGTTTATAAATGTTACGCATAAATTGCTAAAAAGGGGAAAGGCTTAGTTTTTGTATCGTAACGTTTGTAAAGGTTTGGCTTAAATCGCTAAAAATGTGAAACGTTTGGATTTGTTTCGTAACGTTTGTAATTGTTTGGCTTAAATCGCTAAAACAGTGAAACGTTTCGATTTGTTTCGTACTGTTTGTAAATATTTGGCTTAAATTGTTAAAAAGGGGAAACGTTTGGATTTGTTTCGTAACGTTTGTAAACGTTTGGCCTAAATCGCTAAAAAGGGGAAACGTTTGGATTTGTTTCGTATCGTTTGTAAATGTTTGGCTTAAATCGCTAAAAAGGTAAAACGTTTGGTTTTATTTTGTAAGTTTTGCAAACGTTTGGCATAAATTATTAAAAAGGTGAAACACTTTGATTTGTTTCGTAACGTTTGTAAATGTTTGGCTTAAATTGCTAAAAAGCATAATCGCTTGGATTTGTTTCATAACGTTTGTAAACGTTGGGTTTAAATTGCTAAAAAGGTGAAACGCTTGGATTTGTTTCGTACCATTTGTAAACATTTGGCTTAAATCGTTAAAAAGGGGAAACGTTTGGATTTGTTTCGTATCGTTTGTTAATGTTTGGCTTAAATCGCTAAAAAAGGGAAACGTTTGGTTTTATTTCGTAAGTTTTGCAAACGTTTGGCATAAATTGCTAAAAAGGTGAAACACTTTGATTTGTTTCGTAACGTTTGTAAACATTTGGTTTAAATTGCTAAAAAGCAGATATTATTGTATTTGTTTTGTAACGTTTGTAAATGTTTGGTTTAAATTGCTAAAAAGGTGAAACGCTTGGATTTGTTTTGTAACGTTTGTCAACGTTCGGCTTAAATTGCTAAAAAGGTGAAACGCTTGGATTTGTTTCATTACGTTTGTAAACATTTGGCTTAAATTGCTAAAAAGGTGAAACGCTTGGTTTTGTTTCGTAACGTTTGTAAACGTTTGGCTTAAATTGCTAAAAAGGTGAAACATTTGGATTTGTTTTGTATTGTTTGTAAATATTGGCTAAAATCGCTAAAACTGTGAAACGTTTGGATTTGTTTCGTACCGTTTGTAAACAATCGGTTTAAATCGCTAAAAAGGGGAAAAGTTTGGATTTGTTTTGTAATGTTTGTAAACGTTTAGCTTAAATCGCTAAAAAGGTGAAACGTTTTGATTTGGTTGGTAACCTTTGTAAACGTTTGGCATAAATTGCTAAAAAGGAGAAACGCTTTGATTTGTTTCGTAACATTTGTAAACGTTTGTCTTAAATTGCTAAAAAGTATTAACGCTTGGATTTGTTTCATAACGTTTGTAAACGTTTGGCTTATATTGCTAAAAAGGTGATACGCTTGGATTTGTTTCGAAACGTTTATAAACGTTTGGCTTATATTGCTAAAAAGGTGAAACGCTTGAATTTGTTTCATAACGTTTATAAACGTTACGCTTAAATTACTAAAAAGGTGAAACGCTTGGTTTTTGTTTCATAACATTTGTAATGGTTTGGTTTAAATCGCTAAAAATGTGAAATGTTTTGATTTGTTTTGTAACGTTTGTAAACGTTTGGTTTAAATCGCTAAAACTGTAAAACATTTGGATTTGTTTCGTACTGTTTGTAAACATTTAACTTAAATCGTTAAAAAGGGGAAACGTTTGGATTTGTTTCGTAACGTTTGTAAACGCTTGGCTTAAATCGCTAAAAAGGGGAAACGTTTGGATTTGTTTCGTATCGTTTGTTAATGTTTGGCTTAAATCGCTAAAAAAGGGAAACGTTTGGTTTTATTTCGTAAGTTTTGCAAACGGTTGGCATAAATTGCTAAAAAGGTGAAACACTTTGATTTGTTTCGTAAAGTTTGTAAACATTTGGTTTAAATTGCTAAAAAGCAGATATTATTGTATTTGTTTTGTAACGTTTGTAAATGTTTGGTTTAAATTGCTAAAAAGGTGAAACGCTTGGATTTGTTTCGTAACGTTTGTCAACGTTTGTCTTAAATTGCTAAAAAGGTGAAACGCTTGGATTTGTTTCGTTATGTTTGTAAACATTTGGCTTAAATTGCTAAAAAGGTGAAACGCTTGGTTTTGTTTCGCAACGTTTGTAAACGTTTGGCTTAAATTGCAAAAAAGGTGAAACATTTGTATTTGTTTTGTATCGTTTGTAAACGTTGGCTTAAATCGCTAAAACGGTGAAACGTTTGGATTTGTTTCGTACCGTTTGTAAACGATTGCCTTAAATCGCTAAAAAAGGGAAACGTTTGGATTTGTTTTGTATCGTTTGTAAACGTTGGCTTAAATTGCTAAAATGGTGAAACGTTTGGATTTGTTTCGTACTGTTTGTAAACGATTGGGTAAAATCGCTAAAAAGGGGAAACGTTTGGATTTGTTTTGGAACTTTTGTAAACTTTTAGCTTAAATCGCTAAAAAGGTGAAACGTTTGGATTTGTTTTGTAACCTATGTAAACGTTTAGCTTAAATTGCTAAAAAGGAGAAATGCTTTGATTTGTTTCATAACGTTTGTAAACGTTTGGCTTAAATTGCTAAAAAGCAGAAACGCTTGGATTTGTTTCATAACGTTTGTCATCGTTTGGCTTATATTGCTAAAAAGGTGAAATGTTTGGATTTGTTTCGGAACGTTTGTAAACGTTTGGCTTATATTGTTAAAAAGGTGAAACGCTTGAATCTGTTTCGTAACGTTTATAAACTTTACGCATAAATTGCTAAAAAGGTGAAACACTTGGTTTTTGTTTCGTAACGTTTGTAAAGGTTTGGCTTAAATCGCTAAAAATGTGAAACGTTTGGATTTGTTTCGTAACGTTTGTAATTGTTTGGCTTAAATCGCTATAACGGTGAAATGTTTGGATTAGTTTCGTACCGTTTGTAAACATTTGGCTTAAATCGTTAAAAAGGGGAAACGTTTGGATTTGTTTCGTAACGTTTGTAAAGGTTTGACTTAAATCGCTAAAAAGGGGAAACATTTGGATTTGTTTCGTATCGTTTGTAAACGTTTGGCATAAATTGCTAAAAAGGTGAAACACTTTGATTTGTTTCGTAACGTTTGTAAACGTTTCGCTTAAATTGTTAAAAAGCATAATCGCTTGGATTTGTTTCATAATGTTTGTAAACGTTTGGTTTAAATTGCTAAAAAGGTGAAATCTTGGATTTGTTTCGTAACGATTGTCAACGTTTGACTTAAATTGCTAAAAAGGTGAAACGCTTGGATTTGTGTTGTTATGTTTGTAAACATTTGGCTTAAATTGCTAAAAAGGTGAAACGCTTGGTTTTGTTTCGTAACGTTTGTAAACGTTCGGCTTAAATTGCTAAAAAGGTGAAACCTTTGGATTTGTTTTGTATCGTTTGTAAACGTTGGCTTAAATCGCTAAAACGGTGAAAGGTTTGGATTTGTTTCGTACCATTTGTAAACAATTGGCTTAAATCGCTAAAAAGGTGAAACGTATGGATTTGTTTTGTAACGTTTGTAAACGTTTAGCTTTAATCTCTAAAAAGGTGAAACGTTTGGATTTGTTTTGTAACTTCTGTAATTGTTTGGCTTAAATTGCTAAAAAGTAGAAACGCTTTGATTTGTTTCTTAACGTTTGTAAACGTTTGGCTTAAATTGCTAAAATGCAGAAACGCTTGGATTTGTTTCATAATGTTGGAAAACGTTTGGCTTACATTGCTAAAAAAGTGAAACGCTTTGATTTGTTTCGGAACATTTGTAAACGTTTGGCTTATATTGCTAAAAAGGTGAAACGCTTGAATTGGTTTCGTAACGTTTATAAACGTACGCTTAAATTGCTAAAAAGGTGAAACGCTTGGTTTTTGTTTCGTAACGTTTGTAAAGGTTTTGCTTAAATCGCTAAAAATGTGAAACGTTTGGATTTGTTTCGTAACGATTGTAAACGTTTGGCTTAAATCGCTAAAACGGTGAAACGTTTGGATTTATTTCTTACCGTTTGTAAACATTTGGCTTAAATCGTTAAAAAGGGGAAACGTTTGGATTTGTTTCGTAAAGTTTGTAAACTTTTGTCTTAAATCGCTAAAAAGGGGAAACGTTTGGATTTGCTTTGTATCGTTTGTAAATGTTTGGCTTAAATTGCTAAAAAGGGAAACGTTTGGATTTATTTCGTAAGTTTTGCAAACGTTTGGCATAAATTGCTAAAAAGGTAAAACACTTTGATTTGTTTCGTAACGTTTGTAAACGTTTGGCTTAAATTGCTAAAAAACAAAAACGCTTGGATTTGTTTCGTAACGTTTGTAAACGTTTGGCTTATATTGCTAAAAAGGTGAAACACTTGGATTTGTTTCGTAACGTTTGTTAACGTTTGGCTTAAATTGCTAAAAAGGTGAAACGCTTGGATTTGTTTCGTTACATTTGTAAACATTTGGCTTAAATTGCTAAAAAGGTGAAACGCTTGGTTTTGTTTTATAACGTTTGTAAACATTTGGCTTAAATTGCTAAAAAGGTGAAACATTTGGATTTGTCTTGTATCGTTTGTAAACGTTGGCTTAAATCGCTAAAACGGTGAAACATTTCGATTTGTTTCGTATCGTTCGTAAACGATTGGCTTAAATCGCTAAAAAGGGGAAACGTTTAGATTTGTTTTGTAACGTTTGTAAACGTTTAGCTTAAATCGCTAAAAAGATGAAACGTTTGGATTTGTTTTGTAACCTTCGTATACGTTTGGCTTAAATTACTAAGAAGGAAAAACGCGTTGATTTGTTTCGTAACGTTTGTAAACGTTTGGCTTAAATTGCTAAAAAGCAGAAACGCTTGGATTTGTTTCATAACGTTTGTAAACATTTGTCTTATATTGCTTAAAAGGTGAAACGCTTGGATTTGTTTCGGAAAGTTTGTAAACGTTTGGCTTATATTCCTAAAAAAAGGTGAAACACTTGATTTTTTTTCGTAACGTTCATAAACGTTACGCTTAAATTGCTAAAAAGGTGAAATGCTTGGTTTTTGTTTCGTAACGTTTACAAAGGTTTGGCTTAAATCGCTTAAAAATGTGAAACGTTTGGATTAGTTTTCGTAACGTTTTGTAAAAACGTTTGGATTCGTACCGTTTGTAAATATTTGCCTAAATCGTTAAAAAGGGGAAACGTTTGGATTTGTTTCGTATCGTTTGTAAATGTTTGGATTAAATTGCTAAAAAGGGGAAACGTTTGGATTTGTTTCGTATCGTTTGTAAATGTTTGGCTTAAATCACTAAAAAGGTGAAACGTTTGGATTTATTTCAGAAGTTTTGCAAACGTTTGTCATAAATTGCTACAAAGGTGAAACACTTTGATTTGTTTCGTAACTTTTTTAAACGTTTGGCTTAAATTACTAAAAAGCAGAAACGTTTGGATTTGTTTCGTAACGTTTGTAAACGTTTGGCTTATATTGCTAAAAAGGTGAAACGCTTGGATTTGTTTCAGAATGTTTGTAAAAGTTTGGCGTAAATTGCTAAAAAGGTAAAACGCTTGGATTTATTTCGTAACGTTTGTAAATGTTTGGCTTAAATCGCTAAAAAGATGAAACGTTTGTAATGGTTTGGCTTAAATTGCCAAAAATATGAAGCGTTTGGATTTGTTTTTTAACGTTTGTAAACGTTTGGTTTAAATCGCTAAAAAGGTGAAACGTTTGAACTTGTTTTGTAACGTTTGTAAATGTTTGTCTTAAATAGCTAAAAAGGACAAACATTTGGATTATTTTCGAAACGTTTGTGAGCGTTTGGCTTAAATTACTAAAAAGGTGAAATGTTTGGTTTTGTTTCGTAACGTTTGTAAAGGTTTGGCTTAAATCGCAAAATAGGTGAAACTATTGGATTTGTTTCGTAATGTTTGAAACGTTTGGCTTATATTGCTAAAAAAGTGAAACGCTTGGATTCGTTTTGTAATGTTTGTAAACGTTTGGCTTAAATTGCTAAAACGGTGAAACGCCTGTATTTGTTTCGGAACTTTTGTTAACGTTTGGCTAAATTGCGAAAAAGGTGAAACACTTGGATTTGTTTCGGAAAGTTTGTAAACGTTTGGCTTATATTGCTAAAAAAGGTGAAACACTTGGTTTTGTTTCGTAACGTTCATAAACGTTACGCTTAAATTGCTAAAAATGTGAAATGCTTGGTTTTTGTTTCGTAACGTTTACAAAGGTTTGGCTTAAATCGCTAAAAATGTGAAACGTTTGGATTAGTTTCGTAACGTTTGTAAAACGTTTGGATTTGTTTCGTACCGTTTGTAAACATTTGCCTTAAATCGTTAAAAAGGGGAAACGTTTGGATTTGTTTCGTATCGTTTGTAAAGGTTTGGCTTAAATCGCTAAAAATGTGAAACGTTTGGATTTGTTTCGTAACGTTTGTAAATGTTTGGCTTAAATCGCTATAACGGTGAAATGTTTGGATTAGTTTCGTACCGTTTGTACACATTTGGCTTAAATCGTTAAAAAGGGGAAACGTTTGGATTTGTTTCGTAACGTTTGTAATGGTTTGGCTTAAATCGCTAAAAAGGGGAAACGTTTGGATTTGTTTCGTATCGTTTGTAAACGTTTGGCTTAAATCGCTAAAAAGGTGAAACGTTTGAACTTGTTTCGTAACATTTGTAAATGTTTGTCTTAAATAGCTAAAAAGGACAAACATTTGGATTTGTTTCGTAACGTTTGTAAACGTTTGGCTTAAATTACTAAAAAGGTGAAATGTTTGGTTTTGTTTCGTAACAATTATAAAGGTTTGGCTTAAATCGCTAAAAAGGTGAAACATTTGGATTTGTTTCTTAACTTTTGTAAACGTTTGGCTTAAATTGCTAAAAAAGTGAAATGCTTGGATTCGTTTTGTAATGTCTGTAAACGTTTGGCTTAAATTGCTAAAATGGTGAAACGCTTGGATTTTTTTCGGAACGTTTGTTAATGTTTGGCTAAATTGCAAAAACGGTGAAATGCTTGGATTTGTTTCGTAACGTTTGTAAACGTTTAGCTTAAATTGCTAAAAAGGTGAAACGCTTGGTTTTGTTTCGTAACTTTTGTAAAGGTTTGGCTTAAATCGCTAAAAATGTGAAACGTTTAGATTTGTTTTGTAATGTTTTAAACGTTTGGTTTTGTTTCATAACGTTTGTAAAAGTTTGGCTTAAATCGCTATAAAGGTGAAACGTTTGGATTTGTTTCGCAACGTTTGTAAATGTTTGGCTTAAATTGCTAAAAAAAGGCGAAACATTTGGATTTGTTTCGTAACTTCTGAAACGTTTGGCTTAAATTGCGAAAAAGGTGAAACGTTTGGATTTGTTTCGTACCGTTTGTAAACGTTTGGCTTAAATCGCTAAAAAGGAGAAACGCTTGGATTTGTTTCGTACTCTTTGTAAACGTTTGGCTTAAATATCTAAAAAGGTGAAACTCTTTGATTTTTTCCGTAAAGTATGTAAATGTTTGGCTTAAATTGCTAAAAAGGAGAAACGCTTTGATTTGTTTCGTAACGTTTGTAACTGTTTGACTTAAATTACTGAAAAGGTGAAACGCCTAGTTTTGTTTCGTAACGTTTGTAAAGGTTCGGCTTAAATCGCTAGAAATGTGAAACGTTTAAATTTGTTTCGTGTGGTTTTAAACGTTTGGATTTGTTTCGTAACGTTTTAAACGTTTGATTTTGTTTTGTAACATTTCTAAATGTTTGGCTTAAACTGCTAAAAAGATTAAACGTTTGGATTTGTTTCATAACGTTTGTAAACGTTTGGCTTAAATTGCTAAAAAGGTGAAACGTTTAGATTTGTTTCGTAAAGTTTGTAAACGTTTGGCTTAAATTACTAAAAAGATGAAAACGCTTGGATTTGTTTTGTAATGTTTGTAAATGTTTGGCCTAAATTGCTAAAAACGTGAAACATTTGAATTTGTTTCGTAACATTTATAAACGATTGGCTTAAATTGCTAAAAAGGTGAAACGTTTGGATTTGTTTCGTAACATTTGTAAATGTTTGGTATAAATCGCTAAAAAGGTGAAATGTTTGGATTTGTTTCGTAACGTTCTAAACGTTTGGCTTAAATCGCTAAAATGGGAAAACGTTTGGATTTGTTTCGCAACGTTTGTCTTAAATTGCTAAAAATGTGAAATGTTTGGTTTTATTTCGTAATGTTTGTAAACGTTCGGCTTAAATCGCTAAAAAGGGGAAACGTTTGGATTTGTTTCGTAACTTTTTCAAACGTTTGGCTTAAATTACTAAAAAGGTGAAACGCTTGTATTTGTTTCGGAACGTTTGTAAACGTTTGGCTTAAATTGCTAAGAAGGTGAAACACTTGGATTTGTTTCGTAACATTTGTAAACGATCGGCATAAATTGCTAAAAACGTGAAACGCTTGGTTTTGTTTCGTAGCGTTTGTAAACGTTCGGCTTAAATCGCTAAAAAGGTAAAACATTTGGATTTGTTTCGTAGCGTTTGTCAACGATCGGCTTAAATCGCAAAAAAGGTGAAAGGTTTAGATTTGTTTCGTACCGTTTGTAAACGTTCTGCTTAAATAGCTAAAAGGTGAAACGTTTGGTTTCGTTTCGTAACGTTTGTAAAGGTTCTGCTTAAATCGCTAAAAAAAGGAAACGTTTGGATTTGTTCTATAACGTTTGTAAATGTTTGGCTTAAATTGCTAAAAAGGTGAAACGTTTGGATTTGTTTCGTAACGTTTTCAAACAATTGGTTTTTTTTCGTAATGTTTGTAAACGTTTGGTTTAAATCGCTAAAAATGTGAAACGCTTGGATTTGTTATGTAACGTTTTAAAAGTTTGGTTTTGTTTCATAACGTTTGTAAACATTTGGCTTAAATCGCTATAAAGGTGAAACGTTTGGATTTGTTTCGTAACGTTTGTAAACATTTGGCTTAAATTTCTAAAAGGTGAAATGTTTGGATTTGTTTTGTAACATTTGTAAACGTTAGGCTTCAATCGCTAAAAAGGTGAAACATTTGGATTTGTTTTGTAACTTTTGTAAACGTTTGGCTTAAATCGCTAAAAATGTGAAATGTTTGGATTTGATTAATAACGTTTTAAACGTTTGAATTTGTTTGTGAACATTTGTAAACGTTTGGCTTAAATTGCTAAAATGGGGAAATGTATGGATATGTTTCGTAACGTTTGTAAATGTTTGGCTTAAATCGCTAAAAAGGTGAAACGTTTGGATTTTTTTCGTAACGTTTGAAAACGTGTTTGGCTTAAATTGCTAAAAAGGTGAAACATTTGAGTTTATTTCGTAACGTTAGTAAAAGTATGGCTTCAATCACTGAAAATTTGTAAACGTTTGACTTAAATTACTAAAAAAGTGAGATGTTTGGATTTATTTCGTAATGTTTGTAAACGTTTGGCTTAAATTGCTAAAAAGGTGAAACGCTTAGATATGTTTCGTAACTTTTGTAAACGTTTGGCTTTGTTTTGTAACGTTTGTAAACGTTTCGATTCAATCGCTAAAAAGGTGACACTTTTGGATTTGTTTCGTAATGTTTGTAAAAGTTTGGCTTAAATTGCTAAAAAGGTGAAATGCTTGGATTTGTTTCGTAAAGTTTGTAAAAGTTTGGATTAAAATGCTAAAAAGGTGAAACGCTTGGATTTGTTTCGTAATGTTAGTACATGTTTGGCTTAAATCGCTAAAAAGGTGAAACATTTGGATTTATTTCGTAACCTTTGTAAACGTTTAGCTTAAATCGCTGATAACGTGAAACGTTTGGAGTTGTTTTGTAACGTTTGTAAACGTTTTGCTTAAATCGCTAAAAAGGTGAAACATTTGGTTTTGTTTCGTAATATTTGTAAACGTTTGGTTTAAATTGCTAAAAAGGTGAAATGTTTGGTTTCGTTTCGTAGCGTTTGTAAACGTTCGGCTTAAATCGCTAAAAAGGTAAAACATTTGGATTTGTTTCGTAGCGTTTGTCAACGATCGGCTTAAATCGTTAAAAAGATGAAAGGTTTGAATTTGTTTCGTAACGTTTGTAAACGTTCGGCTTAAATAGCTAAAAGGTGAAACATTTGGATTTGTTTCATAACCTTTGTAAACGTTTAGCTTAAATCGCTAAAAAGGTGAAACGTTTGGATTTTTTTCGCAACGTTTGTAAAAGTTTGGCTTAAATTGCTAAAAAGGCGAAACGTCTGGATTTGTTTCGTAACTTCTGAAACGTTTGGCTTAAATTGCTAAAAAGGTGAAATGTTTTGATTTGTTTCGTATCGTTTGTGAACGTTTGGCTTAAATCGTTAAAAAGGAGAAACCTTTGGATTTGTTTCGTAACCTTTGTAAACGTTTGGCTTAAATTACTAAAAAGGTGAAACGTTTGGATTTGTTTCGTACCGTTTGTAAACGATTGGCTTAAATCGCTAAAAAGGGGAAACGTTTGGATTTGTTTTGTAACGTTTGTAAAAGTTTAGCTTAAATCACTAAAAAGATGAAACGTTTGGATTTGTTTGGTAACCTTTGTAAACATTTGGCTTAAATTGCTAAGAAGCAGAAACGCTTTGATTTGTTTCGTAACGTTTGTAAACGTTTCGCTTAAATTGCGAAAAAACATAAATGCTTGGATTTATTTCATAACGTTTGTAAACGTTTGTCTTATATCTAAAAAGGTGAAACGCTTGGATTTGTTTCGGAACGTTTGTAAACGTTTGGCTTATATTGCTAAAAAAGATGAAATACTTGAATTTGTTTCGTAACGTTTATAAACGTTACGCTTAAATTGCTAAAAATGTGAAACGCTTGATTTTTGTTTCGTAACGTTTACAAAGGTTTGGCTTAAATCGCTAAAAATGCGAAACGTTTGGATTTGATTCGTAACGTTTGTAAACGTTTGGCTTAAATCAATAAACAGGGAAAAGTTTGGATTTGTTTCGTACCGTTTGTAAACATTTGGCTTAAATCGTTAAAAAGGGGAAACGTTTGGATTTGTTTCGTATCGTTTGTAAACGTTTGGATTAAAGTGCTAAAACGGGGAAACATTTGAAATTGTTTCGTATGTTTTGCAAACGTTTGGCATTTATTTCGTATGTTTTGCAAACGTTTGGCATAAATTGCTAAAAAGGTGAAACACTTTGATTTGTTTCGTAACTTTTTCAAACGTTTGGCTTAAATTACTAAAAAGCAGAAACGCTTGGATTTGTTACGTAACGTTTGTAAACGTTTGGCTTATATTGCTAAAAAGGTGAAACGCTTGGATTTGTTTCAGAAAGTTTGTAAATGTTTGGCATAAATTGCTAAAAAGGTAAAACGCTTAGATTTATTCCGTAACGTTTGTAAACGTTTGGCTTAAATCGTTAAAAAGATGAAACATTTGTAATGGTTTGGCTTAAATCGCCAAAAATGTGAAGCGTTTGGATTTGTTTCGTAACGTTTGTAAACGTTTGGCTTAAATCGCTAAAAGGGTGAAACGTTTGAACTTGTTTCGTAACGTTTGTAAATGTTTGTCTTAAATAGCTAAAAAGGACAAACATTTGGATTTGTTTCGTAACGTTTGTAAACGTTTGGCTTAAATTACTAAAAAGGTGAAATGTTTGGTTTTGTTTCGTAACGTTTGTAAAGATTTGGCTTAAATCGCTAAAAAGGTGAAACGTTTAGATTTGTTTCGTAACGTTTGTAAACGTTTGGCTTAAATTGCTAAAAAGGTGAAACGCTTGGATTCGTTTTGTAATGTTTGTAAACGTTTGGCTTAAATTGCTAAAATGGTGAAACACTTGGATTTGTTTCGGAATGTTTGTTAACGTTTGGCTAAATTGCGAAAAAGGTGAAACACTTGGATTTGTTTCGTAATGTTTGTAAACGTTTAGCTTAAATTGATAAAAAGGTGAAACGCTTGGTTTTGTTTCGAAACTTTTGTAAAGGTTTGGCTTAAATCGCTAAAAATGTGAAACGTTTAGATTTGTTTCGTAACGTTTTAAACGTTTGGTTTTGTTTCATAACGTTTGTAAAAGTTTGGCTTAAATCGCTTTAAAGGTGAAACGTTTGGATTTGTTTCGCAACGTTTGTAAATGTTTGGCTTAAATTGCTAATAAAGGCGAAACGTTTGGATTTGTTTCGTAACTTCTGAAACGTTTGGCTTAAATTGCTAAAAAGGTGAAACGTTTGGATTTGTTTCGTATCGTTTGTAAACTTTTGGCTTAAATCGCTAAAAAGGAGAAACGTTTGGATTTGTTTCGTACTCTTTATAAACGTTTGGCTTAAATTTCTAAAAAGGTGAAACTCTTTGATTTTTTCCGTAAAGTCTGTAAATGTTTGGCTTAAATTGCTAAAAAGGAGAAACGCTTTGATTTGTTTCGTAACGTTTGTAACTGTTTGACTTAAATTACTGAAAAGGTGAAACGCCTAGTTTTGTTTCGTAACGTTTGTAAAGGTTTGACTTAAATCGCTAGAAATGTGAAACGTTTAAATTTGTTTCGTATGGTTTTAAACGTTTGGATTTGTTTCGTAACGTTTTAAACGTTTGATTTTGTTTTGTAACATTTCTAAATGTTTGGCTTAAACTGCTAAAAAGATTAAACGTTTGGATTTGTTTCATAATGTTTGTAAACGTTTGGCTTAAATTGCTAAAAAGGTGAAACGTTTAGATTTGTTTCGTAAAGTTTGTAAACGTTTGGCTTAAATTACAAAAAAGATGAAACGCTTGGATTTGTTTCGTAATGTTTGTAAATGTTTGGCCTAAATTGCTAAAAACGTGAAACATTTGAATTTGTTTCGTAACATTTGTAAACGTTTGGCTTAAATTGCTAAAAAGGTGAAACGTTTGGATTTGTTTCGTAACGTTTGTAAATGTTTGGCATAAATCACTAAAAAGGTTAAATGTTTGGATTTGTTTCGTAACGTTCTAAACGTTTGGTTTAAATCGCTAAAATGGGAAAACGTTTGGATTTGTTTCGCAACGTTTGTCTTAAATTGCTAAAAATGTGAAATGTTTGGTTTTATTTCGTAACGTTTGTAAACGTTCGGCTTAAATCGCTAAAAAGGTGAAACGTTTGGATTTGTTTCATTACGTTTGCAAACGTTTGGCTTAAATTACTAAAAAGGTGAAACGCTTGTATTTGTTTCGGAACGTTTGTAAACGTTTGGATTAAATTGCTAAGAAGGTGAAACGCTTGGATTTGTTTCGTAACATTTGTAAACGTTCGGCTTAAATTGCTAAAAAGGCGAAACGCTTGGTTTTGTTTCGTAGCGTTTGTAAACGTTCGGCTTAAATCGCTAAAAAGGTAAAACATTTGGATTTGTTTTGTAGCGTTTGTCAACGATCGGCTTAAATCGCTAAAAAGGTGAAAGGTTTAGATTTGTTTCGTAACGTCTGTAAACGTTCTGCTTAAATAGCTAAAAGGTGAAACGTTTGGTTTCGTTTCGTGACTTTTGTAAAGGTTCGACTTAAATCGATAAAAGAAGGAAACGTTTGGATTTGTTCTGTAACGTTTGTAAATGTTTGGCTTAAATTGTTAAAAAGGTGAAGCGTTTGGATTTGTTTCGTAACGTTTTTAAACAATTGGTTTTTTTTCTTAATGTTTGTAAACGTTTGGTTTAAATCGCTAAAAATGTGAAACGCTTGGATTTGTTATGTAACGTTTTAAAAGTTTGGTTTTGTTTCGTAACGTTTGTAAACATTTGGCTTAAAATCGCTATAAAGGTGAAACGTTTGGATTTGTTTCGTAACGTTTGTAAACATTTGGCTTAAATTGCTAAAAGGTGAAATGTTTGGATTTGTTTTGTAACATTTGTAAACGTTGGGCTTCAATCGCTAAAAAGGTGAAACATTTGGATTTGTTTTGTAACTTTTGTAAACGTTTGGCTTAAATCGCTAAAAATGTGAAACGTTTGGATTTGATTCATAACGTTTTAAATGTTTGAATTTGTTTGTGAACGTTTGTAAACGTTTGGCTTAAATTGCTAAAATGGGGAAACGTATGGATATGTTTCGTAACGTTTGTAAATGTTTGGCTTAAATCGCTAAAAAGGTGAAACATTTGGATTTTTTTCGTAACGTTTGAAAACGTGTTTGGCTTAAATTGCTAAAAAGGTGAAACATTTGAATTTGTTTCGTAACATTAGTAAAAGTATGGCTTCAATCACTGAAAATTTGAAAACGTTTGACTTAAATTACTAAAAAAGTGAGATGTTTGGATTTATTTCATAACGTTTGTAAGCGTTTGGCTTAAATTGCTAAAAAGGTGAAACGCTTAGATTTGTTTCGTAACTTTTGTAAACGTTTGGCTTTGTTTCGTAACGTTTGTAAACGTTTCGATTCAATCGCTAAAAAGGTGAAACTTTTGGATTTGTTTCGTAATATTTGTAAAAGTTTGGCTTAAATTGCTAAAAAGGTGAAATGCTTGGATTTGTTTCGTAAAGTTTGTAAATGTTTGGATTAAAATGCTAAAAAGGTGAAACGCTTGGATTTGTTTCGTAATGTTAGTACACGTTTGGCTTAAATCGCTAAAAAAGTGAAACATTTGGATTTGTTTTGTAACCTTTGTAAACGTTTAGCTTAATTCGCTGATAACGTGAAACGTTTGGAGTTGTTTTGTAACGTTTGTAAACGTTTTGCTTAAATCGCTAAAAAGGTGAAACATTTGGTTTTGTTTCGTAGTATTTGTAAACGTTTGGTTTAAATTGCTAAAAAGGTGAAATGTTTGGTTTTGTTTCGTAGCGTTTGTAAACGTTCGGCTTAAATCGCTAAAAAGGTAAAACATTTGGATTTGTTTCGTAGCGTTTGTCAACGATCGGCTTAAATCGTTAAAAAGGTGAAAGGTTTGAATTTGTTTCGTAACGTTTGTAAACGTTCGGCTTAAATAGCTAAAAGGTGAAACGTTTGGTTTCGTTTCGTAACGTTTGTAAATGTTCGGCTTAAATCGCTAAAAAAAGGAAACGTTTGGATTTGTTCCGTAACGTTTGTAAATGTTTGGCTTCAATTGCTAAAAATTTATAACGTTTGGATTTGTTTCGTAACGTTTGTAAACAATTGGTTTTGTTTCGTAATGTTTGTAAACGTTTGGTTTAAATCGCTAAAAATGTGAAACGCTTGGACTTGTTTTGTAACGTTTTAAAAGTTTGGTTTTGTTTCGTAACGTTTGTAAACGTTTGGCTTAAATAGCTAAAAACGTGAAACGTTTGGATTTGTTTCGTAACGTTTGTAAACATTTGGCTTAAATCGCTCAAAAGGTAAAACATTTGGATTTGTTTCGTAACGTTTGTCAACGATCGGCTTAAATCGCTAAAAAGGTGAAAGGTTTGGATTCGTTTCGTAACGTTTGTAAACGTTCGGCTTAAAGAGCTAAAAGGTGAAACGTTTGGTTTTGTTTCGTAACATTTGCAAATGTTCGGCTTAAATCGCTAAAAAAAGAAAACGTTTGAATTTGTTCCGTAACGTTTGTAAATGTTTGGCTTAAATTGCTAAAAGGTGAAACGTTTGGATTTGTTTTGTAACGTTTTAAAAGTTTGGTTTTGTTTCGTAACGTTTGTAAACGTTTGGCTTAAATGGCTAATAAGGTGAAACGTTTGGATTTGTTTCGTAACTTTTGTAAAAGTTTGGCCTAAATTGCTGAAAAGGTAAAATGTTTGGATTTGTTTCGTAACATCTGTAAATGTTTGGCTTCAATTGCTAAAAAGGTGAAATGTTTGGATTTGTTTCGTAACGTTTGTAAACGCTTGGCTTAAATTGCTAAAAAGGGGAAAAGTTTGATTGGTTTCGTAACGTTTGTAAACGTTTGGCTTCAATCGTTAAAAAGGTGAAACGTTTGGATTTATTTTGTAATGTTTGTAAACGTTTGGCTTATATTGCTAAAAAGGTGAAACCCTTGGATTTGTTTTCTAACGTTTGTAAATGTTTGGTCTAAAATGCTAAAAAGGTGAAACGCTTGGATTTGTTTCATAACGTTTGTAAACATTTGGCTTAAATCGCTAAAAAGGTGAAACTTTTGGATTTTTTTCGTAACATTTGTAAACGTTTCGCTTAAATCGCTAAAGAGGTGTAACGTTTGGCTTAAATCGCTAAAAATGTGAAATGTTTGGATTTGTTTCGTAACGTTTGTAAACGTTTGACTTAAATCGCTAAAGATGTGAAACATTTGGATTTAAATTGCTAAAAAGGTGAAAAGTTTGGATTTGTTTCGTGACATTTGTAAACGTTTGACTTAAATCACTGAAAAGGTGAAACTTTTGGATTTGTTTTGTAACGTTTATAAACGTTTGGTTTAAATTGCTAAAAAGGTGAAATTCTTGGATTTGTTTCGTTGCGTTTGTAAACATTTTGCTTAAATCGCTAAAAAGGTGAAACGTTTGGATTTGTTTCATAACGTTTGTAAAAGTTCGGCTTAAATCGCTAAAAAAGTAAAACGTTTGGTTTTGTTTAGGAACGTTTGGAAACGTTCGGCTTAAATAGATAAAAAGGTGAAATGTTTAATTTTGTTTCGTAATGTTTGTAAACGTTCGGCTTAAATCGCTAAAAAAGGGTAACGTTTGGATTTGTTCCGTAATGTTTGTATGTGTTTGGCTTAAATTGCTAAAGAGGTGAGACGTTTGGATTTGTTTCGTAACGTTTATAAACGATTGGTTTTTTTTAATGTTTGTAAACGTCTGACTTAAATCGCTAAAAATGTGAAACGTTTGGATTAGTTTGGTAACGTTTTAAAAGTTTGGTTTAGTTTCGTAACGTTTGTAAACGTTTGGATTAAATCGTTAAAAAGGTGAAATGTTTGGATTTGTTTCGTGACATTTGTAAACGTTTGGCTTCAATAGCTAAAATGGTGAAACTTTTAAATTTGTTTTGTAAACATTTGAATTTGTTTCGTAACGTTTGTAAACATTTGGATTTGATTCGTAACGTTTGTCAAAGTTTGGCTTACATCGCTAATAAGGGGAATAGTTTGGATTTGTTTCGTAACGTTTGTAAATATTTGGCTTAAATCGCTAAAATGGGGAAACGTTTGGATTTGTTTCGTAACGTTTGGAGTTGTTTCGTAACGTTTGTAAACGTTTGGTTTTGTTTCGTAACATTTATAAACATTTGACTTAAATCGCTAAAATGGGGAAACGTTTGGATTTGTTTCCTAACGTTTGTAAAAATTTGGCTTCAATCGCTACAAAGGTGAAACTTTTGGATTTTTTTCGTAACGATTGTAAACGTTTGGCTTAAATTGCAAAAAATGTGAAACATTTATTTTTATTCCGTAATGTTTGTAAATGATTGGATTTATTTCGTAACGTTTTAAAGTTTTGGCATAAATCACTAAAAAGGTTAAACGTTTGGTTTTGTTTCGTAACGTTTGTAAACGTTTGGCTTAAATCGCTAAAAAGGTGAAATGTTTGGATTTGTTTCTTAACATTTGTAAACGTTTGGCTTAAATTGCTAAAAAGGTGAAACGCTTAGATTTGTTTTGTAGCTTTTGTAAACATCTGGCTGAAATCGCTAAAAAGGTGAAACGCTTGGATTTGTTTCGTAACGTTTGTAAACGTTTTGCTTAAATCGCTAAAAATGTGAAACGTTTGGTTTTCTTCCGTAACGTTTGTAAACGATTAGATTAAATCGCTAAAAATATGAAACGTTTGGATTTGTTTCGTAATGTTTTAAACGTTTGGTTTTGTTTCTTAACGTTTGTAAACGTTATGCTTAAATCGTTAAAAAGGTAAAACGTTTGGATTTGTTTTGTAACGTTTGTAAATGTTTGGCTTAAATCGCTAAAAAGGTGAAACGTTTGGATTTGTTTCGTAACGTTTGTAATCGTTTGGCTTAAATCGCTAAAATGGGGAAACGTATGGATTTGTTTCGTAACGTTTGTAAACGTTTGGCTTAAATTGCTAAAAAGGTGAAACTTTTGGATTTGTTTAGTAACGTTTGTAAACGCTTTGCTTTAATTGCTAAAATGGTGAAATGTTTGGATTTGTTTCGTAATGTTAGGCTTCAATCACTAAAAATTTATAAACGTTTGGCTTAAAATGCTAATAAGGCGAAACATGTGGATATGTTTCACAACGTTTGTAAACGTTTGGCTTAAATTGCTAAAAGGAGAAAAAGTTGGATTTTTCGTTACGTTTGTAAACGTTTGCCTTTGTTTCGTAACGTTTGTAAACATTTGGCTTCAATCGCTAAAGAGGTGAAACATTTGGATTTGTTTCGTAATGTTTGTAAAAGTTTGGCTTAAATTGCTAAAAAGGTGAAATGTTTGGATTTGTTTCGTAACATTTGTAAACGTTTGGCTTAAATCGCTAAAAAGGTGAAACGTTTCGATTTGTTTCGTAACGTTTGTAATTGTTTGGCTTAAATCGCTAAAATGGGGAAACGTATGGATTTGTTTCATAACGTTTGTAAACGTTTGGCTTAAATCGCTAAAAAGGTGAAACCTTTGGATTTGTTTTGTAACGTTTGTAAATGTTTTGCTTTGATTGCTAAAAAGGGGAAACGTTTGGATTTGATTCCTAATGTTTGGCTTCAATCACAAAAATTTGTATACGTTTGGCTTAAATCACTAAAAAGGTGAAACATGTGGATTTGCTTCGCAATGTCTGTAAACGTTTGGCTTAAATTGTTAAAAGGTGAAACACTTGGATTTGTTTCGTAATGTTTATAATCGTTTGGCTTTGTTTCGTAACGTTTGTAAACGTTTGGCTTTAATCGCTAAAAAGGTGGAATGTTTGGATTTTTTTCGTAATGTTTGTAAACGTTTGGCTTAAATTGCTAAAAAGGTGAAATCTTGGATTTGTTTTGAAACGTTTGTAAACGTTTGGCTTAAAATGCTAAAAAGGTAAAACGCTTGGATTTGTTTCGTAATGTTTGTAAACGTTTGGCTTAAATTGCTAAAAAGGTGAAATGTTTGGATTTGTTTCGTAACATTTGTAAACGATTGGCTTAAATCTATAAAAAGGTGAAACGCTTGGATTTGTTTCGTAACGTTTTAAATGTTTGGCTTAAATTGCTAAAACGGGGAAACGTTTGGATTTGTTTCGTAACATTTGTAAACGTTAGGCTTAAATATCTAAAAAGGTGAAACGCTTGGATTTGTTTCGTAACATTTGTAAACGTTTAGCTTTGTTTCGTAACATTTGTAAACGTTTGGCTTAAATTGATAAAAATGTGAAACGTTTGGATTTTTTTCGTAACATTTTAAATGTTTGGTTTAGTTTCGTCGTTTGTAAAAGTTTGCCTTAAATCGCTAAAAAGGTGAAACGCTTGGATTTGTTTTGTAACGTTTTTAAACGTTTTGGCTTAAATTGCTAAAATGGGAAAACGTTTGGATTTGTTTCGTAACATTTGTAAACGTTTGGCTTAAATCGCTAAAAAGATGAAACGTTTGGATTTGTTTCATAACGTTTGTAAACGTTTGGCTTAAAAAACGAAAAAGGTGAAACGCCGGGATTTGTTTCGTAACGTTTTAAACGTTTGTCTTAAATCGCTAAAAAGGTGAAACGTTTGTTTTTGTTCCGTTTTGTATCGTTTGTAAACGTTGGCTTAAATCGCTAAAACGGTGAAACATTTCGATTTGTTTCGTATCGTTCGTAAACGATTGGCTTAAATCGCTAAAAAGGGGAAACGTTTAGATTTGTTTTGTAACGTTTGTAAACGTTTAGCTTAAATCGCTAAAAAGATGAAACGTTTGGATTTGTTTTGTAACCTTCGTATACGTTTGGCTTAAATTACTAAGAAGGAAAAACGCGTTGATTTGTTTCGTAACGTTTGTAAACGTTTGGCTTAAATTGCTAAAAAGCAGAAACGCTTGGATTTGTTTCATAACGTTTGTAAACATTTGTCTTATATTGCTTAAAAGGTGAAACGCTTGGATTTGTTTCGGAAAGTTTGTAAACGTTTGGCTTATATTCCTAAAAAAGGTGAAACACTTGATTTTTTTTCGTAACGTTCATAAACGTTACGCTTAAATTGCTAAAAAGGTGAAATGCTTGGTTTTTGTTTCGTAACGTTTACAAAGGTTTGGCTTAAATCGCTAAAAATGTGAAACGTTTGGATTAGTTTCGTAACGTTTGTAAAACGTTTGGATTTGTTTCGTACCGTTTGTAAATATTTGCCTAAATCGTTAAAAAGGGGAAACGTTTGGATTTGTTTCGTATCGTTTGTAAATGTTTGGATTAAATTGCTAAAAAGGGGAAACGTTTGGATTTGTTTCGTATCGTTTGTAAATGTTTGGCTTAAATCACTAAAAAGGTGAAACGTTTGGATTTATTTCGTAAGTTTTGCAAACGTTTGTCATAAATTGCTACAAAGGTGAAACACTTTGATTTGTTTCGTAACTTTTTTAAACGTTTGGCTTAAATTACTAAAAAGCAGAAACGTTTGGATTTGTTTCGTAACGTTTGTAAACGTTTGGCTTATATTGCTAAAAAGGTGAAACGCTTGGATTTGTTTCAGAATGTTTGTAAAAGTTTGGCGTAAATTGCTAAAAAGGTAAAACGCTCGGATTTATTTCGTAACGTTTGTAAATGTTTGGCTTAAATCGCTAAAAAGATGAAACGTTTGTAATGGTTTGGCTTAAATTGCCAAAAATATGAAGCGTTTGGATTTGTTTTTTAACGTTTGTAAACGTTTGGTTTAAATCGCTAAAAAGGTGAAACGTTTGAACTTGTTTTGTAACGTTTGTAAATGTTTGTCTTAAATAGCTAAAAAGGACAAACATTTGGATTTGTTTCAAAACGTTTGTGAGCGTTTGGCTTAAATTACTAAAAAGGTGAAATGTTTGGTTTTGTTTCGTAACGTTTGTAAAGGTTTGGCTTAAATCGCAAAATAGGTGAAACTATTGGATTTGTTTCGTAATGTTTGAAACGTTTGGCTTATATTGCTAAAAAAGTGAAACGCTTGGATTCGTTTTGTAATGTTTGTAAACGTTTGGCTTAAATTGCTAAAACGGTGAAACGCCTGTATTTGTTTCGGAACTTTTGTTAACGTTTGGCTAAATTGCGAAAAAGGTGAAACGCTTGGATTTGTTTCGGAAAGTTTGTAAACGTTTGGCTTATATTGCTAAAAAAGGTGAAACACTTGGTTTTGTTTCGTAACGTTCATAAACGTTACGCTTAAATTGCTAAAAATGTGAAATGCTTGGTTTTTGTTTCGTAACGTTTACAAAGGTTTGGCTTAAATCGCTAAAAATGTGAAACGTTTGGATTAGTTTCGTAACGTTTGTAAAACGTTTGGATTTGTTTCGTACCGTTTGTAAACATTTGCCTTAAATCGTTAAAAAGGGGAAACGTTTGGATTTGTTTCGTATCGTTTGTAAAGGTTTGGCTTAAATCGCTAAAAATGTGAAACGTTTGGATTTGTTTCGTAACGTTTGTAAATGTTTGGCTTAAATCGCTATAACGGTGAAATGTTTGGATTAGTTTCGTACCGTTTGGATTTGTTTCGTAACGTTTGTAAACATTTGGCTTAAATTTCTAAAAGGTGAAATGTTTGGATTTGTTTTGTAACATTTGTAAACGTTAGGCTTCAATCGCTAAAAAGGTGAAACATTTGGATTTGTTTTGTAACTTTTGTAAACGTTTGGCTTAAATCGCTAAAAATGTGAAATGTTTGGATTTGATTAATAACGTTTTATACGTTTGAATTTGTTTGTGAACATTTGTAAACGTTTGGCTTAAATTGCTAAAATGGGGAAATGTATGGATATGTTTCGTAACGTTTGTAAATGTTTGGTTTAAATCGCTAAAAAGGTGAAACGTTTGGATTTTTTTCGTAACGTTTGAAAACGTGTTTGGCTTAAATTTCTAAAAAGGTGAAACATTTGAGTTTATTTCGTAACGTTAGTAAAAGTATGGCTTCAATCACTGAAAATTTGTAAACGTTTGACTTAAATTACTAAAAAAATGAGATGTTTGGATTTATTTCGTAACGTTTGTAAACGTTTGGCTTAAATTGCTAAAAAGGTGAAACGCTTAGATATGTTTCGTAACTTTTGTAAACGTTTGGCTTTGTTTCGTAACGTTTGTAAACGTTTCGATTCAATCGCTAAAAAGGTGACACTTTTGGATTTGTTTCGTAATGTTTGTAAAAGTTTGGCTTAAATTGCTAAAAAGGTGAAATGCTTGGATTTGTTTCGTAAAGTTTGTAAAAGTTTGGATTAAAATGCTAAAAAGGTGAAACGCTTGGATTTGTTTCGTAATGTTAGTACATGTTTGGCTTAAATCGCTAAAAAGGTGAAACATTTGGATTTATTTCGTAACCTTTGTAAACGTTTAGCTTAAATCGCTGATAACGTGAAACGTTTGGAGTTGTTTTGTAACGTTTGTAAACGTTTTGCTTAAATCGCTAAAAAGGTGAAACATTTGGTTTTGTTTCGTAATATTTGTAAACGTTTGGTTTAAATTGCTAAAAAGGTGAAATGTTTGGTTTCGTTTCGTAGCGTTTGTAAAAGTTCGGCTTAAATCGCTAAAAAGGTAAAACATTTGGATTTGTTTCGTAGCGTTTGTCAACGATCGGCTTAAATCGTTAAAAAGATGAAAGGTTTGAATTTGTTTCGTAACGTTTGTAAACGTTCGGCTTAAATAGCTAAAAGGTGAAACATTTGGATTTGTTTCATAACCTTTGTAAACGTTTAGCTTAAATCGCTAAATAGGTGAAACGTTTGGATTTGTTTCGCAACGTTTGTAAAAGTTTGGCTTAAATTGCTAAAAAGGCGAAACGTCTGGATTTGTTTCGTAACTTCTGAAACGTTTGGCTTAAATTGCTAAAAAGGTGAAATGTTTTGATTTGTTTCGTATCGTTTGTGAACGTTTGGCTTAAATCGTTAAAAAAGAGAAACCTTTGGATTTGTTTCGTAACCTTTGTAAACGTTTGGCTTAAATTACTAAAAAGGTGAAACGTTTGGATTTGTTTCGTACTGTTTGTAAACGATTGGCTTAAATCGCTAAAAAGGGGAAACGTTTGGATTTGTTTTGTAACGTTTGTAAAAGTTTAGCTTAAATCACTAAAAAGATGAAACGTTTGAATTTGTTTGGTAACCTTTGTAAACGTTTGGCTTAAATTGCTAAGAAGCAGAAACGCTTTGATTTGTTTCGTAACGTTTGTAAACGTTTCGCTTAAATTGCGAAAAAACATAAATGCTTAGATTTATTTCATAACGTTTGTAAACGTTTGTCTTATATCTAAAAAGGTGAAACGCTTGGATTTGTTTCGGAACGTTTGTAAACGTTTGGCTTATATTGCTAAAAAAGATGAAACACTTGAATTTGTTTCGTAACGTTTATAAACGTTACGCTTAAATTGCTAAAAATGTGAAACGCTTGATTTTTGTTTCGTAACGTTTACAAAGGTTTGGCTTAAATCGCTAAAAATGCGAAACGTTTGGATTTGATTCGTAACGTTTGTAAACGTTTGGCTTAAATCAATAAACTGGGAAAAGTTTGGATTTGTTTCGTACCGTTTGTAAACATTTGGCTTAAATCGTTAAAAAGGGGAAACGTTTGGATTTGTTTCGTATCGTTTGTAAACGTTTGGATTAAAGTGCTAAAACGGGGAAACATTTGAAATTGTTTCGTATGTTTTGCAAACGTTTGGCATTTATTTCGTATGTTTTGCAAACGTTTGGCATAAATTGCTAAAAAGGTGAAACACTTTGATTTGTTTCGTAACTTTTGTAAACGTTTGGCTTAAATTACTAAAAAGCAGAAACGCTTGGATTTGTTACGTAACGTTTGTAAACGTTTGGATTATATTGCTAAAAAGGTGAAACGCTTGGATTTGTTTCAGAAAGTTTGTAAATGTTTGGCTTAAATTGCTAAAAAGGTAAAACGCTTAGATTTATTCCGTAACGTTTGTAAACGTTTGGCTTAAATTTCTAAAAAGATGAAACATTTGTAATGGTTTGGCTTAAATCGCCAAAAATGTGAAGCGTTTGGATTTGTTTCGTAACGTTTGTAAACGTTTGGCTTAAATCGCTAAAAAGGTGAAACGTTTGAACTTGTTTCGTAACGTTTGTAAATGTTTGTCTTAAATAGCTAAAAAGGACAAACATTTGGATTTGTTTCGTAACGTTTGTAAACGTTTGGCTTAAATTACTAAAAAGGTGAAATGTTTGGTTTTGTTTCGTAACGTTTGTAAAGATTTGGCTTAAATCGCTAAAAAGGTGAAACGTTTAGATTTGTTTCGTAACGTTTGTAAACGTTTGGCTTAAATTGCTAAAAAGGTGAAACGCTTGGATTCGTTTTGTAATGTTTGTAAACGTTTGGCTTAAATTGCTAAAATGGTGAAACACTTGGATTTGTTTCGGAATGTTTGTTAACGTTTGGCTAAATTGCGAAAAAGGTGAAACGCTTGGATTTGTTTCGTAATGTTTGTAAACGTTTAGCTTAAATTGCTAAAAAGGTGAAACGCTTGGTTTTGTTTCGAAACTTTTGTAAAGGTTTGGCTTAAATCGCTAAAAATGTGAAACGTTTAGATTTGTTTCGTAACGTTTTAAACGTTTGGTTTTGTTTCATAACGTTTGTAAAAGTTTGGCTTAAATCGCTATAAAGGTGAAACGTTTGGATTTGTTTCGCAATGTTTGTAAATGTTTGGCTTAAATTGCTAAAAAAGGCGAAACGTTTGGATTTGTTTCGTAACTTCTGAAACGTTTGGCTTAAATTGCTAAAAAGGTGAAACGTTTGGATTTGTTTCGTATCGTTTGTAAACGTTTGGCTTAAATCGCTAAAAAGGAGAAACGTTTGGATTTGTTTCGTACTCTTTATAAACGTTTGGCTTAAATTTCTAAAAAGGTGAAACTCTTTGATTTATTCCGTAAAGTCTGTAAATGTTTGGCTTAAATTGCTAAAAAGGAGAAACGCTTTGATTTGTTTCGTAACGTTTGTAACTGTTTGACTTAAATTACTGAAAAGGTGAAACGCCTAGTTTTGTTTCGTAACGTTTGTAAAGGTTTGACTTAAATCGCTAGAAATGTGAAACGTTTAAATTTGTTTCGTATGGTTTTAAACGTTTGGATTTGTTTCGTAACGTTTTAAACGTTTGATTTTGTTTTGTAACATTTCTAAATGTTTGGCTTAAACTGCTAAAAAGATTAAACGTTTGGATTTGTTTCATAATGTTTGTAAACGTTTGGCTTAAATTGCTAAAAAGGTGAAACGTTTAGATTTGTTTCGTAAAGTTTGTAAACGTTTGGCTTAAATTACTAAATAGATGAAATGCTTGGATTTGTTTCGTAATGTTTGTAAATGTTTGACCTAAATTGCTAAAAACGTGAAACATTTGAATTTGTTTCGTAACATTTCTAAACGTTTGGCTTAAATTGCTAAAAAGGTGAAACGTTTGGATTTGTTTCGTAACGTTTGTAAATGTTTGGCATAAATCACTAAAAAGGTTAAATGTTTGGATTTGTTTCGTAACGTTCTAAACGTTTGGTTTAAATCGCTAAAATTGGAAAACGTTTGGATTTGTTTCGCAATGTTTGTCTTAAATTGCTAAAAATGTGAAATGTTTGGTTTTATTTCGTAACGTTTGTAAACGTTCGGCTTAAATCGCTAAAAAGGTGAAACGTTTGGATTTGTTTCATTACGTTTGCAAACGTTTGGCTTAAATTACTAAAAAGGTGAAACGCTTGTATTTGTTTCGGAACGTTTGTAAACGTTTGGATTAAATTGCTAAGAAGGTGAAACGCTTGGATTTGTTTCGTAACATTTGTAAACGTTCGGCTTAAATTGCTAAAAAGGCGAAACGCTTGGTTTTGTTTCGTAGCGTTTGTAAACGTTCGGCTTAAATCGCTAAAAAGGTAAAACATTTGGATTTGTTTTGTAGCGTTTGTCAACGATCGGCTTAAATCGCTAAAAAGGTGAAAGGTTTAGATTTGTTTCGTAACGTTTGTAAACGTTCTGCTTAAATAGCTAAAAGGTGAAACGTTTGGTTTCGTTTCGTGACTTTTGTAAAGGTTCGACTTAAATCGATAAAAAAAGGAAACGTTTGGATTTGTTCTATAACGTTTGTAAATGTTTGGCTTAAATTGTTAAAAAGGTGAAACGTTTGGATTTGTTTCGTAACGTTTTTAAACAATTGGTTTTTTTTCTTAATGTTTGTAAACGTTTGGTTTAAATCGCTAAAAATGTGAAACGCTTGGATTTGTTATGTAACGTTTTAAAAGTTTGGTTTTGTTTCGTAACGTTTGTAAACATTTGGCTTAAAATCGCTATAAAGGTGAAACGTTTGGATTTGTTTCGTAACGTTTGTAAACATTTGGCTTAAATAGCTAAAAGGTGAAATGTTTGGATTTGTTTTGTAACATTTGTAAACGTTGGGCTTCAATCGCTAAAAAGGTGAAACATTTGGATTTGTTTTGTAACTTTTGTAAACGTTTGGCTTAAATCGCTAAAAATGTGAAACGTTTGGATTTGATTCATAACGTTTTAAATGTTTGAATTTGTTTGTGAACGTTTGTACACGTTTGGCTTAAATTGCTAAAATGGGGAAACGTATGGATATGTTTCGTAACGTTTGTAAATGTTTGGCTTAAATCGCTAAAAAGGTGAAACATTTGGATTTTTTTCGTAACGTTTGAAAACGTGTTTGGCTTAAATTGCTAAAAAGGTGAAACATTTGAATTTGTTTCGTAACATTAGTAAAAGTATGGCTTCAATCACTGAAAATTTGTAAACGTTTGACTTAAATTACTAAAAAAGTGAGATGTTTGGATTTATTTCATAACGTTTGTAAACGTTTGGCTTAAATTGCTAAAAAGGTGAAACGCTTAGATTTGTTTCGTAACTTTTGTAAACGTTTGGCTTTGTTTCGTAACGTTTGTAAACGTTTCGATTCAATCGCTAAAAAGGTGAAACTTTTGGATTTGTTTCGTAATATTTGTAAAAGTTTGGCTTAAATTGCTAAAAAGGTGAAATGCTTGGATTTGTTTCGTAAAGTTTGTAAATGTTTGGATTAAAATGCTAAAAAGGTGGAACGCTTGGATTTGTTTCGTAATGTTAGTACACGTTTGGCTTAAATCGCTAAAAAAGTGAAACATTTGGATTTGTTTTGTAACCTTTGTAAACGTTTAGCTTAATTCGCTGATAACGTGAAACGTTTGGAGTTGTTTTGTAACGTTTGTAAACGTTTTGCTTAAATCGCTAAAAAGGTGAAACATTTGGTTTTGTTTCGTAGTATTTGTAAACGTTTGGTTTAAATTGCTAAAAAGGTGAAATGTTTGGTTTTGTTTCGTAGCGTTTGTAAACGTTCGGCTTAAATCGCTAAAAAGGTAAAACATTTGGATTTGTTTCGTAGCGTTTGTCAACGATCGGCTTAAATCGTTAAAAAGGTGAAAGGTTTGAATTTGTTTCGTAACGTTTGTAAACGTTTGGCTTAAATAGCTAAAAGGTGAAACGTTTGGTTTCGTTTCTTAACGTTTGTAAATGTTCGGCTTAAATCGCTAAAAAAAGGAAACGTTTGGATTTGTTCCGTAACGTTTGTAAATGTTTGGCTTAAATTGCTAAAAATTTGTAACGTTTGGATTTGTTTCGTAACGTTTGTAAACAATTGGTTTTGTTTCGTAATGTTTGTAAACGTTTGGTTTAAATCGCTAAAAATGTGAAACGCTTGGACTTGTTTTGTAACGTTTTAAAAGTTTGGATTTGTTTCGTACCGTTTGTAAACATTTGGCTTAAATCGTTAAAAAGGGGAAACGTTTGGATTTATTTCGTATCGTTTGTAAACGTTTGGATTAAAGTGCTAAAACGGGGAAACATTTGAAATTGTTTCGTATGTTTTGCAAACGTTTGGCATTTATTTCGTATGTTTTGCAAACGTTTGGTATAAATTGCTAAAAAGGTGAAACACTTTGATTTGTTTCGTAACTTTTGTAAACGTTTGGCTTAAATTACTAAAAAGCAGAAACGCTTGGATTTGTTACGTAACGTTTGTAAACGTTTGGCTTATATTGCTAAAAAGGTGAAACGCTTGGATTTGTTTCAGAAAGTTTGTAAATGTTTGGCTTAAATTGCTAAAAAGGTAAAACGCTTAGATTTATTCCGTAACGTTTGTAAACGTTTGGCTTAAATCGCTAAAAAGATGAAACATTTGTAATGGTTTGGCTTAAATCGCCAAAAATGTGAAGCGTTTGGATTTGTTTCGTAACGTTTGTAAACGTTTGGCTTAAATCGCTAAAAAGGTGAAACGTTTGAACTTGTTTCGTAACGTTTGTAAATGTTTGTCTTAAATAGCTAAAAAGGACAAACATTTGGATTTGTTTCGTAACGTTTGTAAACGTTTGGCTTAAATTACTAAAAAGGTGAAATGTTTGGTTTTGTTTCGTAACGTTTGTAAAGATTTGGCTTAAATCGCTAAAAAGGTGAAACGTTTGGATTTGTTTCGTAACGTTTGTAAACGTTTGGCTTAAATTGCTAAAAAGGTGAAACGCTTGGATTCGTTTTGTAATGTTTGTAAACGTTTGGCTTAAATTGCTAAAATGGTGAAACACTTGGATTTGTTTCGGAATGTTTGTTAACGTTTGGCTAAATTGCGAAAAAGGTGAAACGCTTGGATTTGTTTCGTAATGTTTGTAAACGTTTAGCTTAAATTGCTAAAAAGGTGAAACGCTTGGTTTTGTTTCGAAACTTTTGTAAAGGTTTGGCTTAAATCGCTAAAAATGTGAAACGTTTAGATTTGTTTCGTAACGTTTTAAACGTTTGGTTTTGTTTCATAACGTTTGTAAAAGTTTGGCTTAAATCGCTATAAAGGTGAAACGTTTGGATTTGTTTCGCAACGTTTGTAAATGTTTGGCTTAAATTGCTAAAAAAGGCGAAACGTTTGGATTTGTTTCGTAACTTCTGAAACGTTTGGCTTAAATTGCTAAAAAGGTGAAACGTTTGGATTTGTTTCGTATCGTTTGTAAACGTTTGGCTTAAATCGCTAAAAAGGAGAAACGTTTGGATTTTTTTTCGTACTCTTTATAAACGTTTGGCTTAAATTTCTAAAAAGGTGAAACTCTTTGATTTTTTCCGTAAAGTCTGTAAATGTTTGGCTTAAATTGCTAAAAAGGAGAAACACTTTGATTTGTTTCGTAACGTTTGTAACTGTTTGACTTAAATTACTGAAAAGGTGAAACGCCTAATTTTGTTTCGTAACGTTTGTAAAGGTTTGACTTAAATCGCTAGAAATGGGAAACGTTTAAATTTGTTTCGTATGGTTTTATACGTTTGGATTTGTTTCGTAACGTTTTAAACGTTTGATTTTGTTTTGTAACATTTCTAAATGTTTGGCTTAAACTGCTAAAAAGATTAAACGTTTGGATTTGTTTCATAATGTTTGTAAACGTTTGGCTTAAATTGCTAAAAAGGTGAAACGTTTAGATTTGTTTCGTAAAGTTTGTAAACGTTTGGCTTAAATTACTAAAAAGATGAAACGCTTGGATTTGTTTCGTAATGTTTGTAAATGTTTGGCCTAAATTGCTAAAAACGTGAAACATTTGAATTTGTTTCGTAACATTTGTAAACGTTTGGCTTAAATTGCTAAAAAGGTGAAACGTTTGGATTTGTTTAGTAACGTTTGTAAATGTTTGGCATAAATCACTAAAAAGGTTAAATGTTTGGATTTGTTTCGTAACGTTCTAAACGTTTGGTTTAAATCGCTAAAATGGGAAAACGTTTGGATTTGTTTCGCAACGTTTGTCTTAAATTGCTAAAAATGTGAAATGTTTGGTTTTATTTCGTAACGTTTGTAAACGTTCGGCTTAAATCGCTAAAAAGGTGAAACGTTTGGATTTGTTTCATTACGTTTGCAAACGTTTGGCTTAAATTACTAAAAAGGTGAAACGCTTGTATTTGTTTCGGAACGTTTGTAAACGTTTGGATTAAATTGCTAAGAAGGTGAAACGCTTGGATTTGTTTCGTAACATTTGTAAACGTTCGGCTTAAATTGCTAAAAAGGCGAAACGCTTGGTTTTGTTTCGTAGCGTTTGTAAACGTTCGGCTTAAATCGCTAAAAAGGTAAAACATTTGGATTTGTTTTGTAGCGTTTGTCAACGATCGGCTTAAATCGCTAAAAAGGTGAAAGGTTTAGATTTGTTTCGTAACGTTTGTAAACGTTCTGCTTAAATAGCTAAAAGGGGAAACGTTTGGTTTCGTTTCGTGACTTTTGTAAAGGTTCGACTTAAATCGATAAAAAAAGGAAACGTTTGGATTTGTTCTGTAACGTTTGTAAATGTTTGGCTTAAATTGTTAAAAAGGTGAAACGTTTGGATTTGTTTCGTAACGTTTTTAAACAATTGTTTTTTTTTTCTTAATGTTTGTAAACGTTTGGTTTAAATCGCGAAAAATGTGAAACGCTTGGATTTGTTATGTAAAGTTTTAAAAGTTTGGTTTTGTTTCGTAACGTTTGTAAACATTTGGCTTAAAATCGCTATAAAGGTGAAACGTTTGGATTTGTTTCGTAATGTTTGTAAACATTTGGCTTAAATTGCTAAAAGGTGAAATGTTTGGATTTGTTTTGTAACATTTGTAAACGTTGGGCTTCAATCGCTAAAAAGGTGAAACATTTGGATTTGTTTTGTAACTTTTGTAAACGTTTGGCTTAAATCGCTAAAAATGTGAAACGTTTGGATTTGATTCATAACGTTTTAAATGTTTGAATTTGTTTGTGAACGTTTGTAAACGTTTGGCTTAAATTGCTAAAATGGGGAAACGTATGGATATGTTTCGTAGCGTTTGTAAATGTTTGGCTTAAATCGCTAAAAAGGTGAAACATTTGGATTTTTTTCGTAACGTTTGAAAACGTGTTTGGCTTAAATTGCTAAAAAGGTGAAATATTTGAATTTGTTTCGTAACATTAGTAAAAGTATGGCTTCAATCACTGAAAATTTGTAAACGTTTGACTTAAATTACTAAAAAAGTGAGATGTTTGGATTTATTTCATAACGTTTGTAAACGTTTGGCTTAAATTGCTAAAAAGGTGAAACGCTTAGATTTGTTTCGTAACTTTTGTAAACGTTTGGCTTTGTTTCGTAACGTTTGTAAACGTTTCGATTCAATCGCTAAAAAGGTGAAACTTTTGGATTTGTTTCGTAATATTTGTAAAAGTTTGGCTTAAATTGCTAAAAAGGTGAAATGCTTGGATTTGTTTCGTAAAGTTTGTAAATGTTTGGATTAAAATGCTAAAAAGGTGAAACGCTTGGATTTGTTTCGTAATGTTAGTACACGTTTGGCTTAAATCGCTAAAAAAGTGAAACATTTGGATTTGTTTTGTAACCTTTGTAAACGTTTAGCTTAATTCGCTGATAACGTGAAACGTTTGGAGTTGTTTTGTAACGTTTGTAAACGTTTTGCTTAAATCGCTAAAAAGGTGAAACATTTGGTTTTGTTTCGTAGTATTTGTAAACGTTTGGTTTAAATTGCTAAAAAGGTGAAATGTTTGGTTTTGTTTCGTAGCGTTTGTAAACGTTCGGCTTAAATCGCTAAAAAGGTAAAACATTTGGATTTGTTTCGTAGCGTTTGTCAACGATCGGCTTAAATCGTTAAAAAGGTGAAAGGTTTGAATTTGTTTCGTAACGTTTGTAAACGTTTGGCTTAAATAGCTAAAAGGTGAAACGTTTGGTTTCGTTTCTTAACGTTTGTAAATGTTCGGCTTAAATCGCTAAAAAAAGGAAACGTTTGGATTTGTTCCGTAACGTTTGTAAATGTTTGGCTTAAATTGCTAAAAATTTGTAACGTTTGGATTTGTTTCGTAACGTTTGTAAACAATTGGTTTTGTTTCGTAATGTTTGTAAACGTTTGGTTTAAATCGCTAAAAATGTGAAACGCTTGCACTTGTTTTGTAACGTTTTAAAAGTTTGGATTTGTTTCGTACCGTTTGTAAACATTTGGCTTAAATAGCTAAAAGGTGAAATGTTTGGATTTGTTTTGTAACATTTGTAAACGTTGGGCTTCAATCGCTAAAAAGGTGAAACATTTGGATTTGTTTTGTAACTTTTGTAAACGTTTGGCTTAAATCGCTAAAAATGTGAAACGTTTGGATTTGATTCATAACGTTTTAAATGTTTGAATTTGTTTGTGAACGTTTGTACACGTTTGGCTTAAATTGCTAAAATGGGGAAACGTATGGATATGTTTCGTAACGTTTGTAAATGTTTGGCTTAAATCGCTAAAAAGGTGAAACATTTGGATTTTTTTTCGTAACGTTTGAAAACGTGTTTGGCTTAAATTGCTAAAAAGGTGAAACATTTGAATTTGTTTCGTAACATTAGTAAAAGTATGGCTTCAATCACTGAAAATTTGTAAACGTTTGACTTAAATTACTAAAAAAGTGAGATGTTTGGATTTATTTCATAACGTTTGTAAACGTTTGGCTTAAATTGCTAAAAAGGTGAAACGCTTAGATTTGTTTCGTAACTTTTGTAAACGTTTGGCTTTGTTTCGTAACGTTTGTAAACGTTTCGATTCAATCGCTAAAAAGGTGAAACTTTTGGATTTGTTTCGTAATATTTGTAAAAGTTTGGCTTAAATTGCTAAAAAGGTGAAATGCTTGGATTTGTTTCGTAAAGTTTGTAAATGTTTGGATTAAAATGCTAAAAAGGTGAAACGCTTGGATTTGTTTCGTAATGTTAGTACACGTTTGGCTTAAATCGCTAAAAAAGTGAAACATTTGGATTTGTTTTGTAACCTTTGTAAACGTTTAGCTTAATTCGCTGATAACGTGAAACGTTTGGAGTTGTTTTGTAACGTTTGTAAACGTTTTGCTTAAATCGCTAAAAAGGTGAAACATTTGGTTTTGTTTCGTAGTATTTGTAAACGTTTGGTTTAAATTGCTAAAAAGGTGAAATGTTTGGTTTTGTTTCGTAGCGTTTGTAAACGTTCGGCTTAAATCGCTAAAAAGGTAAAACATTTGGATTTGTTTCGTAGCGTTTGTCAACGATCGGCTTAAATCGTTAAAAAGGTGAAAGGTTTGAATTTGTTTCGTAACGTTTGTAAACGTTCGGCTTAAATAGCTAAAAGGTGAAACGTTTGGTTTCGTTTCGTAACGTTTGTAAATGTTCGGCTTAAATCGCTAAAAAAAGGAAACGTTTGGATTTGTTCCGTAACGTTTGTAAATGTTTGGCTTAAATTGCTAAAAATTTATAACGTTTGGATTTGTTTCGTAACGTTTGTAAACAATTGGTTTTGTTTCGTAATGTTTGTAAACGTTTGGTTTAAATCGCTAAAAATGTGAAACGCTTGGACTTGTTTTGTAACGTTTTAAAAGTTTGGTTTTGTTTCGTAACGTTTGTAAACGTTTGGCTTAAATAGCTAAAAACGTGAAACGTTTGGATTTCTTTCGTAACGTTTGTAAACATTTGGCTTAAATCGCTCAAAAGGTAAAACATTTGGATTTGTTTCGTAACGTTTGTCAACGATCGGCTTAAATCGCTAAAAAGGTGAAAGGTTTGGATTCGTTTCGTAACGTTTGTAAACGTTCGGCTTAAAGAGCTAAAAGGTGAAACGTTTGGTTTTGTTTCGTAACATTTGCAAATGTTCGGCTTAAATCGCTAAAAAAAGAAAACGTTTGAATTTGTTCCGTAACGTTTGTAAATGTTTGGCTTAAATTGCTAAAAGGTGAAACGTTTGGATTTGTTTTGTAACGTTTTAAAAGTTTGGTTTTGTTTCGTAACGTTTGTAAACGTTTGGCTTAAATGGCTAATAAGGTGAAACGTTTGGATTTGTTTCGTAACTTTTGTAAAAGTTTGGCCTAAATTGCTGAAAAGGTAAAATGTTTGGATTTGTTTCGTAACATCTGTAAATGTTTGGCTTCAATTGCTAAAAAGGTGAAATGTTTGGATTTGTTTCGTAACGTTTGTAAACGCTTGGCTTAAATTGCTAAAAAGGGGAAAAGTTTGATTGGTTTCGTAACGTTTGTAAACGTTTGGCTTCAATCGTTAAAAAGGTGAAACGTTTGGATTTATTTTGTAATGTTTGTAAACGTTTGGCTTATATTGCTAAAAAGGTGAAACCCTTGGATTTGTTTTCTAACGTTTGTAAATGTTTGGTCTAAAATGCTAAAAAGGTGAAACGCTTGGATTTGTTTCATAACGTTTGTAAACATTTGGCTTAAATCGCTAAAAAGGTGAAACTTTTGGATTTTTTTCGTAACATTTGTAAACGTTTCGCTTAAATCGCTAAAGAGGTGTAACGTTTGGCTTAAATCGCTAAAAATGTGAAATGTTTGGATTTGTTTCGTAACGTTTGTAAACGTTTGACTTAAATCGCTAAAGATGTGAAACATTTGGATTTAAATTGCTAAAAAGGTGAAAAGTTTGGATTTGTTTCGTGACATTTGTAAACGTTTGACTTAAATCACTGAAAAGGTGAAACTTTTGGATTTGTTTTGTAACGTTTGTAAACGTTTGGTTTAAATTGCTAAAAAGGTGACATTCTTGGATTTGTTTTGTAACCTTTGTAAACGTTTAGCTTAATTCGCTGATAACGTGAAACGTTTGGAGTTGTTTTGTAACGTTTGTAAACGTTTTGCTTAAATCGCTAAAAAGGTGAAACATTTGGTTTTGTTTCGTAGTATTTGTAAACGTTTGGTTTAAATTGCTAAAAAGGTGAAATGTTTGGTTTTGTTTCGTAGCGTTTGTAAACGTTCGGCTTAAATCGCTAAAAAGGTAAAACATTTGGATTTGTTTCGTAGCGTTTGTCAACGATCGGCTTAAATCGTTAAAAAGGTGAAAGGTTTGAATTTGTTTCGTAACGTTTGTAAACGTTCGGCTTAAATAGCTAAAAGGTGAAACGTTTGGTTTCGTTTCGTAACGTTTGTAAATGTTCGGCTTAAATCGCTAAAAAAAGGAAACGTTTGGATTTGTTCCGTAACGTTTGTAAATGTTTGGCTTAAATTGCTAAAAATTTATAACGTTTGGATTTGTTTCGTAACGTTTGTAAACAATTGGTTTTGTTTCGTAATGTTTGTAAACGTTTGGTTTAAATCGCTAAAAATGTGAAACGCTTGGACTTGTTTTGTAACGTTTTAAAAGTTTGGTTTTGTTTCGTAACGTTTGTAAACGTTTGGCTTAAATAGCTAAAAACGTGAAACGTTTGGATTTCTTTCGTAACGTTTGTAAACATTTGGCTTAAATCGCTCAAAAGGTAAAACATTTGGATTTGTTTCGTAACGTTTGTCAACGATCGGCTTAAATCGCTAAAAAGGTGAAAGGTTTGGATTCGTTTCGTAACGTTTGTAAACGTTCGGCTTAAAGAGCTAAAAGGTGAAACGTTTGGTTTTGTTTCGTAACATTTGCAAATGTTCGGCTTAAATCGCTAAAAAAAGAAAACGTTTGAATTTGTTCCGTAACGTTTGTAAACGTTTGGCTTAAATTGCTAAAAGGTGAAACGTTTGGATTTGTTTTGTAACGTTTTAAAAGTTTGGTTTTGTTTCGTAACGTTTGTAAACGTTTGGCTTAAATGGCTAATAAGGTGAAACGTTTGGATTTGTTTCGTAACTTTTGTAAAAGTTTGGCCTAAATTGCTGAAAAGGTAAAATGTTTGGATTTGTTTCGTAACATCTGTAAATGTTTGGCTTCAATTGCTAAAAAGGTGAAATGTTTGGATTTGTTTCGTAACGTTTGTAAACGCTTGGCTTAAATTGCTAAAAAGGGGAAAAGTTTGATTGGTTTCGTAACGTTTGTAAACGTTTGGCTTCAATCGTTAAAAAGGTGAAACGTTTGGATTTATTTTGTAATGTTTGTAAACGTTTGGCTTATATTGCTAAAAAGGTGAAACCCTTGGATTTGTTTTCTAACGTTTGTAAATGTTTGGTCTAAAATGCTAAAAAGGTGAAACGCTTGGATTTGTTTCATAACGTTTGTAAACATTTGGCTTAAATCGCTAAAAAGGTGAAACTTTTGGATTTTTTTCGTAACATTTGTAAACGTTTCGCTTAAATCGCTAAAGAGGTGTAACATTTGGCTTAAATCGCTAAAAATGTGAAATGTTTGGATTTGTTTCGTAACGTTTGTAAACGTTTGACTTAAATCGCTAAAGATGTGAAACATTTGGATTTAAATTGCTAAAAAGGTGAAAAGTTTGGATTTGTTTCGTGACATTTGTAAACGTTTGACTTAAATCACTGAAAAGGTGAAACTTTTGGATTTGTTTTGTAACGTTTGTAAACGTTTGGTTTAAATTGCTAAAAAGGTGAAATTCTTGGATTTGTTTCGTTGCGTTTGTAAACATTTTGCTTAAATCGCTAAAAAGGTGAAACATTTGGATTTGTTTCATAACGTTTGTAAAAGTTCGGCTTAAATCGCTAAAAAGGTAAAACGTTTGGTTTTGTTTAGGAACGTTTGGAAACGTTCGGCTTAAATAGATAAAAAGGTGAAATGTTTAGTTTTGTTTCGTAATGTTTGTAAACGTTCGGCTTAAATCGCTAAAAAAGGGTAACGTTTGGATTTGTTCCGTAATGTTTGTATGTGTTTGGCTTAAATTGCTAAAGAGGTGAGACGTTTGGATTTGTTTCGTAACGTTTATAAACGATTGGTTTTTTTTAATGTTTGTAAACGTCTGACTTAAATCGCTAAAAATGTGAAACGTTTGGATTAGTTTGGTAACGTTTTAAAAGTTTGGTTTAGTTTCGTAACGTTTGTAAACGTTTGGATTAAATCGTTAAAAAGGTGAAATGTTTGGATTTGTTTCGTGACATTTGTAAACGTTTGGCTTCAATAGCTAAAATGGTGAAACTTTTAAATTTGTTTTGTAAACATTTGAATTTGTTTCGTAACATTTGTAAACATTTGGATTTGATTCGTAACGTTTGTCAAAGTTTGGCTTACATCGCTAATAAGGGGAATAGTTTGGATTTGTTTCGTAACGTTTGTAAATATTTGGCTTAAATCGCTAAAATGGGGAAACGTTTGGATTTGTTTCGTAACGTTTGGAGTTGTTTCGTAACGTTTGTAAACGTTTGGTTTTGTTTCGTAACATTTATAAACATTTGACTTAAATCGCTAAAATGGGGAAACGTTTGGATTTGTTTCCTAACGTTTGTAAAAATTTGGCTTCAATCGCTACAAAGGTGAAACTTTTGGATTTTTTTCGTAACGATTGTAAACGTTTGGCTTAAATTGCAAAAAATGTGAAACATTTATTTTTATTCCGTAATGTTTGTAAATGATTGGATTTATTTCGTAACGTTTTAAAGTTTTGGCATAAATCACTAAAAAGGTTAAACGTTTGGTTTTGTTTCGTAACGTTTGTAAACGTTTGGCTTAAATCGCTAAAAAGGTGAAATGTTTGGATTTGTTTCTTAACATTTGTAAACGTTTGGCTTAAATTGCTAAAAAGGTGAAACGCTTAGATTTGTTTTGTAGCTTTTGTAAACATCTGGCTGAAATCGCTAAAAAGGTGAAACGCTTGGATTTGTTTCGTAACGTTTGTAAACGTTTTGCTTAAATCGCTAAAAATGTGAAACGTTTGGTTTTCTTCCGTAACGTTTGTAAACGATTAGATTAAATCGCTAAAAATATGAAACGTTTGGATTTGTTTCGTAATGTTTTAAACGTTTGGTTTTGTTTCTTAACGTTTGTAAACGTTATGCTTAAATCGTTAAAAAGGTAAAACGTTTGGATTTGTTTTGTAACGTTTGTAAATGTTTGGCTTAAATCGCTAAAAAGGTGAAACGTTTGGATTTGTTTCGTAACGTTTGTAATCGTTTGGCTTAAATCGCTAAAATGGGGAAACGTATGGATTTGTTTCGTAACGTTTGTAAACGTTTGGCTTAAATTGCTAAAAAGGTGAAACGTTTGGATTTGTTTAGTAACGTTTGTAAACGCTTTGCTTTAATTGCTAAAATGGTGAAATGTTTGGATTTGTTTCGTAATGTTAGGCTTCAATCACTAAAAATTTATAAACGTTTGGCTTAAAATGCTAATAAGGCGAAACATGTGGATATGTTTCACAACGTTTGTAAACGTTTGGCTTAAATTGCTAAAAGGAGAAAAAGTTGGATTTTTCGTTACGTTTGTAAACGTTTGCCTTTGTTTCGTAACGTTTGTAAACATTTGGCTTCAATCGCTAAAGAGGTGAAACATTTGGATTTGTTTCGTAATGTTTGTAAAAGTTTGGCTTAAATTGCTAAAAAGGTGAAATGTTTGGATTTGTTTCGTAACATTTGTAAACGTTTGGCTTAAATCGCTAAAAAGGTGAAACGTTTCGATTTGTTTCGTAACGTTTGTAAATGTTTGGCTTAAATCGCTAAAATGGGGAAACGTATGGATTTGTTTCATAACGTTTGTAAACGTTTGGCTTAAATCGCTAAAAAGGTGAAACCTTTGGATTTGTTTTGTAACGTTTGTAAATGTTTTGCTTTGATTGCTAAAAAGGGGAAACGTTTGGATTTGATTCCTAATGTTTGGCTTCAATCACAAAAATTTGTATACGTTTGGCTTAAATCACTAAAAAGGTGAAACATGTGGATTTGCTTCGCAATGTCTGTAAACGTTTGGCTTAAATTGTTAAAAGGTGAAACACTTGGATTTGTTTCGTAATGTTTATAATCGTTTGGCTTTGTTTCGTAACGTTTGTAAACGTTTGGCTTTAATCGCTAAAAAGGTGGAATGTTTGGATTTTTTTCGTAATGTTTGTAAACGTTTGGCTTAAATTGCTAAAAAGGTGAAATCTTGGATTTGTTTTGAAACGTTTGTAAACGTTTGGCTTAAAATGCTAAAAAGGTAAAACGCTTGGATTTGTTTCGTAATGTTTGTAAACGTTTGGCTTAAATTGCTAAAAAGGTGAAATGTTTGGATTTGTTTCGTAACATTTGTAAACGATTGGCTTAAATCTATAAAAAGGTGAAACGCTTGGATTTGTTTCGTAACGTTTTAAATGTTTGGCTTAAATTGCTAAAACGGGGAAACGTTTGGATTTGTTTCGTAACATTTGTAAACGTTAGGCTTAAATATCTAAAAAGGTGAAACGCTTGGATTTGTTTCGTAACGTTTGTAAACGTTTAGCTTTGTTTCGTAACATTTGTAAACGTTTGGCTTAAATTGCTAAAAATGTGAAACGTTTGGATTTTTTTCGTAACATTTTAAATGTTTGGTTTAGTTTCGTCGTTTGTAAAAGTTTGCCTTAAATCGCTAAAAAGGTGAAACGCTTGGATTTGTTTTGTAACGTTTTTAAACGTTTTGGCTTAAATTGCTAAAATGGGAAAACGTTTGGATTTGTTTCGTAACATTTGTAAACGTTTGGCTTAAATCGCTAAAAAGGTGAAACGTTTGGATTTGTTTCATAACGTTTGTAAACGTTTGGCTTAAAAAACGAAAAAGGTGAAACGCCGGGATTTGTTTCGTAACGTTTTAAACGTTTGTCTTAAATCGCTAAAAAGGTGAAACGTTTGTTTTTGTTCCGTTTTGTATCGTTTGTAAACGTTGGCTTAAATCGCTAAAACGGTGAAACATTTCGATTTGTTTCGTATCGTTCGTAAACGATTGGCTTAAATCGCTAAAAAGGGGAAACGTTTAGATTTGTTTTGTAACGTTTGTAAACGTTTAGCTTAAATCGCTAAAAAGATGAAACGTTTGGATTTGTTTTGTAACCTTCGTATACGTTTGGCTTAAATTACTAAGAAGGAAAAACGCGTTGATTTGTTTCGTAACGTTTGTAAACGTTTGGCTTAAATTGCTAAAAAGCAGAAACGCTTGGATTTGTTTCATAACGTTTGTAAACATTTGTCTTATATTGCTTAAAAGGTGAAACGCTTGGATTTGTTTCGGAAAGTTTGTAAACGTTTGGCTTATATTCCTAAAAAAGGTGAAACACTTGATTTTTTTTCGTATCGTTCATAAACGTTACGCTTAAATTGCTAAAAAGGTGAAATGCTTGGTTTTTGTTTCGTAACGTTTACAAAGGTTTGGCTTAAATCGCTAAAAATGTGAAACGTTTGGATTAGTTTCGTAACGTTTGTAAAACGTTTGGATTTGTTTCGTACCGTTTGTAAATATTTGCCTAAATCGTTAAAAAGGGGAAACGTTTGGATTTGTTTCGTATCGTTTGTAAATGTTTGGATTAAATTGCTAAAAAGGGGAAACGTTTGGATTTGTTTCGTATCGTTTGTAAATGTTTGGCTTAAATCACTAAAAAGGTGAAACGTTTGGATTTATTTCGTAAGTTTTGCAAACGTTTGTCATAAATTGCTACAAAGGTGAAACACTTTGATTTGTTTCGTAACTTTTTTAAACGTTTGGCTTAAATTACTAAAAAGCAGAAACGTTTGGATCTGTTTCGTAACGTTTGTAAACGTTTGGCTTATATTGCTAAAAAGGTGAAACGCTTGGATTTGTTTCAGAATGTTTGTAAAAGTTTGGCGTAAATTGCTAAAAAGGTAAAACGCTCGGATTTATTTCGTAACGTTTGTAAATGTTTGGCTTAAATCGCTAAAAAGATGAAACGTTTGTAATGGTTTGGCTTAAATTGCCAAAAATATGAAGCGTTTGGATTTGTTTTTTAACGTTTGTAAACGTTTGGTTTAAATCGCTAAAAAGGTGAAACGTTTGAACTTGTTTTGTAACGTTTGTAAATGTTTGTCTTAAATAGCTAAAAAGGACAAACATTTGGATTTGTTTCGAAACGTTTGTGAGCGTTTGGCTTAAATTACTAAAAAGGTGAAATGTTTGGTTTTGTTTCGTAACGTTTGTAAAGGTTTGGCTTAAATCGCAAAATAGGTGAAACTATTGGATTTGTTTCGTAATGTTTGAAACGTTTGGCTTATATTGCTAAAAAAGTGAAACGCTTGGATTCGTTTTGTAATGTTTGTAAACGTTTGGCTTAAATTGCTAAAACGGTGAAACGCCTGTATTTGTTTCGGAACTTTTGTTAACGTTTGGCTAAATTGCGAAAAAGGTGAAACGCTTGGATTTGTTTCGGAAAGTTTGTAAACGTTTGGCTTATATTGCTAAAAAAGGTGAAACACTTGGTTTTGTTTCGTAACGTTCATAAACGTTACGCTTAAATTGCTAAAAATGTGAAATGCTTGGTTTTTGTTTCGTAACGTTTACAAAGGTTTGGCTTAAATCGCTAAAAATGTGAAACGTTTGGATTAGTTTCGTAACGTTTGTAAAACGTTTGGATTTGTTTCGTACCGTTTGTAAACATTTGCCTTAAATCGTTAAAAAGGGGAAACGTTTGGATTTGTTTCGTATCGTTTGTAAAGGTTTGGCTTAAATCGCTAAAAATGTGAAACGTTTGGATTTGTTTCGTAACGTTTGTAAATGTTTGGCTTAAATCGCTATAACGGTGAAATGTTTGGATTAGTTTCGTACCGTTTGTACACATTTGGCTTAAATCGTTAAAAAGGGGAAACGTTTGGATTTGTTTCGTAACGTTTGTAATGGTTTGGCTTATATCGCTAAAAAGGGGAAACGTTTGGATTTGTTTCGTATCGTTTGTAAACGTTTGGCTTAAATCGCTAAAAAGGTGAAACGTTTGAACTTGTTTCGTAACATTTGTAAATGTTTGTCTTAAATAGCTAAAAAGGACAAACATTTGGATTTGTTTCGTAACGTTTGTAAACGTTTGGCTTAAATTACTAAAAAGGTGAAATGTTTGGTTTTGTTTCGTAACAATTATAAAGGTTTGGCTTAAATCGCTAAAAAGGTAAAACATTTGGATTTGTTTCTTAACTTTTGTAAACGTTTGGCTTAAATTGCTAAAAAAGTGAAATGCTTGGATTCGTTTTGTAATGTCTGTAAACGTTTGGCTTAAATTGCTAAAATGGTGAAACGCTTGGATTTTTTTCGGAACGTTTGTTAACGTTTGGCTAAATTGCAAAAACGGTGAAATGCTTGGATTTGTTTCGTAACGTTTGTAAACGTTTAGCTTAAATTGCTAAAAAGGTGAAACGCTTGGTTTTGTTTCGTAACTTTTGTAAAGGTTTGGCTTAAATCGCTAAAAATGTGAAACGTTTGCATTTGTTTTGTAATGTTTTAAACGTTTGGTTTTGTTTCATAACGTTTGTAAAAGTTTGGCTTAAATCGCTATAAAGGTGAAACGTTTGGATTTGTTTCGCAACGTTTGTAAATGTTTGGCTTAAATTGCTAAAAAAGGCGAAACATTTGGATTTGTTTCGTAACTTCTGAAACGTTTGGCTTAAATTGCGAAAAAGGTGAAACGTTTGGATTTGTTTCGTACCGTTTGTAAACGTTTGGCTTAAATCGCTAAAAAGGAGAAACGCTTGGATTTGTTTCGTACTCTTTGTAAACGTTTGGCTTAAATATCTAAAAAGGTGAAACTCTTTGATTTTTTCCGTAAAGTATGTAAATGTTTGGCTTAAATTGCTAAAAAGGAGAAACGCTTTGATTTGTTTCGTAACGTTTGTAACTGTTTGACTTAAATTACTGAAAAGGTGAAACGCCTAGTTTTGTTTCGTAACGTTTGTAAAGGTTCGGCTTAAATCGCTAGAAATGTGAAACGTTTAAATTTGTTTCGTGTGGTTTTAAACGTTTGGATTTGTTTCGTAACGTTTTAAACGTTTGATTTTGTTTTGTAACATTTCTAAATGTTTGGCTTAAACTGCTAAAAAGATTAAACGTTTGGATTTGTTTCATAACGTTTGTAAACGTTTGGCTTAAATTGCTAAAAAGGTGAAACGTTTAGATTTGTTTCGTAAAGTTTGTAAACGTTTGGCTTAAATTACTTAAAAGATGAAAACGCTTGGATTTGTTTTGTAATGTTTGTAAATGTTTGGCCTAAATTGCTAAAAACGTGAAACATTTGAATTTGTTTCGTAACATTTATAAACGATTGGCTTAAATTGCTAAAAAGGTGAAACGTTTGGATTTGTTTCGTAACATTTGTAAATGTTTGGTATAAATCGCTAAAAAGGTGAAATGTTTGGATTTGTTTCGTAACGTTCTAAACGTTTGGCTTAAATCGCTAAAATGGGAAAACGTTTGGATTTGTTTCGCAACGTTTGTCTTAAATTGCTAAAAATGTGAAATGTTTGGTTTTATTTCGTAATGTTTGTAAACATTTGGCTTAAATCGCTATAAAGGTGAAACGTTTGGATTTGTTTCGTAACGTTTGTAAACATTTGGCTTAAATTTCTAAAAGGTGAAATGTTTGGATTTGTTTTGTAACATTTGTAAACGTTAGGCTTCAATCGCTAAAAAGGTGAAACATTTGGATTTGTTTTGTAACTTTTGTAAACGTTTGGCTTAAATCGCTAAAAATGTGAAATGTTTGGATTTGATTAATAACGTTTTATACGTTTGAATTTGTTTGTGAACATTTGTAAACGTTTGGCTTAAATTGCTAAAATGGGGAAATGTATGGATATGTTTCGTAACGTTTGTAAATGTTTGGTTTAAATCGCTAAAAAGGTGAAACGTTTGGATTTTTTTCGTAACGTTTGAAAACGTGTTTGGCTTAAATTGCTAAAAAGGTGAAACATTTGAGTTTATTTCGTAACGTTAGTAAAAGTATGGCTTCAATCACTGAAAATTTGTAAACGTTTGACTTAAATTACTAAAAAAGTGAGATGTTTGGATTTATTTCGTAACGTTTGTAAACGTTTGGCTTAAATTGCTAAAAAGGTGAAACGCTTAGATATGTTTCGTAACTTTTGTAAACGTTTGGCTTTGTTTCGTAACGTTTGTAAACGTTTCGATTCAATCGCTAAAAAGGTGACACTTTTGGATTTGTTTCGTAATGTTTGTAAAAGTTTGGCTTAAATTGCTAAAAAGGTGAAATGCTTGGATTTGTTTCGTAAAGTTTGTAAAAGTTTGGATTAAAATGCTAAAAAGGTGAAACGCTTGGATTTGTTTCGTAATGTTAGTACATGTTTGGCTTAAATCGCTAAAAAGGTGAAACATTTGGATTTATTTCGTAACCTTTGTAAACGTTTAGCTTAAATCGCTGATAACGTGAAACGTTTGGAGTTGTTTTGTAACGTTTGTAAACGTTTTGCTTAAATCGCTAAAAAGGTGAAACATTTGGTTTTGTTTCGTAATATTTGTAAACGTTTGGTTTAAATTGCTAAAAAGGTGAAATGTTTGGTTTCGTTTCGTAGCGTTTGTAAAAGTTCGGCTTAAATCGCTAAAAAGGTAAAACATTTGGATTTGTTTCGTAGCGTTTGTCAACGATCGGCTTAAATCGTTAAAAAGATGAAAGGTTTGAATTTGTTTCGTAACGTTTGTAAACGTTCGGCTTAAATAGCTAAAAGGTGAAACATTTGGATTTGTTTCATAACCTTTGTAAACGTTTAGCTTAAATCGCTAAAAAGGTGAAACGTTTGGATTTGTTTCGCAACGTTTGTAAAAGTTTGGCTTAAATTGCTAAAAAGGCGAAACGTCTGGATTTGTTTCGTAACTTCTGAAACGTTTGGCTTAAATTGCTAAAAAGGTGAAATGTTTTGATTTGTTTCGTATCGTTTGTGAACGTTTGGCTTAAATCGTTAAAAAGGAGAAACCTTTGGATTTGTTTCGTAACCTTTGTAAACGTTTGGCTTAAATTACTAAAAAGGTGAAACGTTTGGATTTGTTTCGTACCGTTTGTAAACGATTGGCTTAAATCGCTAAAAAGGGGAAACGTTTGGATTTGTTTTGTAACGTTTGTAAAAGTTTAGCTTAAATCACTAAAAAGATGAAACGTTTGGATTTGTTTGGTAACCTTTGTAAACGTTTGGCTTAAATTGCTAAGAAGCAGAAACGCTTTGATTTGTTTCGTAACGTTTGTAAACGTTTCGCTTAAATTGCGAAAAAACATAAATGCTTGGATTTATTTCATAACGTTTGTAAACGTTTGTCTTATATCTAAAAAGGTGAAACGCTTGGATTTGTTTCGGAACGTTTGTAAACGTTTGGCTTATATTGCTAAAAAAGATGAAACACTTGAATTTGTTTCGTAACGTTTATAAACGTTACGCTTAAATTGCTAAAAATGTGAAACGCTTGATTTTTGTTTCGTAACGTTTACAAAGGTTTGGCTTAAATCGCTAAAAATGCGAAACGTTTGGATTTGATTCGTAACGTTTGTAAACGTTTGGCTTAAATCAATAAACAGGGAAAAGTTTGGATTTGTTTCGTACCGTTTGTAAACATTTGGCTTAAATCGTTAAAAAGGGGAAACGTTTGGATTTGTTTCGTATCGTTTGTAAACGTTTGGATTAAAGTGCTAAAACGGGGAAACATTTGAAATTGTTTCGTATGTTTTGCAAACGTTTGGCATTTATTTCGTATGTTTTGCAAACGTTTGGCATAAATTGCTAAAAAGGTGAAACACTTTGATTTGTTTCGTAACTTTTGTAAACGTTTGGCTTAAATTACTAAAAAGCAGAAACGCTTGGATTTGTTACGTAACGTTTGTAAACGTTTGGCTTATATTGCTAAAAAGGTGAAACGCTTGGATTTGTTTCAGAAAGTTTGTAAATGTTTGGCTTAAATTGCTAAAAAGGTAAAACGCTTAGATTTATTCCGTAACGTTTGTAAACGTTTGGCTTAAATCGCTAAAAAGATGAAACATTTGTAATGGTTTGGCTTAAATCGCCAAAAATGTGAAGCGTTTGGATTTGTTTCGTAACGTTTGTAAACGTTTGGCTTAAATCGCTAAAAAGGTGAAACGTTTGAACTTGTTTCGTAACGTTTGTAAATGTTTGTCTTAAATAGCTAAAAAGGACAAACATTTGGATTTGTTTCGTAACGTTTGTAAACGTTTGGCTTAAATTACTAAAAAGGTGAAATGTTTGGTTTTGTTTCGTAACGTTTGTAAAGATTTGGCTTAAATCGCTAAAAAGGTGAAACGTTTAGATTTGTTTCGTAGCGTTTGTAAACGTTTGGCTTAAATTGCTAAAAAGGTGAAACGCTTGGATTCGTTTTGTAATGTTTGTAAACGTTTGGCTTAAATTGCTAAAATGGTGAAACACTTGGATTTGTTTCGGAATGTTTGTTAACGTTTGGCTAAATTGCGAAAAAGGTGAAACGCTTGGATTTGTTTCGTAATGTTTGTAAACGTTTAGCTTAAATTTCTAAAAAGGTGAAACGCTTGGTTTTGTTTCGAAACTTTTGTAAAGGTTTGGCTTAAATCGCTAAAAATGTGAAACGTTTAGATTTGTTTCGTAACGTTTTAAACGTTTGGTTTTGTTTCATAACGTTTGTAAAAGTTTGGCTTAAATCGCTATAAAGGTGAAACGTTTGGATTTGTTTCGCAATGTTTGTAAATGTTTGGCTTAAATTGCTAAAAAAGGCGAAACGTTTGGATTTGTTTCGTAACTTCTGAAACGTTTGGCTTAAATTGCTAAAAAGGTGAAACGTTTGGATTTGTTTCGTATCGTTTGTAAACGTTTGGCTTAAATCGCTAAAAAGGAGAAACGTTTGGATTTGTTTCGTACTCTTTATAAACGTTTGGCTTAAATTTCTAAAAAGGTGAAACTCTTTGATTTATTTTGTAAAGTCTGTAAATGTTTGGCTTAAATTGCTAAAAAGGAGAAACGCTTTGATTTGTTTCGTAACGTTTGTAACTGTTTGACTTAAATTACTGAAAAGGTGAAACGCCTAGTTTTGTTTCGTAACGTTTGTAAAGGTTTGACTTAAATCGCTAGAAATGTGAAACGTTTAAATTTGTTTCGTATGGTTTTAAACGTTTGGATTTGTTTCGTAACGTTTTAAACGTTTGATTTTGTTTTGTAACATTTCTAAATGTTTGGCTTAAACTGCTAAAAAGATTAAACGTTTGGATTTGTTTCATAATGTTTGTAAACGTTTGGCTTAAATTGCTAAAAAGGTGAAACGTTTAGATTTGTTTCGTAAAGTTTGTAAACGTTTGGCTTAAATTACTAAATAGATGAAATGCTTGGATTTGTTTCGTAATGTTTGTAAATGTTTGGCCTAAATTTCTAAAAACGTGAAACATTTGAATTTGTTTCGTAACATTTCTAAACGTTTGGCTTAAATTGCTAAAAAGGTGAAACGTTTGGATTTGTTTCGTAACATTTGTAAATGTTTGGCATAAATCACTAAAAAGGTTAAATGTTTGGATTTGTTTCGTAACGTTCTAAACGTTTGGTTTAAATCGCTAAAATGGGAAAACGTTTGGATTTGTTTCGCAATGTTTGTCTTAAATTGCTAAAAATGTGAAATGTTTGGTTTTATTTCGTAACGTTTGTAAACGTTCGGCTTAAATCGCTAAAAAGGTGAAACGTTTGGATTTGTTTCATTACGTTTGCAAACGTTTGGCTTAAATTACTAAAAAGGTGAAACGCTTGTATTTGTTTCGGAACGTTTGTAAACGTTTGGATTAAATTGCTAAGAAGGTGAAACGCTTGGATTTGTTTCGTAACATTTGTAAACGTTCGGCTTAAATTGCTAAAAAGGCGAAACGCTTGGTTTTGTTTCGTAGCGTTTGTAAACGTTCGGCTTAAATCGCTAAAAAGGTAAAACATTTGGATTTGTTTTGTAGCGTTTGTCAACGATCGGCTTAAATCGCTAAAAAGGTGAAAGGTTTAGATTTGTTTCGTAACGTTTGTAAACGTTCTGCTTAAATAGCTAAAAGGTGAAACGTTTGGTTTCGTTTCGTGACTTTTGTAAAGGTTCGACTTAAATCGATAAAAAAAGGAAACGTTTGGATTTGTTCTATAACGTTTGTAAATGTTTGGCTTAAATTGTTAAAAAGGTGAAACGTTTGGATTTGTTTCGTAACGTTTTTAAACAATTGGTTTTTTTTCTTAATGTTTGTAAACGTTTGGTTTAAATCGCTAAAAATGTGAAACGCTTGGATTTGTTATGTAACGTTTTAAAAGTTTGGTTTTGTTTCGTAACGTTTGTAAATATTTGGCTTAAAATCGCTATAAAGGTGAAACGTTTGGATTTGTTTCGTAACGTTTGTAAACATTTGGCTTAAATTGCTAAAAGGTGAAATGTTTGGATTTGTTTTGTAACATTTGTAAACGTTGGGCTTCTATCGCTAAAAAGGTGAAACATTTGGATTTGTTTTGTAACTTTTGTAAACGTTTGGCTTAAATCGCTAAAAATGTGAAACGTTTGGATTTGATTCATAACGTTTTAAATGTTTGAATTTGTTTGTGAACGTTTGTACACGTTTGGCTTAAATTGCTAAAATGGGGAAACGTATGGATATGTTTCGTAACGTTTGTAAATGTTTGGCTTAAATCGCTAAAAAGGTCAAACATTTGGATTTTTTTCGTAACGTTTGAAAACGTGTTTGGCTTAAATTGCTAAAAAGGTGAAACATTTGAATTTGTTTCGTAACATTAGTAAAAGTATGGCTTCAATCACTGAAAATTTGTAAACGTTTGACTTAAATTACTAAAAAAGTGAGATGTTTGGATTTATTTCATAACGTTTGTAAACGTTTGGCTTAAATTGCTAAAAAGGTGAAACGCTTAGATTTGTTTCGTAACTTTTGTAAACGTTTGGCTTTGTTTCGTAACGTTTGTAAACGTTTCGATTCAATCGCTAAAAAGGTGAAACTTTTGGATTTGTTTCGTAATATTTGTAAAAGTTTGGCTTAAATTGCTAAAAAGGTGAAATGCTTGGATTTGTTTCGTAAAGTTTGTAAATGTTTGGATTAAAATGCTAAAAAGGTGAAACGCTTGGATTTGTTTCGTAATGTTAGTACACGTTTGGCTTAAATCGCTAAAAAAGTGAAACATTTGGATTTGTTTTGTAACCTTTGTAAACGTTTAGCTTAATTCGCTGATAACGTGAAACGTTTGGAGTTGTTTTGTAACGTTTGTAAACGTTTTGCTTAAATCGCTAAAAAGGTGAAACATTTGGTTTTGTTTCGTAGTATTTGTAAATGTTTGGTTTAAATTGCTAAAAAGGTGAAATGTTTGGTTTTGTTTCGTAGCGTTTGTAAACGTTCGGCTTAAATCGCTAAAAAGGTAAAACATTTGGATTTGTTTCGTAGCGTTTGTCAACGATCGGCTTAAATCGTTAAAAAGGTGAAAGGTTTGAATTTGTTTCGTAACGTTTGTAAACGTTCGGCTTAAATAGCTAAAAGGTGAAACGTTTGGTTTCGTTTCTTAACGTTTGTAAATGTTCGGCTTAAATCGCTAAAAAAAGGAAACGTTTGGATTTGTTCCGTAACGTTTGTAAATGTTTGGCTTAAATTGCTAAAAATTTGTAACGTTTGGATTTGTTTCGTAACGTTTGTAAACAATTGGTTTTGTTTCGTAATGTTTGTAAACGTTTGGTTTAAATCGCTAAAAATGTGAAACGCTTGGACTTGTTTTGTAACGTTTTAAAAGTTTGGATTTGTTTCGTACCGTTTGTAAACATTTGGCTTAAATCGTTAAAAAGGGGAAACGTTTGGATTTGTTTCGTATCGTTTGTAAACGTTTGGATTAAAGTGCTAAAACGGGGAAACATTTGAAATTGTTTCGTATGTTTTGCAAACGTTTGGCATTTATTTCGTATGTTTTGCAAACGTTTGGCATAAATTGCTAAAAAGGTGAAACACTTTGATTTGTTTCGTAACTTTTGTAAACGTTTGGCTTAAATTACTAAAAAGCAGAAACGCTTGGATTTGTTACGTAACGTTTGTAAACGTTTGGCTTATATTGCTAAAAAGGTGAAACGCTTGGATTTGTTTCAGAAAGTTTGTAAATGTTTGGCTTAAATTGCTAAAAAGGTAAAACGCTTAGATTTATTCCGTAACGTTTGTAAACGTTTGGCTTAAATCGCTAAAAAGATGAAACATTTGTAATGGTTTGGCTTAAATCGCCAAAAATGTGAAGCGTTTGGATTTGTTTCGTAACGTTTGTAAACGTTTGGCTTAAATCGCTAAAAAGGTGAAACGTTTGAACTTGTTTCGTAACGTTTGTAAATGTTTGTCTTAAATAGCTAAAAAGGACAAACATTTGGATTTGTTTCGTAACGTTTGTAAACGTTTGGCTTAAATTACTAAAAAGGTGAAATGTTTGGTTTTGTTTCGTAACGTTTGTAAAGATTTGGCTTAAATCGCTAAAAAGGTGAAACGTTTAGATTTGTTTCGTAACGTTTGTAAACGTTTGGCTTAAATTGCTAAAAAGGTGAAACGCTTGGATTCGTTTTGTAATGTTTGTAAACGTTTGGCTTAAATTGCTAAAATGGTGAAACACTTGGATTTGTTTCGGAATGTTTGTTAACGTTTGGCTAAATTGCGAAAAAGGTGAAACGCTTGGATTTGTTTCGTAATGTTTGTAAATGTTTAGCTTAAATTGCTAAAAAGGTGAAACGCTTGGTTTTGTTTCGAAACTTTTGTAAAGGTTTGGCTTAAATCGCTAAAAATGTGAAACGTTTAGATTTGTTTCGTAACGTTTTAAACGTTTGGTTTTGTTTCATAACGTTTGTAAAAGTTTGGCTTAAATCGCTATAAAGGTGAAACGTTTGGATTTGTTTCGCAACGTTTGTAAATGTTTGGCTTAAATTGCTAAAAAAGGCGAAACGTTTGGATTTGTTTCGTAACTTCTGAAACGTTTGGCTTAAATTGCTAAAAAGGTGAAACGTTTGGATTTGTTTCGTATCGTTTGTAAACGTTTGGCTGAAATCGCTAAAAAGGAGAAACGTTTGGATTTTTTTCGTACTCTTTATAAACGTTTGGCTTAAATTTCTAAAAAGGTGAAACTCTTTGATTTTTTCCGTAAAGTCTGTAAATGTTTGGCTTAAATTGCTAAAAAGGAGAAACGCTTTGATTTGTTTCGTAACGTTTGTAACTGTTTGACTTAAATTACTGAAAAGGTGAAACGCCTAGTTTTGTTTCGTAACGTTTGTAAAGGTTTGACTTAAATCGCTAGAAATGTGAAACGTTTAAATTTGTTTCGTATGGTTTTAAACGTTTGGATTTGTTTCGTAACGTTTTAAACGTTTGATTTTGTTTTGTAACATTTCTAAATGTTTGGCTTAAACTGCTAAAAGGATTAAACGTTTGGATTTGTTTCATAATGTTTGTAAACGTTTGGCTTAAATTGCTAAAAAGGTGAAACGTTTAGATTTGTTTCGTAAAGTTTGTAAACGTTTGGCTTAAATTACTAAAAAGATGAAACGCTTGTATTTGTTTCGTAATGTTTGTAAATGTTTGGCCTAAATTGCTAAAAACGTGAAACATTTGAATTTGTTTCGTAACATTTGTAAACGTTTGGCTTAAATTGCTAAAAAGGTGAAACGTTTGGATTTGTTTCGTAACGTTTGTAAATGTTTGGCATAAATCACTAAAAAGGTTAAATGTTTGGATTTGTTTCGTAACGTTCTAAACGTTTGGTTTAAATCGCTAAAATGGGAAAACGTTTGGATTTGTTTTGCAACGTTTGTCTTAAATTGCTAAAAATGTGAAATGTTTGGTTTTATTTCGTAACGTTTGTAAACGTTCGGCTTAAATCGCTAAAAAGGTGAAACGTTTGGATTTGTTTCATTACGTTTGCAAACGTTTGGCTTAAATTACTAAAAAGGTGAAACGCTTGTATTTGTTTCGGAACGTTTGTAAACGTTTGGATTAAATTGCTAAGAAGGTGAAACGCTTGGATTTGTTTCGTAACATTTGTAAACGTTCGGCTTAAATTGCTAAAAAGGCGAAACGCTTGGTTTTGTTTCGTAGCGTTTGTAAACGTTCGGCTTAAATCGCTAAAAAGGTAAAACATTTGGATTTGTTTTGTAGCGTTTGTCAACGATCGGCTTAAATCGCTAAAAAGGTGAAAGGTTTAGATTTGTTTCGTAACGTTTGTAAACGTTCTGCTTAAATAGCTAAAAGGGGAAACGTTTGGTTTCGTTTCGTGACTTTTGTAAAGGTTCGACTTAAATCGATAAAAAAAGGAAACGTTTGGATTTGTTCTGTAACGTTTGTAAATGTTTGGCTTAAATTGTTAAAAAGGTGAAACGTTTGGATTTGTTTCGTAACGTTTTTAAACAATTGTTTTTTTTTCTTAATGTTTGTAAACGTTTGGTTTAAATCGCTAAAAATGTGAAACGCTTGGATTTGTTATGTAAAGTTTTAAAAGTTTGGTTTTGTTTCGTAACGTTTGTAAACATTTGGCTTAAAATCGCTATAAAGGTGAAACGTTTGGATTTGTTTCGTAACGTTTGTAAACATTTGGCTTAAATTGCTAAAAGGTGAAATGTTTGGATTTGTTTTGTAACATTTGTAAACGTTGGGCTTCAATCGCTAAAAAGGTGAAACATTTGGATTTGTTTTGTAACTTTTGTAAACGTTTGGCTTAAATCGCTAAAAATGTGAAACGTTTGGATTTGATTCATAACGTTTTAAATGTTTGAATTTGTTTGTGAACGTTTGTACACGTTTGGCTTAAATTGCTAAAATGGGGAAACGTATGGATATGTTTCGTAACGTTTGTAAATGTTTGGCTTAAATCGCTAAAAAGGTGAAACATTTGGATTTTTTTCGTAACGTTTGAAAACGTGTTTGGCTTAAATTGCTAAAAAGGTGAAACATTTGAATTTGTTTCGTAACATTAGTAAAAGTATGGCTTCAATCACTGAAAATTTGTAAACGTTTGACTTAAATTACTAAAAAAGTGAGATGTTTGGATTTATTTCATAACGTTTGTAAACGTTTGGCTTAAATTGCTAAAAAGGTGAAACGCTTAGATTTGTTTCGTAACTTTTGTAAACGTTTGGCTTTGTTTCGTAACGTTTGTAAACGTTTCGATTCAATCGCTAAAAAGGTGAAACTTTTGGATTTGTTTCGTAATATTTGTAAAAGTTTGGCTTAAATTGCTAAAAAGGTGAAATGCTTGGATTTGTTTCGTAAAGTTTGTAAATGTTTGGCTTAAATTGCTAAAAAGGTGAAACGTTTGGATTTGTTTCGTAACGTTTGTAAACGTTCGGCTTAAATCGCTAAAAAAGTGAAACATTTGGATTTGTTTTGTAACCTTTGTAAACGTTTAGCTTAATTCGCTGATAACGTGAAACGTTTGGAGTTGTTTTGTAACGTTTGTAAACGTTTTGCTTAAATCGCTAAAAAGGTGAAACATTTGGTTTTGTTTCGTAGTATTTGTAAACGTTTGGTTTAAATTGCTAAAAAGGTGAAATGTTTGGTTTTGTTTCGTAGCGTTTGTAAACGTTCGGCTTAAATCGCTAAAAAGGTAAAACATTTGGATTTGTTTCGTAGCGTTTGTCAACGATCGGCTTAAATCGTTAAAAAGGTGAAACGTTTTGTTTTGTAACGTTTGTAAACGTTCGGCTTAAATAGCTGAAAAGGTGAAACGTTTGGTTTCGTTTCGTAACGTTTGTAAATGTTCGGCTTAAATCGCTAAAAAAAGGAAACGTTTGGATTTGTTCCGTAACGTTTGTAAATGTTTGGCTTAAATTGCTAAAAATTTGTAACGTTTGGATTTGTTTCGTAACGTTTGTAAACAATTGGTTTTGTTTCGTAATGTTTGTAAACGTTTGGTTTAAATCGCTAAAAATGTGAAACGTTTGGATTTGTTTTGTAACGTTTTAAAAGTTTGGTTTTGTTTCGTAACGTTTGTAAACGTTTGGCTTAAATAGCTAAAAACGTGAAACGTTTGGATTTGTTTCGTAACGTTTGTAAACATTTGGCTTAAATCGCTCAAAAGGTAAAACATTTGGATTTGTTTCGTAACGTTTGTCAACGATCGGCTTAAATCGCTAAAAAGGTGAAAGGTTTGGATTCGTTTCGTAACGTTTGTAAACGTTCGGCTTAAAGAGCTAAAAGGTGAAACGTTTGGTTTTGTTTCGTAACATTTGCAAATGTTCGGCTTAAATCGCTAAAAAAAGAAAACGTTTGAATTTGTTCCGTAACGTTTGTAAATGTTTGGCTTAAATTGCTAAAAGGTGAAACGTTTGGATTTGTTTTGTAACGTTTTAAAAGTTTGGTTTTGTTTCATAACGTTTGTAAACGTTTGGCTTAAATGGCTAATAAGGTGAAACGTTTGGATTTGTTTCGTAACTTTTGTAAAAGTTTGGCCTAAATTGCTGAAAAGGTAAAATGTTTGGATTTGTTTCGTAACATCTGTAAATGTTTGGCTTCAATTTCTAAAAAGGTGAAATGTTTGGATTTGTTTCGTAACGTTTGTAAACGCTTGGCTTAAATTGCTAAAAAGGGGAAAAGTTTGATTGGTTTCGTAACGTTTGTAAACGTTTGGCTTCAATCGTTAAAAAGGTGAAACGTTTGGATTTATTTTGTAATGTTTGTAAACGTTTGGCTTATATTGCTAAAAAGGTGAAACCCTTGGATTTGTTTTCTAACGTTTGTAAATGTTTGGTCTAAAATGCTAAAAAGGTGAAACGCTTGGATTTGTTTCATAACGTTTGTAAACATTTGGCTTAAATCGCTAAAAAGGTGAAACTTTTGGATTTTTTTCGTAACATTTGTAAACGTTTCGCTTAAATCGCTAAAGAGGTGTAACGTTTGGCTTAAATCGCTAAAAATGTGAAATGTTTGGATTTGTTTCGTAACGTTTGTAAACGTTTGACTTAAATCGCTAAAGATGTGAAACATTTGGATTTAAATTGCTAAAAAGGTGAAAAGTTTGGATTTGTTTCGTGACATTTGTAAACGTTTGACTTAAATCACTGAAAAGGTGAAACTTTTGGATTTGCTTTGTAACGTTTGTAAACGTTTGGTTTAAATTGCTAAAAAGGTGAAATTCTTGGATTTGTTTCGTTGCGTTTGTAAACATTTTGCTTAAATCGCTAAAAAGGTGAAACGTTTGGATTTGTTTCATAACGTTTGTAAAAGTTCGGCTTAAATCGCTAAAAAAGTAAAACGTTTGGTTTTGTTTAGGAACGTTTGGAAACGTTCGGCTTAAATAGATAAAAAGGTGAAATGTTTAGTTTTGTTTCGTAATGTTTGTAAACGTTCGGCTTAAATCGCTAAAAAAGGGTAACGTTTGGATTTGTTCCGTAATGTTTGTATGTGTTTGGCTTAAATTGCTAAAGAGGTGAGACGTTTGGATTTGTTTCGTAACGTTTGTAAACGATTGGTTTTTTTTAATGTTTGTAAACGTCTGACTTAAATCGCTAAAAATGTGAAACGTTTGGATTAGTTTGGTAACGTTTTAAAAGTTTGGTTTGTTTCGTAACGTTTGTAAACGTTTGGATTAAATCGTTAAAAAGGTGAAATGTTTGGATTTGTTTCGTGACATTTGTAAACGTTTGGCTTCAATAGCTAAAATGGTGAAACTTTTAAATTTGTTTTGTAAACATTTGAATTTGTTTCGTAACGTTTGTAAACATTTGGATTTGATTCGTAACGTTTGTCAAAGTTTGGCTTACATCGCTAATAAGGGGAATAGTTTGGATTTGTTTCGTAACGTTTGTAAATATTTGGCTTAAATCGCTAAAATGGGGAAACGTTTGGATTTGTTTCGTAACGTTTGGAGTTGTTTCGTAACGTTTGTAAACGTTTGGTTTTGTTTCGTAACATTTATAAACATTTGACTTAAATCGCTAAAATGGGGGAAACGTTTGGATTTGTTTCCTAACGTTTGTAAAAATTTGGCTTCAATCGCTACAAAGGTGAAACTTTTGGATTTTTTTCGTAACGATTGTAAACGTTTGGCTTAAATTGCAAAAAATGTGAAACATTTATTTTTATTCCGTAATGTTTGTAAATGATTGGATTTATTTCGCAACATTTTAAAGTTTTGGCATAAATCACTAAAAAGGTTAAACGTTTGGTTTTGTTTCGTAACGTTTGTAAACGTTTGGCTTAAATCGCTAAAAAGGTGAAATGTTTGGATTTGTTTCTTAACATTTGTAAACGTTTGGCTTAAATTGCTAAAAAGGTGAAACGCTTAGATTTGTTTTGTAGCTTTTGTAAACATCTGGCTGAAATCGCTAAAAAGGTGAAACGCTTGGATTTGTTTCGTAACGTTTGTAAACGTTTTGCTTAAATCGCTAAAAATGTGAAACGTTTGGTTTTCTTCCGTAACGTTTGTAAACGATTAGATTAAATCGCTAAAAATATGAAACGTTTGGATTTGTTTCGTAATGTTTTAAACGTTTGGTTTTGTTTCTTAACGTTTGTAAACGTTATGCTTAAATCGTTAAAAAGGTAAAACGTTTGGATTTGTTTTGTAACGTTTGTAAATGTTTGGCTTAAATCGCTAAAAAGGTGAAACGTTTGGATTTGTTTCGTAACGTTTGTAATCGTTTGGCTTAAATCGCTAAAATGGGGAAACGTATGGATTTGTTTCGTAACGTTTGTAAACGTTTGGCTTAAATTGCTAAAAAGGTGAAACTTTTGGATTTGTTTAGTAACGTTTGTAAACGCTTTGCTTTAATTGCTAAAATGGTGAAATGTTTGGATTTGTTTCGTAATGTTAGGCTTCAATCACTAAAAATTTATAAACGTTTGGCTTAAATTGCTAAAAGGAGAAAAAGTTGGATTTTTCGTTACGTTTGTAAACGTTTGCCTTTGTTTCGTAACATTTGTAAACATTTGGCTTCAATCGCTAAAGAGGTGAAACATTTGGATTTGTTTCGTAATGTTTGTAAAAGTTTGGCTTAAATTGCTAAAAAGGTGAAATGTTTGGATTTGTTTCGTAACATTTGTAAACGTTTGGCTTAAATCGCTAAAAAGGGGAAACGTTTCGATTTGTTTCGTAACGTTTGTAATTGTTTGGCTTAAATCGCTAAAATGGGGAAACGTATGGATTTGTTTCATAACGTTTGTAAACGTTTGGCTTAAATCGCTAAAAAGGTGAAACCTTTGGATTTGTTTTGTAACGTTTGTAAATGTTTTGCTTTGATTGCTAAAAAGGGGAAATGTTTGGATTTGATTCCTAATGTTTGGCTTCAATCACAAAAATTTGTATACGTTTGGCTTAAATCACTAAAAAGGTGAAACATGTGGATTTGCTTCGCAATGTCTGTAAACGTTTGGCTTAAATTGTTAAAAGGTGAAACACTTCGATTTGTTTCGTAATGTTTATAATCGTTTGGCTTTGTTTCGTAACGTTTGTAAACGTTTGGCTTTAATCGCTAAAAAGGTGGAATGTTTGGATTTTTTTCGTAATGTTTGTAAACGTTTGGCTTAAATTGCTAAAAAGGTGAAATCTTGGATTTGTTTTGAAACGTTTGTAAACGTTTGGCTTAAAATGCTAAAAAGGTAAAACGCTTGGATTTGTTTCGTAATGTTTGTAAACGTTTGGCTTAAATTGCTAAAAAGGTGAAATGTTTGGATTTGTTTCGTAACATTTGTAAACGATTGGCTTAAATCTATAAAAAGGTGAAACGCTTGGATTTGTTTCGTAACGTTTTAAACGTTTGGCTTAAATTGCTAAAACGGGGAAACGTTTTGATTTGTTTCGTAACATTTGTAAACGTTAGGCTTAAATATCTAAAAAGGTGAAACGCTTGGATTTGTTTCGTAACGTTTGTAAACGTTTAGCTTTGTTTCGTAACATTTGTAAACGTTTGGCTTAAATTGCTAAAAATGTGAAACGTTTGGATTTTTTTCGTAACATTTTAAATGTTTGGTTTAGTTTCGTCGTTTGTAAAAGTTTGCCTTAAATCGCTAAAAAGGTGAAACGCTTGGATTTGTTTTGTAACGTTTTTAAACGTTTTGGCTTAAATTGCTAAAATGGGAAAACGTTTGGATTTGTTTCGTAACATTTGTAAACGTTTGGCTTAAATCGCTAAAAAGGTGAAACGTTTGGATTTGTTTCATAACGTTTGTAAACGTTTGGCTTAAAAAACGAAAAAGGTGAAACGCCGGGATTTGTTTCGTAACGTTTTAAACGTTTGTCTTAAATCGCTAAAAAGGTGAAACGTTTGTTTTTGTTCCGTAACGTTTGTAAACTATGACTTAAATCGCTAAAAAGGTGAAACATTTGGTTTAATTTCAAAACGTTTGGCTTAAATCGCTAAAATGGGAAAACGTTTGGATTTGTTTCGTAACATTTGTAAACGTTTGGATTAAATCGCCAAAAAGGTGTAACGTTTGGATTTGTTTCATAACGTTTGTAAATATTTGGCTTCAATCGCTAAAAAAGGAGAAACGTTTGGATTTGTTTTGTAATGTTTTAAACGTTTGACTTAAATCGCTAAAATGGGGAAACAGTTGAATTTTGTTTCGTAACGTTTAAAAACATTTGACTTAAATCGCTAAAAAGGTGAAACGTTTTGAATTATTTCGTAATGCTTGTAAACATTTGTCTAATATTTCTAAAAAGGTGAAAAGCTTGGATTTGTTTTGTAACGTTTGTTAACGTTTGGCTTAAATTGCTAAAAAGATGAAACGTTTTAATTTGTTTCGTAATGTTTAAAAACGTTTGGCTTCAATCGCAAAAAAGCGGAAACGTTTGGATTTGTTTCGTAATGTTTGTAAATGTTTGGCTTAAATCGCTAAAATGGGGATACGTTTGGATTTGTTTCGTAACGTTTGTGAACGTTTGGCTTAAATCGCTAAAAAGGTGGAACGTTTGGATTTGTTTCGTAATGTTTGTAAACGTTTGACTTAAATCGCTAAAACGGGGATACATTTGGATTTGTTTCGTAACGTTTGTAAATGCTTGGTTTTAATTCGTAACATTTATAATTGTTTGGCTCAAATCGCTAAAATGGGAAACATTTGGATTTGTTTCTTAACGTTTGTAAACGTTTGGCTTCAACCGCTAAAAAGGTGAAATGTTTGGATTTGTTCCGTAACGTTTGTAAACGTTTGGCTAAAATTGCTAAAATTGCTAAAAATGTGAAAAGTTTGTTTTGTTCAGTAATGTTTGTAAACGTTTGGATTTGTTTCGTACCGTTTGTAAACGTTTGGCTTAAATCGCAAAAAAAGTGAAACATTTTTATTTGTTTCGCAACGTTTTTAAACGTTTGGCTTAAATCGCTAGAATGAGGAAACGTTTTAATTTGTTTCGTAACGTTTGTAAATGTTTGGATTTGTTTCGTAATGTTTGTAAACTTTTGGATTTATTTCGTAATGTTTGTTTCGAAACGTTATAAACGTTTTGCTTAAATCACTAAAATGGGGAAACATTTGGATTTGTTTCGTAACGTTTGTAAATGTTTGGCTTCAATCGCTAAAAATGTAAGACGTTTGGATTTGTTTTGTAACGTTTGTAAGCGTTTGGCTTAAATTGCTAAAAATGTGAAACGTTTGTTTTTGTTTCGTATTGTTTGTAAACTTTTGGATTTATTTCGTAACGTTTTAAAGATTTGGCTTAAATCGATAAAAAGGTTAATCATTTGGTTTTGTTTCGTAACGTTTGTAAACTTTTGGCTTAAATTGCTAAAAAGGTGAAACGTTTGGATTTGTTTCGTAAAGTTTGTTAACGTTTGTTTTGAATTGCTAAAAAGTTAAAACGCTTGGATTTGTTTCGTAATGTTTGTAAACGTTTGGCTTAAATCGCTAAAAAGGTGAAACATTTGGATTTGTTTCGTAGCGTTTGTAAACGTTTTGCTTAAATCGCTAAAAAGGTGAAACGTTTGGATTTGTTTCGCAACCTTTGTAAACGTTTAGCTTCAATAGGTAAAAAGGGGAAACGTTTGAATTTGTTTCATAGCGTTTCTAAACGTTTGGCATAAATCGCTAAAAGGGTGAAATGTATGGATTTGTTTCATAACGTTTGTAACTTTTGGCTTAAATCGCTAAAATGGGGAAACGTTTGGATTTGTTTCGTAACATTTGTAGACATTCATTTTAAATTGCTAAAAAGTGAAAGGTTAGGTTTTGTTTCGTAACGTTTGTAAACGTGCGGCTTAAATCGCTAAAAAGGTGAAACGTTTGGAATTCTTTCGTAACGTTTGTAAACGTTTGGCTTAAATTGCTAAAAAGGTGAAACGCTTGGATTTGTTTTGTAACGTTTGTAAACGTTTGGCTTAAATTGCTAAAAAGGTGAAACACTTGGATCTGTTTCGGAACATTTGTAAATGTTTGGCTTAAATTGCTAATAAGTTGAAACGTTTGGATTTGTTTCGAAACATTTGGAAACGGTTGGCTTAAATCACCAAAACGGTGAAATGCTTGGTTTTGTTTCGTAACGTTTGTAAAGGTTTGGCTTAAATCTCTAAAAGGTAAAAATTTTGGATGTGTTTCGTAACGTTTTAAATGTTTGGTTTTGTTTCGAAACGTTTGTAAACATTTGCCTTAAATCTCTAAAAAGGTGAAACGTTTAGCATTGTTTCGTAACATTTGGCTTAAATCGCTATAATGGCAAAACGTTTGGATTTGTTTCGTTACAAAGGCGAAACGTTAGGATTTGTTTCGTAACATTTGTAAACGTTTGGCTTAAATAGTTTAATAGGTGAAACATTTGGATTTGTTTTGTATTACTTGTAAACGTTTGGCATAAATAGCTAAAAAGGTAAAACGTTTGGATTTGTTTCGTAACCTTTGCAAACGTTTCGGTTAAATTGCTAAAAAGTTAAAATGCTAAGATTTGTTTCGTAACGTTTGTAAACATTTGGCTTAAATTGCTAAAAAGGAGTAACGCTTGGTTTGTTTCGTAATATTTGTAAATCTTAGGCTTAAATCGCTGAAAAGGTCAAACGTTTGGATTTGTTTCGTAGCGTTTATAGACGTTTGGCTTAAATCGCTGAAAAGGTGAAACGTTTTGATTTGTTTCATAACGTTTGTAAACGTTTGGCTTAAATCGCTAAAAGGGTGAAACGTTTGGATTTGTTTCGTAATGTTTGTAAACGTTTGGCTTAAACCGCTAAAAAGGGAAAACGTTTGGATTTTTTTCGTAAAGTTTGTAACCCTTTGCTTAAATTGCTAAAAAGGTGAAACGCTTGGATTTGTTTCGGAACGTTTGTAAACGTTAGCCTTAAATTGCTAAAACGGTAAAACGCTTGGATTTGTTTTGTAACGTTTGTAAACTTTTGGCTTAAATTCCTAAAAAGGTGAAACGCTTGGTTTTGTTTTGTAACGTATGTAAAGGTTTGGCTTAAATCGCTAAAAAGGGGATTCGTTTGGATTTGTTTCATAACGTTTGTAAACGTTTGGCGTAAATTGCGAAAAAAGTGAAACGGTTGGATTTGTTTCGTAACGTTTGTAAACGTTTGGCTTAAATTTCTAAAAAGGTGAAACGCTTGGATTTGTTTCTTTGTTTGTAAACATTTGGCTTAATTTGCTAAAAAGATGAAACGCTTGGATTTCTTTTGTAACGTTTGTAAGCGTTTGGCTTAAATCGCTAAAAAGGTGAAACATTTGGATTTGTTTCATAAAAGTTTGTAAACTGTCACGACCCATTTTCATGAATCGCGACCGGCGCTAGGGTATGGGTAATGTAGTACCAAAACCCGTAGCTAGCCTTTCGATTAACATAAACACATAAACCTGCAGAAAACCAATGCTCGGGGGCAACCGAGACTTCAGCCTAAATCTAGCAGTTATAATATTCAACATTTAAATAACATGCTTTCCAATAAAGTTATTAAATAGGCATAACATAAATAATCCGGAAAAATCATATATCTTGCCAGAGCAATAATAATTCAGTCAGACCAATCTGACAACAACTAGAATAAAATAAAGACGTCTAGTTACTACTGCGGTCTAAGAATAAAACAGATTTACAGTTTATCAAAAATAAATGGAACCTCCGAGAAAAAGTAAATGCGGAGATCACCAGACTCTCTCTCAGTTCATAACCCTGGGAAAAATTGGGAAAATAACGGGGTCAGATATACTGAGATGAGTTTATACCACTATCTACATTTATTAAGTGGAAAACCTTTAAAACCGTTTAAAACATTTAATAACGATATTACGAATAATAGTTGGAACCCTAATCCATAATTCAAAATATAAATATAATCCAATAGGTCTGGTCCCGAGAGTTGAGCTACACCGAGTTACCACTGACCACACTTTACCATATCCAGAGTCCCGAGAGCTGTGCTACACCGAGTTACTCTATTTGGTCCCGAGAGCTGCGCTCACACCGAGTTACCACATTTCCATAAATACCTTACCCGGATCATTACCGGTGCACACGCAGTCCTAATGATGCCCATTAGGTAGCATGTTCCAACTAAGAGCCATAATATAAAAATAGTTAGCAATACACGTACAGTATATATATTTAACATTAAAATAACAATTTACTTAATAAAGCGGTAAATAGTAAGTACAAACTCACTGCTTGCTAATCCACGTGATGACCGGCAAGCAACTAATCCTGGTTCGCCTCTGAAGCACGAACAGTAGACGGGTCTAGAAAAATAAAATAATTATTAAAAACTGACTCTAACTCTAGAGAGTACTAGACACCACATAGGACTAGCACAAATAACACGTCGGAACTAAATAAACCAGAACAACACAAAAATACCTAATAGGTAATAAAGCCCAATTAATACAAGTCTATTGAGTTCTCGCTTAAAATCCGATTAACAAATATTATTTAATAATCTTTAAATAATAACTAATTTCCAAATAGTGGGTTAGCCGAGTTACCAATAACTAACAAGCTAACCTCACTTGTCGGGTGACCCAAGTCTAACCCGACTCAAAACGTTTATCAAATATAAACCCGAGTTTATATTTATAAAATAATTTCACAAACTAATAATCCATTTTAAAAGCGGAACTCAATAACTTCAATTTCAAGTAACCCAAGTTACAACCCGAAAATCTAATCAGTTTAAGTTTATAAAAATTTAGCGACTAAATTGTACTTTAGCCAATTAGGGACTAAACTGTACTTTAACCAATTAGGGACTAAACTGTACTTTAACAACTTGATATCCGAAATCAATTTAATTACCATTGTTTATAATTGAAACAAAATATAAAGTTACTAACCAAAACTCCACTTAATTATTAAAAAATAAGTTCAGGGGCTAAATTCTAATTTAGCCAATTTCATGCCAAATTGATATTCTTAATTAATTATAATTACCCAAGTAATTATATTAACTAAATTATAATTAACTATCGTTTCCAATATTTAATTTATAAAATAAAATCCAAGTTATTTGTTAAAGTTTAACCTTAAGGATTTATTTGTTTTAGTCAAAAACAATTAATTGATCAAAATGACCTTTTGGCCATCTTCCTCAATTTGAAACAAAACACAACCCCGCCATGCTTTGCAAAGACATTAAATTGCCGAATCTCAAATAACCAACTCATATCAACAATTCAATTAAACATAGATCATAAAAACTAGATAATCAATCACAACCTACACATCCTTCATCTAGCTATTACTCAAGCTTATAGCAATACATAAACAAGAAGAACAGTACCTAATGAACCAACGGTAGACCATGACATGCGTTCGGCAATTCAAAACGGCGACATCAATTAAATTTATCACGTTACTAACAATCAGTTTATGAATCACAACCACGAATTATAACTAAGCTCAAGCCAAATGAAAAGGAATGGTTCGGCAGAAACCATAACAACCAAGAACCGTATTAATAAACTAAAAGCGATAAACCGTACGGCGATTAAAAAGAGATCGATAGCGTACCGTTTGGCGTAAACGAGATAGGGAAACATAGAGAATTGAGTCTAGAACGTCTGAGATCAAGCGGAATCAATTTTGATCTAGAAACGAGAGAGAACGACTCAAATTACGGAAGTGCCATTTAAAGCTAAAACTGAAAACAGTGGAATTATGAAACTTACCGGAACAGCAGAGTTTGGATGATGATTTCGGCTTCGTTTCTCAGCGAATGAACAAGGGAATGGAGGCTAGGGTTTGTTTGAAGTATGGAGAAGAGATTAGGTTAATAAGTTACGTATTTAAGGGATCAGAACATAGAGATAATAAGGTCCAAAGTGCCCTCCTCGCAAGGGTTCTGCTGGTCTCGAACGAGACCAGCAGAACAAGAAGAATTCTCGTTCGAGAATTGTGATTCTCGAACGAGACTCAGCTAAAAATGCTGAGGTCTCGTTTGAGAATCACAATTCTCGAACGAGTCTAAACAAAATTGAGTCAGGTCTCTTTCGAGACCTAATTCAAAGGTGGTGGTTCAACCTTTTGGTTGAACCACATAATATTTCTGAAATTTGAACCGAACCAAAAATTAACTACGAATCGAACCGCCACCTGAAAAACTCAAATTATTTCCGAAAACACAATTAGAAAAATTTAAAAATTTTCCGGGATATTACATTCTCCCCAACTAATTATAAATTCGTCCTCGAATTTAAAACAAAATCATCGACGTACCACATAACATGAAGTTACACGTACAACTGGACAAAATGTAAAAAGACGATAAGGAAACGCATCCACAAGATACCCAATGTAAACAGAGACAACAAAAACAACAAAACTCCAAACGACCTCTGTCATTAAAGAATAGTTCTCAACCAAGAAACCAACCCCGCGGTAATCAAAGGTATTCCATGCTCAACGACATACGCACACGCGTAAGAAAAACTCAACAGGTTGTCCCTCAAAACAACACAAAACCTTCAGTTGCAAAAACTGAACACACTCAAAGGTCACCAAAGTACTGACACATCTTCCACTAGGCATAAACGAAAACGCAACTCTAAATGAGGCCAACTAAGATAGGACAACTCTACTACACAACACTCGGCTGATATACCTAGGATAATAAAGAACGAATCTTGAATCCTAAAACTGACTCTGGTTCGCAATATGAGCGATCACAACTCATATATGTACCAAATTATGTTTTTAGCAATTAGATGCTGCAACTAAATATAACACAATTATTCATCTGAGAGTCACAATTACTCTCTACCGGAGTGGTTGCCAAAACCAGTTCGAAACTCATCTATTATAAAATCCTCAATATCAAATACATGGTTAAGCGTTAAGCTCAACTATAGTTCTACAACTCCAAACTCTTTTGCCTAAAACAAGACAATAACACTGCAACATAGCTGATAAAACCTATCATTCTTAAAAACTTACTTTCTTTTACTTATAGCATCTCTACATCAAAATGACCGAAAACAAAACCCAATAACTTCAGATAATATTTCGGTTCCAAGACAACATTATAATAATCATCTAATCCTAACGATTAGTACCAGCTCGATAATACTATTAACTTGTGAATCAACAACACAAAAACTCATAACGCAATTCAAAGAAAAGCGAACCTCTCTCATGAATACAAAAATAAATTTCTATATCAATTATAAACAATATCCATCATAATGATTCTTCAAATCACTCAGAAACATAACGCCACGACTACTCTGAACATTGACTGCATTTGACAACATAAAATTTTGTCGCCCTCACCAAGGGTTCAACAACTGACCCAACGATATCCATTATTACGATAATGCCATCTATAACAAAATCGATCAATCAATCATGGTTGTCGAAACTTATTAACCGCGATTTCGATTTTTAAATCAACTATCTCATATAACCAAATCAAACTCAAATCCTCCAAATTATTCAATCAATTGACTACAGCCTCGTATACAACGAGAGATCAAAACGACCAGTTTACTACGACCGGATAGTTAGTTATGCTCGAAACCAACTCCTGTGGGTATAAAACCTTTTAATACCAAATATTTTATATACAGAAAAATTTCTACTTTGTTTAAAAGACTCTACGTCTTACACCTCCTTTTTCATTGGAAATTGAAATACCTTTACCGTTGAAAAACCATCGGTTTTGCAAACCCTTGAAAAATTTCTAAAACCTCCACATTTAAATCCGAAATTTCCTCTTACTCTCCAATACATTTGCAAATCTATAAAACAGTTCAATTGACAAAATTTATGCTCTCTTTAATTCAAACTTATTAAAAAAAATTTAAATAGTTTATACTTTGAAGGTCAAAAGTGGCAAAATCCTCCGTATTTAAAATACACATTGATGTTTCAAACATCCCAAAAATTTAAATCTCTTCTAAATTTTCTCAAATAAAAACACAATTTGAAGAAATCGCTTAAGCGGAAAATTTATTATCCCTTTTTAAATCAATTTTGCCCTTTCCTCAGAAAAGTAAAATCAGCAATATAAATTCCTTGTTTATAACCATTCCTTACATCAATTCACCATAATACTTTGGACAATTTCAAATCTGGAAAGATAACGTTTCGTTTAAAACAAAAATATAGTGTATATACACACATGGAGCATAACCAATATTCTTAATCCATAAATCCTTAATTAACATGAAGCTTTCTATTCTAATATACACTATACCGCACTTAGCACAACTAAATTTCGAGCGCAACCTCAAAAACATTCTTACTCATAACTACAAGATTCTGATTTTACAGACCAATCACTGACACGTAAACGTCCCATAATCATCACCATCATCACAGAGTATTTGTCTAGCTACCTTTCGGTAACAGTTTCAAAATCATTTGAAATTCCACAACTTTATAAATACATTTACCCCAAATGAACTCGCGAGTTTGTTTCAAACCATCTTTCTCAAAACACTGTATCGATAAAATCCGTTTTACATAATTGTACGCCAGGGTGATGACATCTCTCATCTCCAAAGAGTTGCATCCAACCCTAATAATTTTTATGCACGTGACGCATGTACTATTATGCATGTATCAATTATTAATTTATCTTATATTTAGTGAACATACTTTGTGTTCAATGCAAACCTATTCGTGACATTCAAAATGCATGTTCATGATATGTCTGGGCACAATTATTTGTTGAAAATATTTCAAATATTTCAGCAAATCAATCTTTGAAATCCATTTCTCAATAAAACATTTGCTAGATGTTACACTCTGTGAGATGTGCACTCGATGACCTCAAAATATTTCTCAAAATTCCTTACTTGTAACCTAGCAACATTCGATGCTATAAAACAATTCAACCTAAAATTTTGTTACAACTCTTCCGCATAAATATCAAACTACCCTAAACCCTAATTTGAAACTTATTCCCAAAGAAATAACACATCAAAACGTTCCTACCAAATTTACCGCAGCTTCCGCATAGCATCATCAGACTTGATGGAAACACCAGTGCATTAATACACCGATCTATCTTCTCGGTTAAGAGTTTTCAATATCCGATCTAGGATAATCAGATATCATCAGCCAATCCGAGGGAATACTTCCCTCGTATTCCTCGAAATCAAAACCCAATGGTTTCGATCCATGAAACAGAAACAACAAAACTCCGCGCAATCCTAAACTGAACAAAGGAAACAAGGTCTAAAGGAATGTCTTACTCAAAGGTCAAACTATGCATCGAGGTAAGCCAACCATAACCACATGATTAAATCCACGTGCTACACCGCACGAAAAGACACAAAACTAAAACAATCAACTTAGTCCAACAGACAAGCGAGTTATAAAACACAAATCAAAACCAAAAATATTATGATTGCTGCAAATCATAAATCACATAAATGTTGCCACTAAGCAAAAATTTACCCAAGCATACTTAAAAGACAAAAACAAGACATGCCACAACAAGTTTGAATTTTCGTAACAAATCATTCTGTAACATTTAATCTCTCAAGAGAAAGCTTCAAAATTTTATTTTGGAACCTTAAAGTCGAATACGAAAACTTCCAAAAATTTAGTTGAGCCCCACGGTTAAAACAAAATCACTATTTGTAAACGTCTCTTTATTTATCAATTTCTTTTAAACGAATACCCAAGTATCTCAAACCATTAAAATCATCGAGCTAGCCGAGTTATTACAACTACCAAGCTAAACTCCTAAATTTGGGTGATCCAAGTCGAACCCAAAACAATCGTTTATAAAACGTAATTAAAGTATTTGTAAATCCGGAAAATATTTTAATAAAATTTCCACCCTTTTAAAAATGGGAGCTCAAATTAAAGCAACCGCTAAACGGTAATTTAACACTCAAGTGAGAAATCTTTGATTTCAAACATCTATTCCGTAAATCCCAAAAAAAATAAAATGTTGACATACTACAACATGATAAAATAACTTCAACGTTAAATTCTTAAAACAACGGCTCATCTCATAAAATATCATTTTGAAATCATCGCTTGTTAATTCCAAACCAAACATAATATTTCAAAATACGGGAATTTCCTTTTTACTGGTAACTCACCCAAAAATCAGACTTTTTAAAAATTTAAAATCAAACTTCTCTTGTGATTCTGTGTCGAAACACAAATCGGATAAAACAATAATCTCAATAAAAATCTTTAAATCAACATGTGGTCAAACCATGCATGACCACAAAACACGTTTTAAAGTTAAACCCAAAATTTCTTTATTAGAAACAAGACTAGCGCCCAAATGTATTTCCATAGGTATTAGCGTATAAAGCACCCAACAATTACGGCCAAAGTCAAAAAGTACTACCAAATAATCCATCGTTATTAATTCATTAGTGGCATAAAGTCAAAATTTATCAAACAACATCATACCCAAGTATGAGTTTTAGAAAAATTTACCAGCCTAAGATTTCCCGAGAAATCGAAAGCAATTATAATCACCCAAGTGAAATAACCTCAACATGAAAAACACAGCAAGTATCATCCAAGTGAAATTAATTGTCAATCATAGCATCAACACCAAATAAAGACTGGCAGACATCACCTATAGGATGTAGGCTGAAAGTTTGAAAATAAAAGATGACGTTTTAAAAGACAAGACATGAATCCTAATTCCGCAGTAATTCCTATGACACAACCATACTTAACAGAGTCAACACATAGCAAGCAAATGGCCTTGGTTTGAAACCAAAGCTCTGATACCAAGTTTGTCACGACCCATTTTCATGAATCGCGACCGGCGCTAGGGTATGGGTAATGTAGTACCAAAACCCGTAGCTAGCCTTTCAATTAACATAAACACATAAACCTGCAGAAAACCAATGCTCGGGGGCAACCGAGACTTCAGCCTAAATCTAGCAGTTATAATATTCAACATTTAAATAACATGCTTTCCAATAAAGTTATTAAATAGGCATAACATAAATAATCCGGAAAAATCATATATCTTGCTAGAGCAATAATAATTCAGTCAGACCAATCTGACAACAACTAGAATAAAATAAAGACGTCTAGTTACTACTGCGGTCTAAGAATAAAACAGTTTTACAGTTTATCAAAAATAGATGGAACCTCCGAGGAAAAGTAAATGCGGAGATCACCAGACTCTCTCAATTCATAACCCTGGGAAAAATTGGGAAAACAACGGGGTCAGATATACTGAGATGAGTTTATACCACTATTTACATTTATTAGTCTGGTCCCGAGAGCTGAGCTACACCGAGTTACCACTGACCACACTTTACCATATCCAGAGTCCTGAGAGCTGTGCTACACCGAGTTACTCTATTTGGTCCTGAGAGCTATGCTCACAACGAGTTACCACATTTCCATAAATACCTTACCCAGATCATTACGGTGCGCACGCAGTCCTAATGATGCCCATTAGGTACCATGTTCCAACTAAGAGCCATAATATAAAAACAGTTCGCAATATACGTACAATATATATATTTAATATTAACATAACAATTTACTTAATAAAGTTGTAAATAGTAAGTACAAACTCACTGCTTGCTAATCCACGTGATAACCGGCAAGCAACTAATCCTGGTTCGCCTCTGAAGCACGAACAGTAGACGGGTCTAGACAAATAAAATAATTATTTAGAACTGACCCTAACTCTAGAGAGTACTAGACACCACATAGGACTAGCACAAATAACACGTCGGAACTAAATAAACCAGAACAACACAAAAATACCCAATAGGTAATAAAACTGTAATACCCCAAAATATTTTAAGGTAATTACGTCGTGCTACGTGTCGAGATTTCCGATAAATTAAATTAAGGAGAATTTAATTTAATTATATCGGGAATTTAGAATAAATTTTAATAAGTCAATTAGCGGGATTTGAGGATTTAATTTCAGAAATTAATATAAAATAAATTATAAATCCCGTAATAGATTTTATTTCGCCATAGTCCGTGAAATAATTTATAGTATTAGTGGTAAAAGTTTCGAGTTGATCGGAGATTGTTTAAAATTTGGACGCGAATAGGGTTTGGACTAAATTGAAACTTTTGAAAAGTTTCAAGGACAAAAGTGCAAATTAGCCAGGTTATATATTATTTCCTTCAGATGAAGGAATCACCAGAACCTTCTTCATTTCTTTCCTTCTTCGTTCCAAAAACGGCGATAATGTACGGTTCGTCGCGCGGTTTCCGTTTCTCGTCCGTTTCCGACGTTTTATAACTCCAAACGATCGTATTTCGACGAGTAATCACGGTAAGCTTGACGTTTTACCGTTTCGTTGATTATATTTTGAGTTATATCGATTCAAAGTTTTAGGCCACGAAACGATTTTATCGTTTATTCGATTATAGGATCGTATTTGGGTGTTTTGAAGTTAGAAATAGCGTTTTGGATATATTCTGAGCGTTTTGGCGCGTTGAAGCTCGTCGAAATTGAGCTCCAGAAAAAAGCCCGTGGCTGTGCGTCACACAGTCGAACTGTGCGAACGCACAGTCAATAGACTGTGCGAACGCACAGTCATGGACTGTGCGAACGCACAGTCATGGACTGTGCGAACGCACAGTCACACTGTGCGGACGCACAGTCCCCTGTGCAATCGCACAGGCAGACGCACGTACGCACAGTGTTTTTGCCAATCGATCTAGTTTATCGAGAAAATTATATACGCGCATATCGAGATTTGAAATGGACTAATATTCAATTAATCATCGATTAATTAGAGGCGTTAACCTAAAGAGGTTAAAAGGAGGATTGAGTTAAAAGTGATTTACGATCCGTAAACGAGTTAGATATCGTTTATTGGAATATACGTGAGAAGCACGACGGTTAATAAAGTTCAGTGTGTCGAGTCTCGAGTCTAGAGTCAATCTTAGAATAGGATTCTAATTCAAGTTAAATGTTTTAAAATTGTTTTAGATCCGGCAAGGCAAGAAGCAGCTGGACCAGTAATTCGGGAAGCTTGACGTTCTAAAGCCCCGGCGTATTTTTGGATAAGCGTTTTCTGTGAGTTTATACGATTTGCTTTTAAAGTATTTATTTAAGCAAATATTTTATATTGCTTTATGTTTAATTTGAATGATTGCGATGCGAATTCTTTTTATGAATTGCATATGCTTGATTTGAAACCAGTATTGATCCGATGGAACGTGCTACCTATTGGGCGACAATAGGACTGTGTGATCACCAGTTTTGATTTGACTCAGCTGGGAGCTGATGATGATTATGAAATTTACGATTGGGTTTATGAATTTGTTGCGAGTGAGTACTCGGCTACGATGTAGTCTGGAATCCCCGTATCTGGTGGCTGGGCCACTAGCGAGTTGGACTCGCAATTGATAATTATGATTGGGTTGCTCGATTGATTATTAGTATGTTTGAGGATTAAGGTTTCAATCAGATCCTGTACATGGCTGCATACGATTAAGTATCGTTTATGATTTTATTTGAATACTTATTGGTAAATGTATGAACTCACTCATTATATCCCAATATACTGACCCCTCACAGATTTCCTTTCAGGATAAAGACGCTTTGAAGCAACGGACTTCTATCCTACTTCCAGAAGTCTGTATTTTTGAGTATGTAAAAAAACAGTACTTTACTCTTAGAGCTGCAGTAGATAAGTATTTTGTCAGTCAGCTTGTATGTATAGTTTTCTGTAAAAATTACTTAAACGTTTTAAAGTTTTAAACGTTTTACGCTTGCTGCGTCATATATAATGTGACTGCCAGAGGATATGTGTGCCTGGCATGTGTGCTTCTGCATGACACGTGTTTATTTATGTCATGCATGACGTTTATGTTTCGCGGAAAATTATTTTACGTTTTTAGGCTTGCTACGGGTTTCGGAGAAACCACTCCCGTTCCCTAGCGCCGGTCTCGGCCCTGAGATTGGGTCGTGACAAAAGCCCAATTAATACAAGTCTATTGAGTTCTCGCTTAAAATTCGATTAACAAATATTATTTAATAATCTTTAAATAATGATTAATTTCCAAATAGTGGGTTAACCGAGTTACCAATAACTACCAAGCTAACCTCACTTGTCGAGTGACCCAAGTCTAACCCGACTCAAAACGTTTATCAAATATAAACCCGAGTTTATATTTATAAAATAATTTCACAAACTAATAATCCATTTTAAAAGCGGAACTCAATAACTTCAATTTCAAGTAACCCAAGTTACAACCCGAAAATCTAATCATTTTAAGTTGGCAAAAATATTTAAAAACCCCCCACCTTTGACTTTGTTTTCAATTGCACCACCACGTAGGAGAATTTTCAATTACACCCTATTTAGGGTTTTCAGTTTTCATCTGTACCCCAATTGACTAAAATGACCTCTTTTTATTTAGAAAAAAGTTTAAATTAATCCTTCATATACTAATTTATTTATTTTTTTCAAATGGAAAAAATAATGATACAATCCCTCTATTTAGTTGGTTTTAATAATTTTATCATTAAATTAATTAAATTATTAATTTTTTTTATTTTGGTGTACAGATGAAAACTGAAAACCCTGAATAGGGTGCAATTGAGAATTCTCCTAGGTGCTGGTGGAATTGAAAAAAAAATTAAAGGTGGGGGAGTTTTCAGTATTTTTGCCTTTTAAGTTTATAAAATTTTAGCGACTAAACTGTACTTTAGCCAATTAGGGACTAAACTGTACTTTAACCAATTAGGGACTAAACTGTACTTTAACAACTTGATATCCGAAATCAATTTAATTACCATTGTTTATAATTGAAACAAAATATATAGTTACTAACCAAAACTCCACTTAATTAAGTTATAAAATAAGTTTACAATTTAGCCAATTTCATGCCAAATTGATCTTCTTAATTAATTATAATTACCCGAGTAATTATATTAACTAAATTATAATTAACTATCGTTTCCAATATTTAATTTATAAAATAAAATCCAAGTTATTTGTTAAAGTTTAACCTTAAGGATTTATTTGTTTTAGTCAAAAACAATTAATTGATCAAAATGACCTTTTGGCCATCTTCCTCAATTTGAAACAAAACACAACCCCGCCATGCTTTGCAAAGACATTAAATTGCCGAATCTCAAATAACCAACTCATATCAACAATTCAATTAAACATAGATCATAAAAACTAGATAATCAATCACAACCTACACATCCTTCATCTAGCTATTACTCAAGCTTATAGCAATACATAAACAAGAAGAACAGTAGCTAATGAACCAACGGCAGACCATGACATGCGTTCGGCAATTCAAAACGGCGGCATCAATTAAATTTATCACGTTACTAACAATCAGTCTATGAATCACAACCACGAATTATAACTAAGCTCAAGCCAAATGAAAAGGAATGGTTCGGCAAAAACCATAACTACCAAGAACCGTATTAATAAACTAAAAGCGATAAACCGTACGGCGATTAAAACGAGATCGATAGCGTACCGTTTGGCATAAACGAGATAGGGAAACGTAGAGAATTGAGTCTAGAACGTTTGAGATCAAGCAGAATCAATTTCGATATAGAAACGAGAGAGAACGACTCAAATTACGGAAGTGCCGTTTAAAGCTAAAACTGAAAACAGTGGAATTATGAAACTTACCGAAACAGCAGAGGTTGGATGATGATTTCGGCTTCGTTTTTCAGCGAATGAACAAGGGAATGGAGGCTAGGGTTTGTTTGAAGTATGGAGAAGAGATTAGGTTAAAAAGTTAGTATTTAAGGGATCAGAACATAGAGAGAATAAGGTCCAAAGTGCCCTCCTCGCAAGGATTCTGCTGGTCTCGAACGAGACCAGCAGAACAAGAAGAATTCTCGTTCGAGAATTGTGATTCTCGAACAAGACTCGGCTAAAAATGCTGAGGTCTCGTTCGAAAATCACAATTCTCGAACGAGACTAAAAAAAATTGAGTCAGGTCTCTTTTGAAACCTGATTCAAAGGTGGTGGTTCAACCTTTTTGTTAAACCACCAAAATAAAAGGACCACACAAAATTTCTGAAATTTGAACCGAACCAAAAATTAAACTACGAATCGAACCGCCACCCGAAAAACTCAAATTATTTCCGAAAACACAATTAGAAAAAATTAAAAAATTTCCGGGATATTACAAATCGTTTGGCTTAAATCGCTAAAAAGGTGAAACGTTTGTATTTGTTTTGTACCGTTTGGAAACGTTTGCCTTAAATCGCTAAAAAGGTAAAATTTTGGATTTGTTTCGTAACGTTTGTAAACGTATGGCTTCAATCACTAGAAAGGTGAATTGTTTGGATTTGTTTCGAAACGTTTGGTTTAAATTGCTTAAAAGGTGAAACGCTTGGTTTTGTTTCGAAACGTTTGTAAAGGTTTGGCTTAAATCACTAAATATGTCAAATGTTTGGATTTGTTTCGTAACTTTTGTAAACGTTTGGCTTAAATTGCTAAAAAGGTCAAACGCTTGGATTTGTTTCGTAACATTTGTAAACATTTGGCTTAAATCGCTAAAATGGGGAAACAATTGGATTTGTTTCGTAACATTTGTAAACGTTTGGCTTAAATTGCTTAAAAGGAGAAACACTTTGTTTTGTTTTGTAACGTTTGTAAAGGTTTGTCTTAAATCGCTAAAAATGTTAAACGTTTGGTTTTGTTTCGTAATGTTTGTAAACGTTTGTCTTAAATTGCTCAAAAGGTAAAACATTTGGACTTATTCGTAACTTTTGTAAACGTTTGGCTTAAATTACTAAAAAGGGGAAACGTTTGGGTTTGTTTCGTATCGTTTGTAAACATTTGGCTTAATTCGCTAAAAAGGTGAAACATTTGGATTTGTTTCGTAACCTTTGTAAACGTTTGGCTTAAATTGCTAAAAAGGTAAAACGCTTTGATAGTTTCGTAACGTTTGTAAACGTTTGGCTTAAATTGCTAAAAAGGAGAAACACTTGGATTTGTTTCGTAACGTTTGTAAACGTTTGGATTAAATCGCTAATAATGCGAAACGTTCGGATTTGTTTCGTAGCGTTTATAAACGTTTGGCTTAAATCGCTAAAACAGAGAAACGTTTAGATTTGTTTTGTGTCGTTTGTAAACGTTTGGCTTAAATTGCTAAAAAGGGGAAATGTTTGGGTTTGTTTCGTTACGTTTGTAAACGTTTAGCATAAATCGCTAAAATGGGGAAACAATTGGATTTGTTTCGCAACGTTTATAAACGTTTTGCTTAAATTGCTAAAAAGGTGAAATGTTTGGATTTGTTTCGTATCGTTTGTAAACGTTTGGCTTAAATCGCTAAAAAGAGGAAACGTTTGGATTTGTTTTGTAACGTTTGTAAACGTTTGGCTTAAATTGTAAAAAATGTGAAACGCTTGGATTTCTTTCGTAACGTTTGTAAATATTTGGCTTAAATTACTAAAAAGGTGAAACGCTTGGATTTGTTTCTGAACGTTTGTAAACGTTTGGGCTTAAATTGCTAAAAAGGTGAAACGCTTGGTTTTGTTTCTTAACATTTCTAAAGGTTTGGCCTAAATCGCTAAAAATATGAAACATTTTTATTTTTTTCGTAATGTTTTAAATGTTTGGCTTTGTTTCGTAACGTTTGTAAACATTTGGCTTAAATTGCTAATAAGGTTAAATATTTGGATTTGTTTCATAACGTTTGTAAACGTTTGGCTTGAATCGCTAAAAAAGCAAGACGTTTGGATTTGTTTCGTAACGTTAAACGTTTGGTTTTGTTTCGTAATGTTTGTAAACGTTTGGTTTAAATTGCTCAAAAGGTAAAACGTTTGGATTTATTCGTAATTTTTGTAAACGTTTGGCTTAAATTACTAAAAAGGTGAAACATTTGGGTTTGTTTTGTATCGTTTTTATACGTTTGGCTTAATTTGCTTAAAAGGTGAAATGTTTGGATTTGTTTCGTAACCTTTGTTAACGTTTGGCTCAAATTGCTAAAAAGGTAAAATGATTTGATATTGTCGTAACGTTTGTAAACGTTTGGCTTAAATTTCTAATAAGGAGAAACACTTGGATTTGTTTCGTAACGCTTATAAACGTTTGGCTTAAATCGCTAAAATGGAGAAACGTTTAGATATGTTTCGTACCGTTTGTAAACGTTTGGCTTAAATCGCTAAAAAGGGGAAATGTTTGGATTTGTTTCGTAACGTTTCTAAACGTTTAGCATAAGTCGCTAAAATGGGGAAACAATTGGATTTGTTTTGCAATGTTTGTAAACGTTTGGCTTAAATTGCTAAAAAGGTGAAATGTTTGGTTTTGTTTCGTAACGTTTGTAAACGTTTGGCTTAAATCGCTAAAAAGGGGAAACGTTTGGATTTGTTTTGTAACGTTTGTAAACGTTTGGCTTCAACTACTAAAAAGGTGAAAATCTTGGATTTGTTTCGTAACGTTTGTAAATGTTTGGCTTAAATTGCTAAAAAGGTGAAAGCTTGGATTTGTTTTGGAACGTTTGTAAACGTTTGGCTTAAAATTCTAAAAACGTGAAATGCTTGGATTTGTTTCGTAACATTTGTAAACGTTGGGCTTAGATTGCTAAAAAGGTGAAACGCTTGATTTTGTTTCTTAACGTTTGTAAAGGTTTGGCTTAAATCGCTAAAAATGTGAAACGTTTGGATTTGTTTCGTAATGTTTTAAACGTTTGGTTTTGTTCCGTAATGTTTGTAAACGTTTGGTTTAAATCTCTAAAAAAGTAAAACGTTTGGATTTGTTTCATAACATTTGTAAACGTTTAGCTTATATCGCTAAAAAGGCAAATCGTTTGGATTTGTTTCGTAATGTTTGTAAACGTTTGTCTTAAATCGCTAAAAAGGTAAAACATTTGGATTTTTTTTTTGTACTTTTGTAAACGTTTGGCTTAAATCGCTAAAAAGGTGAAACATTTGGATTTGTTTCGTATCGTTTGTAAACATTTGGCTTAAATCCCTAATAAGGGGAAACATTTGGATTTGTTTCGTAACCTTTGTAAACCTTGGCATAAATTGCTAAAAAGGTGAAACGCTTTGATTAATTTCGTAAAATTTGTAAACGTTTGGCTTAAATTGCTAAAAAGGAGAAGCTCTTGGATTTGTTTCGTAACGTTTGTAAACGTTTGGCTTAAATCGCTAAAAATGCGAAACGTTTGGATTTGTTTTGTACTGTTTATAAACGTTTGGCTTTAATCGCTAAAACGGAGAAACGTTTGGAGTTGTTTCGTACTGTTTGTAAACGTTTGGCTTAAATTGCTAAAAAGACGAAACGTTTGGTCTTGTTTTGTAACGTTTGTAAACGTTCAGATTAAATCGATAAAAAGGTGAATCGTTTGGATTTGTCTCGTAATGTTTGTAAACGTTTAGCTAAAATCACTAAAAAGGTGAAACGTTTGGTTTTGTTTCGTAACGTTTGTAAACATTCCGCTTAAATTGCTAAAAAGGTAAAATGCTTGGATTTGTTTCGTAACGTTTGTAAACGTTTGGCTTAAATTGCTAAAAAGGTGAAACATTTGGATTTGTTTCCTAACCTTTGTATATGTTTGGCTTATATCGCTAAAAAGGTGAAACGTCTAAATTTTTTCGTAGCGTTTGTAAACGTTTGGCTTAAATCGCTAAAAAGAGGAAACGTTTGGATTTATTTCGTACTGTTTGTAAACGTTTGGCTTAAATCGTTAAAATGGTGAAATGTTTGCATTTGTTTTGTAACGTTTGTAAACGATTGGCTTAAATTGCTAAAAAGATGAAACGCATGGATTTGTTTCGTATCGTTTGTAAACGTTTGGCCTATATTGCTAAAAAGGTGAAATGCTTGGATTTGTTTCGTTACGTTTGTAAACGTTTGGCTTAAATTGCAAAAAAGGTGAAACACTTGTTTTTTGTTTCGTAACGTTTGTAAACGTTTGGTATAAATTGCCAAAAATGTGAAACATTTGGATTTGTTTCGTAATGTTTGTAAATGTTTTGCCTAAATCGCTAAAAAGGTGAAACGTTTTGATTTTCTACGTAACGTTTTAATCGTTTGGCTTAAATTGCTAAAATGGGGAAACATTTGGATTTTTTTCGTAGCGTTTGTAAAAGTTTGGCTTAAATTGCTAAAAAGGCGAAACGTTTGGTTTTGTTTTGTAACGTTTGTAAACGTTCAGATTAAATCGCTATAAAGGTGAAACGTTTGGATTTGTTTCGTAACGTTTGTAAACGTTTGGCTTAAATTTCTAAAATGTTGAAACACTTGGATTTGTTTAGTAACGTTTGTATACGTTTGGCTTAAAAAGTTTAAACGCTTGGATTTGTTTCGGAATGTTTGTTAAACATTTGGCTTACATTTCTAAAAAGGTGAAACACTTTGATTTATTTCGTAACGTTACTAAACGTTTGGCCTAAATTGCTAAAATGGAGAAACGCTTGGATTTGTTTTGTAACGTTTGTAAACGTTTGACTTAAATTGCTAAAAAGGTCAAACGTTTGGATTTGTTTCGCAAAGTTTGTAAACGTTTGGCTTAAATCGCTAAAAAGGCGAAATATTTGGATTTATTTAGTAACGTCTGTAAACGGTTGGCTTAAATCGCTGAAAAAGGTGAAACGTTTGGTTTTGTTTCGTAAAGGTTGTAAACGTTTGGCTTAAATCGCTAAAAAGGTGAAAAGTTTGGATTTGTTTCGTAACGTTTGTTTTAAATCACGAAAAAGGTGAAACGTTTGGATTTGTTTCGTAGCGTTTGTAAACATTTTTCTTAAATTTCTAAAAAGGGTTTCGTAATGTTTTAAACGTTTGGATTAGTTTCGTAATGTTTGTAAGCGTTTGGCTTAAATTGCTAAAAAGGGTTTCGTAACGTTTTAAACGTTTGGATTATTTTCGTAACGTTTGTTAACGTTTGGCGTAAATTGCTAAAGGGGTGAAACATTTGGATTTTTTTAGTAACGTTTGGCTTAAATCGCTAAAAAGGGGAAATGTTTGGTTTCAATTGCTAAAAACGTGAAACATTTGGATTTGTTTCATAACGTTTGTGAACGTTTGGCTTAAATCGCTAAAGAGGTGAAACGTTTGGATTTAAATTGCTAAAAAGGTGAAACTTTTGGATTTGTTTCGTAACGTTTGTAGACATTTGGCTTAAATCGCTAAAAAGGTTAAACGTTTGGATTTGTTTTGTAACGTTTGTAAACGTTTGGCTTAAATCGCTAAAAAGGTGAAACATTTGGTTTTCTTTCGTAGCGTTTGTAAACGTTTTGGTTAAATTGCTAAAAAGATGAAATGCTTGGATTTGTTTCGTAGCGTTTGTAAACATTTATCTTAAATCGATAAAAGGGTGAAACGTTTGGATTTGTTTTGTAACGTTTGTAAACGTTCTGCTTAAATCGTTAAAAAGGTGAAACGTTTGGTTTTGTTTCGTAAAGTTTCTAAACATTCTGATTAAATAGCTAAAACGGTGAAACGTTTGATTTGTTTCGTAACGTTTGTAAACGTTCGGCATAAATCGTAAAAGGGAAGACGTTTGGATTTGTTCCGTAACGTTTGTAAATGTTTGGCTTAAATTGCTATAAAGGGGAAACGTTTGGATTTGTTCTGTAACATTTGTAAACGTTTGGCTTCAATCGCTAAAAAGGGGAAACATTTGGATTTGTTTCGCAACGTTTGAAACGTTTGGCTTAAATCACAAAAAAGGTGAAACGTTTGGATTTGTTTTGTAACGTTTGTAAAAGTTTGGTTTAAATCGCTAAGAAGGTAAAATGCTTGGATTTGTTTCATAGCCTTTGTAAACATTTGGCTTAAATTGTTAAAAAGGTGAAATGCTTGGATTTGTTTCATAGCCTTTGTAAACATTTGGCTTAAATTGCTAAAAAGGTGAAACATTTGGATTTGTTTCGTAACATTTGTAAACGTTCGGCTTAAATCGTTAAAAAGGTGAAACGTTTGGTTTTGTTTCGTACGTTTGTAAATGTTCGGATTAAATAGCTAAAAAGTTGAAACTTTTGGTTTTGTTTCATAACGTTTGAAAACGTTCGGCTTAAATTGCTAAAAGGGGAAAAGTTTTGATTTGTTCTGCAACGTTTGTAAATGTTTGGCTTATATTGCTAAAAAGATGAAACGTTTGGATTTGTTTCGTAACGTTTGTAAACAATTGGTTTTGTTTTGTAATGTTTGTAAAAGTTTGGCTTAATTTGAAACGTTTGGATTTTTATTGTAACGTTTTAAAAGTTTGGTTTTGTTTCGTAACTTTTGCCAACGTTTGGCTTATATTGCTAAAAAGGTGAAACGTTTGGATTTGATTCATAACTTTTGTAAACGTTTGGCTTAAATTGCTAAAAAGGTGAAACGTTTGGATTTGTTTCGTAACATTTGTAAACATTTGGCTTCAATCGCTAAAAAGGTGAAACATTTGGATTTGATTCGCAACCTTTGAAACGTTTGGCTTAAATCGCGAAAAAGGTGAAATGTTTGAATTTGTTTCGTAAAGTTTTAGACATTTGGCTTAAATCGCTAAAATGGGGAAACATTTGGATTTGTTTCGTATAGTTTGTATGTTTGACTTAAATCGCTAAAAAGGGGAATTGTTTGGATTTGTTTCGTAACATTTGTAAACGTTTCGCTTATATGGCTAAAAAGGTGAAACGCTTGGATATGTTTCGCAACGTTTGTAAACGTTTGGTTTAAATCGCTAAAACGATGAAACGTTTGAATTCTTTTCGTAATGTTTGTAAACGTTTGGCTTCAATCGCAAACAAGGGGAAACGTTTAGATTTGTTTCGTAACGTTTGTAAACATTTGGCTTAAATCGCTAAAATGGGGAAACGTTTGGATTTGTTTCGTAACGTTTGTAAACGTTTGGCTTAAATTGCTAAAAAGGGGAAACCTTTTGATTTGTTTGTAACATTTGTAAACATTTGGATTTGTTTCGTAACCTTTGTAAACATTTGGTTTTGTTTCGTAACGTTTATAAATGTCTAGCTTCAATCGCTAAAAATGTGAAACTTTGGGATTTGTTTTCGTAACGTTTGTAAACGTTTGGTTTAAATTGCTAAAAGTGTGAAAAGCCGTAAACGTTTGTAAACGTTTGGATTTGTTTCGTAACGTTTGTAAACATTTGTAAGCATTTGGCTAAAATCGCTAAAAAGGCGAAACGTTTGGATTTGCTTCGTAACGTTTGTAAACGTTTGGCTTAAACCGCTAAAATGGTGGAAACGTTTGGATTTGTTTCGTAATGTTTGTAAACGTTTGGATTTGTTTAGTAACGTTTGTAAACGCTTGATTTTGTTTCGTAACGTTTATAAACGTTTGGCTTAAATGGCTAAAATGGGGAAAGGTTTTGATTTGTTTCATATACGTTTGTAAACGATTGGCTTCAATCGCTAAAAGGTGAAACTTTTGGATTTGTTTCGAAATGTCTGTAAACGTTTGGCTTAAATTGCTAAAAATGTGAAACGTTTGTTTTTGTTCCGTAATATTTGTAAATGTTTGGATTTATTTCGTAACGTTTTAAACATTTGGCTTAAATCGCTAAAAAGATTAAACGTTTGGTTTTGTTTCATAACGTTTGTAAACGTTTGGCTTAAATCGCTAAAAAGGGGAAACATTTGGATTTGTTTCGTAATATTTGTAAACGTTTGGCTTAAATTGCTAAAAAGGTGAAACGCTTGGATTTGTTTCGTAACTTTTGTAAACCTTTGGCTTAAATCGCTAAAAAGGTGAAACGCTTGGATATGTTTCGTGACGTTCGTAAACGTTTGGCTTAAATCGCTAAAAATGGGAAACGTTTGGTTTTATTCTGTAACGTTTGTGAACGTTTGGCTTAAATCGATAAAAATGTGAAACGTTTGTATTTGTTTCGTAACGTTTTAAACGTTTGGTTTTGTTTTTTTAACGTTTGTAAATGTTTGGCTTAAATCGGTAAAAAGGTGAATCGTTTGGAATTGTTTCGTAACGTTTGCAAACGTTTGGCTTAAATCGCTAAAAAGGTGAAACGTTTTGATTTGTTTCTTAACGTTTGTAAATGTTTGGCTTAAATCGCTAAAATGGGGAAACGTTTGGATTTGTTTCGTTACGTTTGTAAATGTTTGTCTTAAATTGCTAAAAAGGCGAAACGCTTGGATTTGTTTCGTTACGTTTCTAAACGTTTGGCTTAAATTGCTAAAAAGATGAATTGCTTGGTTTTGTTTCGTAACGTTTCTAAACGTTTGGCTTAAATTGCTAAAAATGGTAAAGGTTTGGATTTGTTTCGTAACGTTGTAAACGTTTGGCTAAAATCGCTAAAAAGGTGAAATGTTTGGTTTTGTTTCGTTACGTTTGTAAACGTTCCGCTTATATCGCTAAAAAGGTGAAACATTTCGATTTGTTTCGTAACGTTTGTAAACATTTGGCTTTAATTGCTACAAAGGTGAAACACTTGGATTTGTTTCGTATGTTTGTAATCGTTTGGCTTAAATCGCTAAAAAGGTGAAATGTTTGGATTTATTTAGTAACGTCTGTAAATGTTTGTCTTATATTACTAAAAAAGTGAAACGCTTGGATTTATTTTGTAACTTTTGTAAACGTTTGGCTTAAATTGCTAAAAAGGTGAAACATTTGGATTTGTTTCATAACCTTTGTAAACATTAGGCTTAAATCGCTAAAAAGGTGAAACATTTGAATTTTTTCGTAACGATTGTAAACGTTTGGCTTAAATTTCTAAAAAGGTGAAATGCTTGGATTTGTTTCGTAACGTTTGTAAACGTTTGGCTTAAATTGCTAAAAAGGTGAAATGCTTGGATTTGTTTCGTAACGTTTGTAAATGTTTGGCTTAAATTGCTAAAAAGGTGAAATGCTTAGATTTGTTTCGTAACATTTGCAAACGTTTGGCTTACATTGGTAAAAAGGGAAAACGTTTGGATTTGTTTCGTAGCGTTAGTAAACGTTTGGCTTAAAAAGCTAAAAGGTGAAACGTTTGGATTTGTTTCGTACCGTTTGTAAACGTTTCGCTTAAATCGCTAAAAAGGTGAAATGTTTGGATTTGTTTCATAACGTTTGTAAACGTTTGGCCTAAATTTCTAAAAAGGTGAAACGCTTGGATTTGTTTCGTATCGTTTGTAAACGTTTGGCTTTAATTGCTAAAAAGATGAAACGCTTGGATTTTTTTTCGTTACATTAGTAAACGTTTGGCTTAAATTGTTAAAAAGGTGAAACGCTTGGTTTTTGTTTCGTAACGTTTGTAAACGTTTGGCATACATTGCTAAAAATGTGAAACGTTTCGATTTATTCCGTATCTTTTGTAAACGTTTGTCTTCAATCGCTAAAAAGGTGAAACTTTTGGGCTTGTTTCGTAAAGTTTGTAAACGTTTGGCATAAATCGCTAAAAGGTAAAACGTTTGGATTTGTTTCGTAACGTTTTAAACGTTTGGCTTAAATTGCTAAAATGGGGAAACATTTAGATTTGTTTCGTAATGTTTGTAAACGTTTGGCTTAAATTGCTAAAAATGTGAAACATTTGGTTTTGTTTCGTCATGTTTGTAAATGTTCGGCTTAAATCACTAAAAAAGGGAAACGTTTTGATTTGTTTCGTAACGTTTGGATTTGTTTCGTAACGTTTGGATTTGTTTCGTAACGTTTGTAAACGTTTGGCTTAAATTGCTAAAAAGTTGAAACACTTGGATTTGTATTGTAACGTTTGTAAACATTTGGCTTAAATTACTAAAAAAGTGAAACGCTTGGATTTGTTTAAGAATGTTTGTAATCGTTTGGCTTAAATTACTGAAAAGGTAAACCCTTTGATTTGTTTCTTAACGTTTTTAAACGTTTGTCTTAAATTGCTAAAAATGAGAAACGCTTGGATTTGTTTCGTAACATTTGTAAACTTTTCGCTTAAATCGCTAAAAAGGTGAAATGTTTGGATTTGTTTCGTAACGTTTGTAAACATTTACCTTAAATCGCTAAAAAGGTGAAACATTTGGATTTGTTTAGTAACGTCTGTAAACGTTTGGCTGAAATCGCTAAAAAGGTGAAATGTTTGAATTTGTTTGGTAACGTCTGTAAACGTTTGGCTTAAATCGCTAAAAAGGTGAAAGTTTTGGTTTTGTTTCGTAAAGTTTGTAAACGTTTGGCTTAAATCGCTAAAAAGGTGATAAGTTTAGATTTGTTTTGTAACTTTTGCAAACGTTGGTTTCGTTTGTTTTAAATCGCTTAAAAGGTGAAACGTTTGGATTTGTTTCGTAACGTTTGTAAACGTTTGGCTTAAATTTCTAAAAAGGGTTTCGTAACGTTTTAAACCTTTGGATTAGTTTCGTAACGTTTGTAAATGTTTGGCTTAAATCGCTAAAAAGGTGAAACATTTGGATTTGTTTCGTAACGTTTGTAAATGTTTGGCTTAAATCGCTAAAAAGGTGAAACGTTTAGCTTAAATCGCTAAAAAGGTGAAACGTTTGGATTTGTTTAATGACGTTTGTAAATGTTTGGCTTAAATCTCTAAAGAGGTTAAACATTTGGATTTAAATTGCTAAAAAGGTGAAACGTTTGAATTTGTTTCGTAATGTTTGTAAACGTTTGGTTTAAATCGTTAAAAAGGTGAAATGTTTGGATTTGTTTCGTAACTTTTGCAAACGTTTGGCATAAATTGCTATAAAAGTGAAACGTTTGGATTTGTTTCGTAACGTTTGTAAACGTTTGGCTTAAATTGCTAAAAAGGTTAAACGCTTGGATTTGTTTTGTAACGTTTGTAAACGTTTGGCTTAAATTGCTAAAAAGATGTCACGACCCATTTTCATGAATCGCGACCGGCGCTAGAATATGGGTATGGTTGTACCAAAACCCGTAGCTAGCTTTGCGGATAACCAACAAATACATAAGCCTGCAAGAAAACCAATGCTCGGGGGCAACCGAGACTTCAGCCTAGTTCTAGCAGTTTATAATATACAAAATTTATTATAAAGTGCTCAGCCAACTCTGAGTCTTAAACATGGTAGAAGTATATATTAACCCAAGTTGATAAAAGAATGCCAAAATAGCAGTAATTCATTGGATAAATTTATAACAAGTATTCGACATAAGACTTCTATTTACTACTGCGGTCTAAGAATAAAATCAGTTTAATAATCTTATTAAATATAGTAAAACCTCCGAGGAAATAAAGAATCGGAGAGCAGCTGACTCGCTCATATCATAACCCTGGAAAATTTGGGAAAAACAACGGGGTCAGATATACTGAGATGAGTTCATACCACTATTTACATTTATCAAGTGGAAAACCTTTAAAACCCTTTTGAAACATTTAATATGAACATTACGTATAATAGTTGGAACCCTAATCCACAATACTAATATAACCATAATCCATTAGGCCTGGTCCCGAGAGCTGAGCTACACCGAGTTACCACCGAACACTCTTAATTCATAACCAGAGTCCCGAGAGCTGGGCTACACTGAGTTACTCTACTGGGTCCCGAGAGCTAGGCTACCACCGAGTTACCCCCCACATATCACATACCTTATCTAGATCAATACCGGTGCGCACGCAGTCCTAATGATGCCCATTAGGTAGCATGTTCCAACTAAAAGCCATAATGGGAAAACAGCTTGCAATATGCATACAATATATATTTATATATTAAAATAACAATTTACTTAATAAAGCGGTAAATAGTAAGTACAAACTCACTGCTTGCTAATCCACGTGATAACCTGGCAAGCAACTAATCCTGGTTCGTCTCCGGAGCACGAACAGTCGACAAGTCTAACAATGTGTAAATAATAAATTAAAAACGGACCCTAACTCTAAAGAGTACTAAGCACCACATAGGACTAGCACAACACAACAAAGCCAAAGCACAAACTAAAACAGATTGATTACACAAACACCAACCATATGCCAAAACCGCAAAACAGGTTAGGCCCTATTGAGTTCCATTCGATAATATAATCCGGAAACCGTTTCAAACTATTTGGTAAAACATTTCAAAAGTCAAAATTGTACTTAGCCGAGTCAAGTCAGACTTCCAAGCTTAACTCACATGTCGGGCGATCCAAGTCTAACCCGATCCAACATAACCAAGTTGTAAACAATTGTATAAAAATCCAGAATCAATTAAAAATCCAAAACCCGAGTTTGAAAAGCAAGAAACTCAATATCGCTTAACAAACACATTAATCAACAAGTAACAAAGTGTTTGATAAAATCCATAATGAACCAACACGCTTTAATAGACAACACAAGTCAAAACATGCCTTAGCAAACAAATTAAAAATAAGCGTATTCCTCATGCCCAAGTAATGTCAAGAACCAAACTAACCACCACAATCCAAGTATAACATTATCCTAAAAACATTATACAAAACAGCCCTAAACATTTAAATTAAGCCAAAACAGTTAACAAGCATTCATCAACATCCCAACTCATTTAACAATCACCAAACTTGGATTCGAAACAACAATAGATAGCCCAAAAATTATGAATTGCAAAGACATGCAAATCAGCCCTATAATCATGCTTGGACAAATCTAGGCAACCAAACAATTTATAATATCCAAATGAATCCATAATTCTAAACCACACATGAACTAACAATTGGATAACTCAATTCCGATTCAAATTAACCAACCAAGAACATACGAGTCAATTACTACAATGAATGACAAATTGATGCATCAATCAGCGTTCTACATAATCTTCCTAATATGAATCAAGAATAATAAAATCCAATTATTTATAACATGATAATTTAGTTATGGGTAGCCCTAATCAATTCAATACAGTTTATACATAAAGCAATATGAAATTGTGAATCTAAGGTAACCCATTCTTGATTTGATTCAATAAACATGCAATTGATGATAACAATAATATCAACATAATAAATCAACCCTAGAACATGTAAGAACAGCCACTATTCATCAAAACCATAGTCACAACAAACAACATCACAAAATATGAACAACAACACCACAACACAACAATCAAATTGAGTAAAAGGATTAGATACCTTGTCAATCCAAAGAGTAAGAAAATCTCAGAAACATGGTAGATCCAACGCTACAAGAACGAAATCAAAAGACAAGATGAACCACTAATCGAATCAAATGATGATTCAAAGTTTTGGAATGAAAAGAGATAGATTAATCACTTACCAATTGATGGAGGCACCAAAGATCGAGTAAGAAACGTTTAGAAAGAGATTAGAATGAGTTTAGGGTTTCTAAAATCGAAAGGGGGCTGATTAGGTCGCAGAAACGGAGTTTAAATATGCAAAAACGAAGCTGACCGGACCAACGGCCGGTTCTACCTAGCAGGTCCGGTTATAGGTCCGGTTAACCCACTGTTCTAACCAAAAACAAAGTGGACCAGACCTACGGCTTGATCTACCCAGCAGGTCCGGTTCACAGGTCCGGTTGACCCGAAAACGGGTCGAAACGACGATCCGAACGTTCGAATGAAATATAATTCTCTTATGTACAATATATCCAAAGGGCAGCCCGATCCGACGGTTCAATTGGGAGATATGTACGTTTTACTACAGCATGGCAGATTTGAAAAACATGCAAACATTGTTTCGATAACATCAAATACTTAGAGGCTCAAGGGGTACACGTAAGTCACTCAACATAACACAACCAAGGCACCACATATGCTAATCTGAACATATATCAATCTGAAAATAAGTTTGAATCACAACGAGAACATGTCGAAGCGAAGACACAACCAAAGTCCATCACAAACCAAATTTAAACGAACAACTAAACCATTAAAACAAGTTTGAAAACACGGGATATTACATTTTCCCCAACTTAATAAAAATTCATCCTCGAATTTAAAACAAAACAATCCACGTAAAACATATCATAAAACTATTTGTCGTCTGAACAAAAATACACGTAACAAACGTGAAAACACATAAATATGTTACCCAAAGGAATTAAGGAAAGAAAAATAACAAATTTGCATAACAAACTCTGTCTCTTAAGAACATTCCTCAAGTAACCAACTAAAACTGTAATCATAGGAATTCTGTTATTCATCAACCTACGCACTTCCGTAACCACAAACTTAACAGGTTGCTCCTCGAATGATATCTCAAAACCACCACTCATATAAATCAACAAACTCAAATGGTCACAACACACATATGCACAAATTTCTATTCTACCAACTCGGTGCCCAACAATCACTCGATCAACACAATGTGAATAATCAACAATTATTCAATTAAGAGTCACAATTACTCTATACCAAAGTGGCTTCCAGAACCATCTCGAAAACCATCTATTATAAAATCCTCAATGTCAAATACAAGATTAAGCGCTAAGCTCAACTATAATTCTATAATTCCAAAATCTTTTGCCTCAGACAAAACAATAACACTGCAAACATAGCTGATAGAATCTATCGTTCTAAAACACTTACTTACTTCCACTTATAGCATCTCTACATCAAAATTATCGATAACAAAACCCAATAAACTTCTGATAATATTTCGGTTCTAAAATCAACATTATAATAATCATTTAATCCTAACGATTACCAACTCGATAATACAATTAACTTGTGAATCATAAAACACAAAAACTCATAACACAATTCAAAGAAAAGCGGACCTCTCTTATGATAAGAAAAATTTCTATATCAGTGATAAACAATATCCATCAAAATGATTCTCACAATCAGTCAGAAACATAACGCCATGACTACAGTAAACATTGACTGCATCAGACAACTTAAAAAATTTGCCTCTTACAACAAGTGTTCAACCATGCTCAAAACGATATACAAACATTACAATAATACCGTTAATTAACAAAATCAATCAACCAATCATGGTTGTCGAAACCTATTAACCGTGATTCCCGATCATGGATCAACGATCTCATATAACCAAATCGAACTCAAATTCTCAAAATTATTCAATCAATTGACTATAACTCCTTATACAATGAAAGATTAATACGACCAGTTTACTACGACCAGATTGTCAGCTATGCTCAAAACCAACCCTTGTGGGTATAAAATATTTTATATACAAAATTTTTCCACCCTGTTTAAAAAACTTTACGTCTTACACCTCCTTTTTCATCCAAAATCGAAATACCTTTACCGTTGAAAAACCATCGGTTTTGCAAACCCTTGAAATTTTTCAAAATATTCACATTTGAAATCCGAAATTTCCTCTTACTTTCCAATACATTTGAAAATCGATGAAACAGTTCAACTGACAAAATTTATGTTCTCTTTAATTCAAACTTGTTAGAACACTTTTTAAATAGTTTATACTTTTCTCGTAAAAGTCAAGCTGTGGCAAGATTCCCCGTATTCAAAATGCACATTGATATTTCAAACATCCAAAATTTAAGTCGCTTTTAAATTTTCTCAAACAAAACACTATTTGAAGAATCGTTCAATCGAAAAATTTATTATTCATTTTGAATCAAATTTGACAAAAATATCTTCCTTTCCTCAGAAGGGTAGATTTAGCAATGCAAATCTCTTGTTTGTGAAAAACCTTTATATCAATACACTACAATACTTGGATTATTTCAATTTTGAAAAGATAAGGTCTCTTTTAAAAATACAGTGTATACATACACATGAGCATAACCAATATCCTTAATCTACAAATCCTTAAATCACAATTCGGAAATTATCATGAACACTTCCTAATATGAATCTAACCATAAACCGCACTTGGTATAACTATATATCGAGCGCAATCTCAAAATCACTCTTACTCATAGCCACAAGATTCTGATTCTATAGACCAATCACTCACAACGTAAACGTCCAATAACCATCACCATCATCACAGAGTATTTGTCTAGCTACCTTTTGGTAATAGTTTCATAATCATTTGAAATTCAACAACTTTATAAATAAAAATTTCACAATGTGACTCGCGAGTTCGTTTCAAAATATCTTTCTCAAAACACTTTATCTATAAGATCCATTTTTCATAATTGTGCACCAGGGTGATGACAACTTTCATCCCCAAAGAGTTGCATCCAACCCTAATCATTTCTATGCACGTGATGCATGTACTATTATGCGTGTATCAATTGTTAATTTATCTTTTATTTAGTGAACATAGTGTTTAATGCAAACCTATTCGTGACATTCAAAATGCATGTTCATGATATGTCTAGGCACAATTACGTGTTGAAAAATTTCAAATATTTTAACAATTCAACCTTTGAAATCAACTTCTCAATAAAATATTTGCTAGACGTTACACTCTGTGAGATGTGCACTCGATAACCTCAAAATATTTCTCAAATTCCTTACTTGCAACCTAGCAACACTCGATGCTATAAGACAACTCATCCTAATAACTTCATTACAACTCTATCATATAAGATATCCCACTAACCTCAATTTATACTGAGCCTACTCCCAAAGAGTATAGCACATAAAATATGTTCCTATAAAATTTACCGCCAGCTCCTGCATCGCATACTCAGACTTGATGGAAACACCAGTGTATTAATACACCGATCTATCTTCTCGTTTCAGAGATTCTAATATCCGTCCTAGGATAATCAAAAATCATCAACCAATCCAAAGGAATATTTCCCTCATCTTCCTCGATATCGAAACCCAAAGATTTTGATCCAACAACAATATAGCAAACCCAGCTTATCCCCAATTGATACTATATCAAAACAGGGTCTGAACAAAAGTTCGACTCACAATCAAACCAAAAATCAGGTAATTACTATAACCGCATGAAATAAATCATCCTGCGTGCTACTTCGCACGAATAGATAAAACAAAACAATTAACTTAGTACAACAGGTAAGCGAATTATACAACAAAAATTAAAACCAAAAATATTACGATTTTTACAACGATAAATCACGTAAGCATGCCATTGAACAAAATTAACCAAAATATACTATGAGACAAAATCAAATATGCTAAAACAAGCTTGAATTTTCGTAACAAATCATTCTGCAACATTTAATCTTCCAAGAAAACGCTTTAAAATTTATTTTGAAATCTTAAAGTCAAATACGAAAACTTCCAAATTTTGTTAAACCCCACGGTTAAAACAAAATCACAATTTGTAAAAGTCACTTCTTATTTATCAATTTCTTTAAAACTGATACCCAAGTATCTCAAACCATAAAATCATCGAGGTAGCCGAGTTATTACAACTATCAAGCTCAACTCCTAAATTTGGGTGACCCAAGTCGAACCCAAAACAACCTTTATAAAACGTATTCAAAATATTTGTAAATTCAGAAAAATATTTTAATCAAATTTCCACCTTTTCAAATTTGGGAGCTCAACTTAACCCAACCGCTAAACAGTAATTTAAAAACTCAAGTGAGAAATATTTAATATCCAACATCTATTCCGTAAATCCCAAAAATTTAAAATACTGACATACTACAACATGATAAAATAACTTCAACGTTAAATTCTTAAAACAATGGCTCATCTCATAAAATATTGTTTTGAAATCATCGCTTCTTAACACCAAACCAAACATAATATTTCAAAATACAAGAATTGTTTTTTTACTGGTAACTCAACCAAAATCAAACTTTTTAAGAATTTAAAATCAAACTTCTCTTATGATTTTGTGTCGAAACACAAATCGGATAAAATAATATTCTCAATGAAAATCTTTAAATCAACATGTGGTCAAACAGTGCATGACCATCAAAACACGTTTTAAGGTTTAACCCAAAATATCTTTAATAGAAAGACAAGGCTAACGCCCAACATACGAAAACACTTAAAGTCAACAATCGGGGCCAAAGCGAAGATGTACTTTATTAATAAGGCAAGAGCAGTTCAACGCATGATGTAAAATAACCGTAACCATACCATATATTCTAAATCGTATCGGGCGTAAATGCCAAAATTTATCAAACAACATCATACCCAAGTATGAGTTTAGAAAAATTTACCAACCTAAGATTTCCCAAGAAACCGAAAGCAATTATAATCTTCCAAGTGAAATAACCTCAACATGATAAAACACAGCGAGCAACATCCAAGTGAAATAAATTGTCAATCATAGAATCAACACCAAATAAACATTGACAGACATCACCTATAAGATGTAGGCTGAAAGGTTGAAAACAAAAGATGACGTTTTAAAAGACAAGACATGAATCCTAATTCCGCAGTAGTTCCTATGACACGACATCAACTTATCATTCCCAAAACACATAAAACATAACATGCATAAGGCCATGGTTTGAAACCAAAGCTCTGATACAGAGTTTGTCACGACCCATTTTCATGAATCGCGACCGGCGCTAGGGTATGGGTATGGTTGTACCAAAACCCGTAGCTAGCCTTGCGGATAACCAACAAATACATAAGCCTGCAAGAAAACCAATGCTCGGGGGCAACCGAGACTTCAGCCTAGTTCTAGCAGTTTATAATATACAACATTTATTATAAAGTGCTCAGCCAACTATAAGTCTTAAACATGGCAGAAGTATATATTAACCCAAGTTAATAAAAGAATGCCAACTTATAGCAATAATTCATTGAATAAATTTATAACAAGTATTCGACATAAGACTTCTATTTACTACTGCGGTCTAAGAATAAAATCAGTTTAATAACATTATTAAATATAGTAAAACCTCTGAGGAAATAAAAAATCGGAGAGCAGCTGACTCGCTCATATCATAACCCTGGAAAATTTGGGAAAAACAACAGGGTCAGATATATTGAGATGAGTTCATACCACTATTTAAATTTATCAAGTGGAAAACCTTTAAAACCGTTTCAAAACATTTAATATGAACATTACGTATAATAGTTGGAACCCTAATCCACAATACTAATATAACTATAATCCATTAGGCCTGGTCCCGAGAGCTGAGCTACACCGAGTTATCACCGACCACTCTTAATTCATAACCAGAGTCCCGAGAGCTGGGCTACACCGAGTTACTCTACTGGGTCCCGAGAGCTAGGCTACCACCGAGTTACCCCCCACATATCACATACCTTATCTAGATCAATACCGGTGCGCACGCAGTCCTAATGATGCCCATTAGGTAGCATGTTACAACTAAAAGCCATAATGGAAAAACAGCTTGAAATATACATACAGTATATATTTATATATTAAAATAACAATTTACCTAATAAAGCGGTAAATAGTAAGTACAACCTCACTGCTTGCTAATCCACGTGATAACCTAGCAAGCAACTAATCCTGGTTCGTTTCCGGAGCACGAACAGTCGACAAGTCTAACAATGTGTAAATAATAAATTAAAAACGGACCCTAACTCTAAAGAGTACTAAACACCACATAGGACTAGCACAACACAACAAAGCCAAAGCACAAACTAAAACAGATTGATTACACAAACACCAACCATATGCCAAAACCGCAAAATATGTTAAGCCCTATTGAGTTCCATTTGAAAACATAATCCGGAAACCTTTTCAAACTATTTGGTAAAACATTTCAAAAGCCAAAATTGTACTTAGCCGAGTCAACCAAAACTTCCAAGCTTAACTCACATGTCGGGCGACCCAAGTCTAACCCGATCCAACATAACCAAGTTGTAAACCAATGTTTAAAAATCCGGAATCAATTAAAAATCCAAGACCCGAGTTTGAAAAGCAAGGAACTCAATATCGCTTAACTAACCAATTAATCAACACGTAACAAAGTGTTTGATAAAATCCATAATGAACCAACACGCTTTAATAGACAACACAAGTCAAAACATGCCTTAGCAAACAAATTAAAAATAAGCGTATTCCTCATGCCCAAGTAATGTCAAGAACCAAACTAACCACCACAATCCAAGTATAACATTATCCTAAAAACATTATACAAAACAGCCCTAAACATTTAAATTAAGCCAAAACAGTTAACAAGCATTCATCAACATCCCAACTCATTTAACAATCACCAAACTTGGATTCGAAACAACAATAGATAGCCCAAAAATTATGAATTGCAAAGACATGCAAATCAGCCCTATAATCATGCTTGGACAAATCTAGGCAACCAAACAATTTATAATATCCAAATGAATCCATAATTCTAAACCACACATGAACTAACAATTGGATAACTCAATTCCGATTCAAATTAACCAACCAAGAACATACGAGTCAATTACTACAATGAATGACAAATTGATGCATCAATCAGCGTTCTACATAATCTTCCTAATATGAATCAACAATAATAAAATCCAATTATTTATAACATGATAATTTAGTTATGGGCAGCCCTAATCAATTCAATACAGTTTATACATAAAGCAATATGAAATTGTGAATCTAAGGTAACCGATTCTTGATTTGATTCAATAAACATGCAATGGATGATAACAATAATATCAACATAATAAATCAACCCTAGAACATATAAGAACAACCACTATTCATCCAAACCATAGTCACAACAAACGACATCACAAAATATGAACAACAACACCAACACCACAATAATCAAATTGAGTAAAAGGATTAGATACCTTGTCAATCCAAAGAGTAAGAAAATCTCAGAAACAAGGTAGATCCAACGCTACAAGAACGAAATCAAAAGACAAGATGAACCACTGATCCAATCAAATGGTGATTCAAAGTTTTGGAATGAAAAGAGATAGATTAATCACTTACCAATTGATTGAGGCACCAAAGATCGAGTGAGAAACGTTTAGAAAGAGTTTAGAATGAGTTTAAGGTTTCTAAAATCGAAAGGGAGCTGATTAGGTCGCAGAAATGGAGTTTAAATATGCAAAAACGAAGCTGACCGGACCTACGGCCGACTCTACCCAGCAGGTCCGGTTATAGGTCCCGTTGACCCACTGTTCTAACCAAAAACGAAGTGGACCGGACCTACGGCTTGATCCACCCAGCAAGTCCGGTTCACATGTCCGGTTGACCTGAAAACGGGTCGAAACGACGATCCGAACGGTCGAATGAAAGATAATTCTCTTATGTACAACATATCCAAAGGGCAGCCTGATCCAACGGTTCAATTGGGAGATATGTACGTTTTACTAGAGCATGGCAGATTTGAAAAACATGCAAACATTGTTTTGATAACAACCCGGAAATAAATCAATTTAACATCAAATACTTAGAGGCTCAAGGGGTACACATAAGTCACTCAACATAACACAACCAAGGCACCACATATGCTAATCTGAACATATATCAATCCGAAAATAAGTTGGAATCACAACGAGAACATGTCGAAGCGAAAACACAACCAAAGTCCATCACAAACCAAATTTAAACGCACAACCAAACGATCAAAACAAGTTTGAAAACACGGGATATTACATTCTCCACAACTTAATAAAAACTCGTCCTCGAATTTAAAATAAAACAGTCCACGTAAAACATATCATAAAACTATTTTTCGTGTGAACAAAAATACACGTAACAAACGTGAAAACACATAAATATGTTACCCAAAGGAATTAAGGAAAGCAAAATAACAAATTTGCATAACAAACTCTGTCTCTTAAGAACATTCCTCAAGTAACCATTTGAAACTGTAATCATAGGAATTCTGTTATTCATCTACCTACGCACTTCCGTAACCACAAACTTAACAGGTTGCTCCTTGAATGATATCTCAAAACCACCACTCATATAAATCAACAAACTCAAATGGTCACAACACACATATGCACAAATTTCTATTCTATCAACTCGGTGCCCAACAATCACTCGATCAACACAATGTGAATAATCAACAATTATTCAATTGAGAGTCACAATTACTCTATACCGAAGTGGCTTCCAGAACCAGCTCGAAACCATCTATTATAAAATCCTCAATGTCAAATACAAGATTAAGCGCTAAGCTCAACTATAATTCTATAATTCCAAAATCTTTTGCCTCAGACAAAACAATAACACTGCAAACATAGCTGATAAAATCTATCGTTCTAAAACACTTACTTACTTCCACTTATAGCATCTCTACATCAAAATTATCGATAACAAAACCCAATAAACTTCTGATAATATTTCGGTTCCAAAATCAATATTATAATAATCATTTAATCCTAACGATTTAGTACCAACTCGATAATACAATTAACTTGTGAATCATAAAACACAAAAACTCATAACGCAATTCAAAGACAAGCGGACCTCTCTTATGATAAGAAAAATTTCTATATCAGTGATAAACAATATCCATCAAAATGATTCTCCCAATTAGTCAGAAACATAAAGCCACGACTACACTAAACATTGACTGCATCAGACAACTTATAAATTTTGTCTCTTACAACAAGTGTTCAACCATGCTCAAAACGATATACAAACATTACAATAATACCGTTAATTAACAAAATCAATCAATCAATCATGGTTGTCGAAACCTATTAACTGTGATTCCCGATCCTGGATCATCTATCTCATATAACCAAATCGAACTCAAATTCTCAAAATTATTCAATCAATTCACTATAACTCCGTATACAACGAAAGATTAATACGACCAGTTTACTACGACCAGATTGTCAGCTATGCTCAAAATCAACCCTTGTGGGTATAAAATATTTTATATACGAAATTTTCCACCCTCTTTAAAAAACTCTACGTCTTACACCTTCTTTTTCATCCAAAATCGAAATACCTCTACCGTTGAAAAACCATCGGTTTTGCAAACCCTTGAAAGTTTTCAAAATATTTCCATTTTAAATCCGAAATTTCCTCTTACTTTCCAATACATTTGCAAATCTATAAAACAGTTCAACTGACAAAATTTATGTTCTCTTTGATTCAAACTTGTTAAAATACTCTTTAAATAGTTTATACTTTTCTCGTAAAAGTCAAGCTGTGGCAAGATTTCCCGTATTCCAAATGCACATTGATATTTCAAACATCCAAAATTTAAGTCGCTTTTAAATTTTCTCAAACAAAACACTATTTGAAGAATCGTTCAACCGAAAAATTTATTATTCAGTTTGAATCAAATTTGACAAAAATATCTTCCTTTCCTCAGAAGGGTAAATTTAGCAATGCAAATCTCTTATTTGTGAAAAACCTTTATATCAATACACTACAATACTTGGACTATTTCAATTTTGAAAAGATAAGGTCTCTTTTAAAAATACAGTGTATACATACACATGAGCATAACCAATATCCTTAATCTACAAATCCTTAAATCACAATTCGGAAATTATCATGAACACTTCCTAATATGAATCTAACCATAAACCGCACTTGGTATAACTATATATCGAGCGCAATCTCAAAATCACTCTTACTCATAACCACAAGATTCTGATTCTATAGACCAATCACTCACAACGTAAACGTCCAATAACCATCACCATCATCACAGAGTATTTGTCTAGCTACCTTTCGGTAATAGTTTCATAATCATTTGAAATTCAACAACTTTTTAAATAAAAATTTCACAATGTGCCTCGCGAGTTCGTTTCAAAATATCTTTCTCAAAACACTTTATCTATAATATCCATTTTTCATAATTGTGCACCTGGGTGATGATAACTCTCATCCCCAAAGAGTTGCATCCAACCCTAATCATTTCTATGTACGTGATGCATGTACTATTATGCGTGTATCAATTATTAATATATCTTATATTTAGTGAACATACTCAGTGTTTAATGCAAACCTATTCGAAACCCAAAGATTTTGATCCAACAACAATATAACAAACCCAGCTTATCCCTAATTGATACTATATCAAAACAGGGTCTGAACAAAAGTTCGACTCACAATCAAACCAAAAATCAGGTAATTACTATAACCGCATGAAATATATCATCCCGCGTGCTACTTCGCACGAATAGATGAAACAAAACAATTAACTTAGTCCAACAGGTAAGCGAATTATACAACGAAAATTAAAACCAAAAATATTACGATTTTTACAACGATAAATCACGTAAGCATGCCATTGAACAAAATTAACCAAAATATACTATGAGACAAAATAATATATGCTAAAACAAGTTTGAATTTTCGTAACAAATCATTCTGTAACGTTTAATCTTCTAAGAAAACGCTTTAAAATTTATTTTGAAATCTTAAAGTCAAATACGAAAACTTCCAAATTTTGTTAAACCCCACGGTTAAAACAAAATCACAATTTGTAAAAGTCTCTTCTTATTTATCAATTTCTTTAAAACGGATACCCAAGTATCTCAAACCATAAAATCATCGAGGTAGCCGAGTTATTACAACTATCAAGCTCAACTCCTAAATTTGGGTGACCCAAGTCGAACCCAAAACAACCTTTATAAAACGTATTTAAAATATTTGTAAATTCAGAAAAATATTTTAATCAAATTTCCACCTTTTCAAATTTGGGAGCTAAACTTAACCCAACCGCTAAACAGTAATTTAAAAACTCAAGTGAGAAATCTTTAATCTCCAACATCTATTCCGTAAATCCCAAAAATTTAAAATACGGACATACTACAACATGATAAAGTAACTTCAACGTTAAATTCTTAAAACAATGGCTCATATCTCATAAAATATTGTTTTGAAATCATCTCTTGTTAACACAAACCTAACATAATATTTCAAAATACAAGAATTGTTTTTTTACTGGTAACTCAACCAAAATCAAACTTTTTAAGAATTTAAAATCAAACTTCTCTTATGATTTTGTGTCGAAACACAAATCGGATAAAATAATATTCTCAATGAAAATCTTTAAATCAACATGTGGTCAAACAGTGCATGACCATCAAAACACGTTTTAAGGTTTAACCCAAAATCTCTTTAATAGAAAGACAAGGCTAACGCCTAACATACGAACACACTTAAAGTCAACAATCGAGGCCAAAGCCAAGATGTACTTTATTAATAAGGCAAGAGCAATTCAACGCATGATGTAAAATAACCGTAACCATACCATATAATCTAAATCGTATCAGGCGTAAATGCCAAAATTTATCAAACAACATCATACCCAAGTATGAGTTTAGAAAAATTTACCAACCTAAGATTTCCCGAGAAACCGAAAGCAATTATAATCGTCCAAGTGAAATAACCTCAACATGATAAAACACAGCAAGCAACATCCAAGTGAAATGAATTGTCAATCATAGAATCAACACCAAATAAACATTGAAAGACATCACCTATAAGATGTAGGCTGAAAGTTTGAAAACAAAAGATGACGTTTTAAAAGACAAGACATGAACCCTAATTCCGCAGTAGTTCCTATGACACGACATCAAGTTATCATTCCCAAAACACATAACACATAACATGCATAAGGCCATGGTTTGAAACCAAAGCTCTGATACAAAGTTTGTCACGACCCATTTTCATGAATCGCGACCGGCGCTAGGGTATGGGTATGGTTGTACCAAAACCTGTAGCTAGCCTTGCGGATAACCAACAAATACATAAGCCTGCAAGAAAACCAATGCTCGGGGGCAACCGAGACTTCAGCCTAGTTCTAGCAGTTTATAATATACAACTTCTATTATAAAGTGCGCAGCCAACTCTGAGTCTTAAATATGGCAGAAGTATATATTAACCCAAGTTAATAAAAGAATGCCAAAATAGCAATAATTCATTGAATAAATTTATAACAAGTATTCGACATAAGACTTCTATTTACTACTGCGGTCTAAGAATAAAATCAGTTTAATAACCTTATTAAATATAGTAAAACCTCCGAGGAAATAAAGAATCAGAGAGCAGCTGACTCGCTCATATCATAACCCTGGAAAATTTGAGAAAAACAACGGGGTCAGATATACTTAGATGAGTTCATACCACTTTTTACATTTATCAAGTGGAAAACCTTTACAACCCTTTCAAAACATTTAATATGAACATTACGTATAATAGTTGGAACCCTAATCCACAATACTAATATAACCATAATCCATTAGGCCTGGTCCCGAGAGCTGAGCTACACCGAGTTACCACCGACCACTCTTAATTCATAACCAGAGTCCCGAGAGCTGGGCTACACCGAGTTACTCTACTAGGTCCCGAGAGCTAGGCTACCACCGAGTTACCCCCCACATATCACATACCTTATCTAGATCAATATCGGTGCGCACGCAGTCCTAATGGAAAAACAGCTTGAAATATACATACAGTATATATTTATATATTAAAAAAACAATTTACTTAATAGAGCGGTAAATAGTAAGTACCAACTCACTGCTTGCTAATCCACGTGATAACCTGACAAGCAACTAATCCTGGTTCGTCTCCGGAACACGAACAGTCGACAAGTCTAACAATGTGTAAATAATAAATTAAAAACGGACCCTAACTCTAAAGAGTACTAAACACCACATAGGACTAGTACAACACAACAAAGCCAAAGCACAAACTAAAACAGATTGATTACACAAATACCAACCATATGCCAAAACTGCAAAACAGGTTAAGCCCTATTGAGTTCCATTTGAAAACATAATCCGGAAACCTTTTCAAACTATTTGGTAAAACATTTCAAAAGCCAAAATTGTACTTAGCCGAGTCAACCAAGACTTCTAAGCTTAACTCACATGTCGGGCGACCCAGTCTAACCCGATCCAACATAACCAAGTTTTAAACCAATGTTTAAAAATCCAGAGTCAATTAAAAATCCAAAACCCGAGTTTGAAAACCAAGGAACTCAATATCGCTTAACTAACCAATTAATCAACCCGAGGTCCGGTTGACCCACTGTTCTAACCAAAAACGAAGTGGACCGGACCTACGGCTTGATCTACCCAGCAGGTCCGGTTCACAGGTCCGGTTGACCCACAAACGGGTCGAAACGACGATCCGAACGGTCGAATGAAAGATAATTCTCTTATGTACAACATATCCAAAGAGCAGCTCGATCCAACGGTTCAATTGGGAGATTTGTACGTTTTACTAGAGCATGGCAGATTTGAAAAACATACAAACATTGTTTCGATAACAACCCGGAAATAAATCAATTTAACATCAAATACTTAGAGGCTCAAGGGGTACACATAAGTCACTCAACATAACACAACCAAGGCACCACATATGCTAATCCGAACATATATCAATCGGAAAATAAGTTGGAATCACAACGAGAACATGTCGAAGCGAAAACACAACTAAAGTCCATCACAAACCAAATTTAAACGAACAACCAAACCATCAAAACAAGTTTGAAAACACGGGATATTACAAAAGGTGAAACGCTTGGCTTTGTTTCTAAACGTTTGTAAACGTTTGGCTAAATTGCTAAAAAGGTGAAACACTTGGATTTGTTTCGTAACGTTTGTAAACATTTAGCTTAAATTGCTAAAAAGGTGAAACGCTTGGTTTTATTTCGTAACGTTTGTTAAGGTTTGGCTTAAATCGCTAACAATGTGAAACGTGTATTTTTGTTTCGTAACGTTTTAAACGTTTGGTTTTGTTTCGTAAAGTTTGTAAACATTTGGCTTATATCGCTAAAAAGGTGAAACGTTTGGATTTGTTTCGAAACATTTGTAAACGTATGGCTTAAATTGCTAAAAAGGCGAAACGTTTGGATTTGTTTCGTATTGTTTGTAAACGTTTGGCTTAAATCGCTAAAAAGGTGAAACGTTTGGATTTGTTTCGTATCGTTTGTAAACGTTTGGCTTAAATCGCTAAAAAGGGGAAACTTTTGGATTTGTTTCGTAACCTTTGTAAACATTTGGCTTAAATTGCTCCAAAGGTGAAACTCTTTGATTTTTTCTGTAACGTCTAAAAATGTTTGGCTTAAATTGCTAAACAGGAGAAATGCTAGGATTTGTTTCGTAACGTTTGTAAACGTTTGGCTTAAATTGCTGAAAAGGTGAAACGCCTAGTTTTGTTTCGTAACGTTTGTAATTATTTGTCTTAAATCGCTAAAAATGTGAAACGTTTATAATTTCTTTCATAACGTTTTAAACATTTGGTTTTGTTTCGTAACGTTTATAAAGGTTTGGCTAAAATTGCTAAAAATGTCAAAGTTTGGATTTGTTTCGTAATGTTTTAAACGTTTGGTTTTGTTTCGTAACGTTTGTAAACTTTTTGCTTAAATCACTAAAAAGATTAACGGTTTGATTTGTTTCATAACGTTTGTAAACGTTTGGTTTAAATTGCTAAAAAGGTGAAACATTTGGATTTGTTTCATAACCTTCGTAAACGTTTGGCTTAAATCGCTAAAAAGGTGAAACGTTTGGATTTGTTTCGTAACTTTTGTAAACGTTTGGCATAAATCGCTAAAAAGGTGAAATATTTGGATTTGATTCGTAACGTTTTAAACGTTTGGCTTAAATCGCTAAAATGGGAAAACGTTTGGATTTGTTTGCAACGTTTGTAAATGTTTGGCTTAAATTGCTAAAAATGTGAAATGATTGGTTTGATTTCGTAACGTTTGTAAACGTTCGGCTTAAATCGCTAAAAAGGGGAAGCGTTTGGATTTGTTTTGTAACGTTTGTAAACGTTTGGCTTAAATTGCTAAAAAGGTGAAACATTTGGATTTGTTTCATAACCTTTGTAAACGTCTGGCTTAAATCGCTAAGAAGGTGAAATGTTTGGATTTGTTTCGTAACGTTTGTAAACGTTTGGCTTAAATCGCTAAAAAGGGGAAACGTTTGGATTTATTTCGTTTCGTTTGTAAACGTTTGGCTTAAATCGCTAAAAAGGTGAAACTTTTGGATTTGTTTCGTAACCTTTGTAAACGTTTGGCTTAAATTGCTAAAAAGGTGAAACACTTTGATTTGTTTCGTAAAGTTTATAAACATTTGGCTTAAATTGATAAAAAGGAGAAATACTTGGATTTGTTTCGTAATGTTTGTAAATGTTTGGCTCAAATTGCTAAAAGGTGAAACGCTGGGATTTGTTTCATTGACCTTCATTTCATTCCTGGTCCCTACTAGCCACATGGACTGGTTGCGTTTGCTTTTGTTACCTCTATCTTCTTCTCGCGTCTCGTATACTTGCTGTGCAACAGCACGCGTTCGCGTAGTTCTTTGTTCATAGTATAGCGATTATATAAAGGAATACTGACAAACTCCTTAAATATAACACTTACTAATCATCATAACTAATCGCTGTCCACGTACGTTGGACTTTAGGAACATCTCCTTCCTTTTTACCTTTTATGATTACGTCGTTTATTGCTAGTCTTCTGAGTGTTCTAACTCATTGTAGACTTAGCAATTTACGAAAACATATACTCGCGTTGTATATGTTACACACATATATCATCATAGCTATAAGCATTTACGTTGTCAGGATTCAAGAAAATCAGTGTTCCCTAGATTTCCTTGATTACGTATCATCACTTAAGTCTTGTGAGCATTCCGCTCACATGGACTTAATCAAACATCAAGAGTATTAAAACATAGCATACATATCATACATTGTTAATCAGATATGTTTTACTATCCGAACACATATCTATTATCCTAGTCATATACTAGTCTGTCTAATCAAGGCTAAGTTCATTAGCTAGAGGTACAAATCTTATGTTCTCACAACTATACGTATTCATTCGCCTCATAGCCTAGATCACAGCTTGCTCGCGAGCATCTCACTTCCATCACAGAGTTCTGGTCTAGGTATACTCACATTAAAAATAAAACTCTTTGAAAACTCTTTCAAATAAAGCGACTCATTTAAAAATCTCATTTAAATCTTAGCAAAATTGTGCACTAGGGTGATGACGTCTCTCATCCCCAAAGAGTTGCCACATCTCACCTCTTTGTCTGAACATAATGCATATGATGCATGTCTTATTAATGCATGTATTGATGTATATAGTGATGCATTTCTATCAATGTCGTGGCAATTATCAATGACTATTACGGGTCTAGGCACAATTATGCTTTTAGAATCGTTAAAACAAATAACTTTTAAAAGTTATAAACTTCGAGTTTTGTAAGTTCTCTAGACTTTCAAACTCTGCTTCTGGAAAGTTCCTCAACTTCTACAACTTTGTATTCCTTCTTCTCACTCTTTCTGAAATTTCGATCGATCGAATCCAATAACATCTCTCCTACTATCTGATGCTAAACACCCATATATATAACATCAAATCACATTCACATCAATTATATTCTACTCATAGGAGGCAATACCTCTCCTAGAAACTTTATTTCAAAAAGCATATTATTCTTAATATCTTTCGTCTGACATCGATAGCAAAGCCAACCGATGTATCTTATAAGTCTGACATCGATAGCGAAGCCAACCGATGTATCCTATATCCCTGACATCGATAGCAAAGCCAACCGATGTATCCTATCTGTCTGACATCGATAGCGAAGCCAACCGATGTATCTCACACGTCTGACATCGATAGCAAAGCCAACCGATGTATCGGATATGTCTGACATCGATAGCAAAGCCAACCGATGTATCCGATTCAATTCATACAAATCAATCTCATATCATGCAAGCACATCTTATCGAAAACAAAATTATGCGTATATTTATCTCGTATATACGTGTCACGAAAGTCAACCAAACATTTCACAAGTTAATCTATTATACTTATCACAAAACACTTAACGTAAAAACTGGGATCAGACAAAGCTCAACTCTATAGCTGCAGTAGATCTTAGCAAAGGTAACTGGACCAACTGCTCTGATACCACAATTGTCACGACCCAAATTATTGAGCCGAGACCGGCGCTAGGGAATGGGAGTGGTAGCTCCGAAACCCGTAGCAAGCCTAAAACCACTATTAATTTTTCGCATTTAAAATTATAATATCATATATAAATCTTTTTAGAAAACTCTTTTAAATAATATGATTGTAGATATTAAAATATCATATTAAAGTCTACATTCAAAACTAACTATTTGGAATCCAAATGTCTATCTAATACTGACGTCTACTGACTACTGCAACTCTAGGAACTCATGCTTGTGCAAGTCCAATGACTTCTGGCACAATGGAGATGGTTTGTCTGATCCGACTCTGCTTACCTGCAAACATCAGAGTGAGGGGTCAGTATTTGGGAAAATACTGAGTGAGTTTGCAAGTTACTTATAGTATTATCAAAATATAGCGTTACACGCTGAATACATATATAAATTTATGATATAAGCAAACATTATTAATTTCAAAAGTGTGAGTCCAACTCACTAGATACGGGGACTTCCAGACTACATCGTAGCCGAGTGCTCACTCGTATCGAAATCATAAAGTGTGAGTCCAACTCACTGGTGGCCCAGCCACTGGTGGGCCCAGCCCACTAGATACGGGGACTTCCAGACTACACCGTAGCCGAGTTCACTCTCGTATCGAAATCATAACATATCATGCATAATTATATTATCTTACTTCTTAATTACAAAGTCAGACACTCTAGACTGACTCACTAATGATCACACAGCCTATTGACACCCAATAGGTAGTTGGTCTCTTTGGACCGCACAATAGACATTCATCTTCCAACAATGAATACAAGATCGTACATATAATCAAACTCATCAAACACAATATCTTATATGAACAAATCATATAGATACAATGTATATAATAATAATATTCGTAATATATGAAAATAACTTTTATAATAATAATACGCAAAAGTAAATTGCCACTCACAGTGACCGCTTTCCGAATAATAATAATATAAAGATCCCATGAACTTCATGCGTCGTTTGATCACACAGCTATTCCAGCTCATCGGTATGGTAGCTCATTGATACGTCAGTTCCTATTCAAATCATATGTACGTTTAATTCATAAACGTAGACTTAATCTCAAAACCCTAAGTTATAAACTTAGGTTAATATAATCGTATTTCAAATACGATTCTTAACTTTAATCGTACTTTAATACCTAATCAAGATATTTGATATATCCCTTATTCATCGATTCTTAAACTCGGGTTTCTTATATCTCAAAACCCTATTCGAACTCGTTATGTTCGATATCCAAATCTCTTATTTTCGGGGTCCGTGATTCACTTTTAATGTCCGACGTACTTAAAGTCGGAAATCTAGGTCGAAACGGGGCAAAATGGCTTTAAACAACCTCGTCGTTGGTTGTGCGAGCGCACAAGAAGATGTGTGCGTTCGCACAACCGTGTGTGCGTTCGCACACATAGGTGTGCGCTCGCACACCTGAGTGTGCGATCGCACACTCAGTGTGCGATGCACATTGTGTGCGTTCGCACACAATGGTGTGCGTTCGCAGACCTCGTGTGCTTCGCACACCGTGCATTCGCACGGTCCGGAATCCGTCTCCGGCCGATCCCGACGTGCCTAATCTTAATTCTGACATGCCCCTATCTCATTTTAACACAATTTCAACTCCAAATCTATCAAAAACCATAATAGAAACGCGATTACAATTCGTTTAATTCGTTAAAAACGAATTAACCCTAATCCAATCATTTCAATACCAAAAATCATCAATTTACCTCGATTTGAAGCTTGACGATGATAGAGAATCAAATTCTGAACAAATCGATATAAAGAACTCGTGATTTGGGCGAGAAACGGCGAAACGGCGACGAATCGTAATGATCGCCGTTTTCTTTTCTCTGGATCATCTGATCCTTCTCCCCTTTCCTTATTCATAAGGAATTCTTATATATATCTTGGTTAATGTACTCTTTTAATCCTTCATTTCTTTAACTTAAATCATTTCTCTTTTAAACTTTCTAATTTAACCAAACGGTTAAATTATCCTTTTATACGTATTATTTATATTCAGTTAAATAATAATTAGCCCAAAAAAATTATTTTCCTTCAATAATCTTTTAATTGTTATTCTTGAGACTTAATTGGCTAATTTACGTTTTGGCCCTTGAACTTTTCAAAAGTTGCAATTTAGCCCAAAACGTATCCGCGTCCGAATTTTAAAAGGTCTCCGATTGACCCGAAACTTTTACCACATATACTATTAAACATTTCGCGGACCTTGGCGAAATAATTTCCATTTCGAGATTTATATGGTCAAATTACCACTTTAGTCCCTGAACTCTAGTTCAGGACTTTTCTTGACATTTTCCCTTTTAATTTAAATTCCAACTTTAAAATTGGAATATGATATTGAATTCCTTTAATCTCTTGGAAATTATTTCCGATATCACCACCCTGGCGAATCAGAACTGGACACATAGTCCAATTAAATACTTAAATATTTTGGGGTATTACATTCTTCCCCCCTTATTAAAATTCGTCCTCGAATTTTCATAGACTCTTATTACTTATCTTTGCTCCACATACATAATTATACCGTATATCTTACGATATTTGTTGGCGTGTGGAGTTACTATTCCAGTTTTGTACTTTTTGTACATTAATATCAGTCGTCATTGACGACCATCATGTTCTTATCTCTTTATATGGTCTTCTTCTCTTGTATCTCTTATACATAATCATTTTATATGTTCCTTGTCTGATATTTACTACTATGAACTTTGTATTCATAATTGAACTTTCAGTTCATTACTGATGTTCAATGGCAGTTTGTCCTAATGACGTCTCATCATTAAAGATGATAGTCCTAATTCTTAGGTTTTTCTTATTCATCACCGGCTGATGTAGACAACTCCTTAGTTCGCTCTATTCAATCTTTTTCATTCAGTCGTTATTACGACTTGATCTTGATCTTAAACATCTTTTCTTATGATAATATTAGTCGTATGCTGATGTGCTTACGACTCGTTGTTCTTGATTCTTTACCTTTGTTCATTACATCTTATCTTGTCATTTTTCCTGGTCGAGTAGTGTGAATACTCGATTAGCTCATACTCCTTTACTTACATAGTTTCTTTCTTATGGCCGTAATCACGGTCTGATCTTCATTTATCACCGTACTGGGATCTTCATCCCACTATCCGTTATTCTTTTATATATTTTTGGCACTCTTCTTATCGTTGCTTATCCTGGTTATTCATGAGGTGAATCTTCATGACATATCCTTATAAGGTCTTTATTTTGTCCCCGTAGGACTCACTTAACCTTTTTCTTGTGTCTTGATATTTCATATATCTCTCTATTCGTTTGCATATCCATTGATCTATTCCCTTTAAGCATGACATACTTTTCTTAGAAATTCTTTGTTTCTTCTTACCTCACATCAATCTGGTTTTTAATCAGACAGGATCTTCATATTGGTCGCTGACATCTTATCTTAATAAGACAGTGTGTGACCAATGCTCATATAAGTTTTCTTTGCTTCTAATCCTTAAGTGAAAATCTTAATCTTTTTTCCAATCATATACTTACATCTGAATGTTCCTTGATGACATCATGGCTCGATCCATGCTTGATCTTTTTATTCATCATAATATTATTCTTTCTTATCTATTCCTTCTTTCCAATTCGTAATCTTAATTGGCTCTTAGCTTCCAAATCATTTCCCTTTACTATCATGTAGCGTTAAGCTTACTTCTCATTACTATCCATGATCTTGTTACTTCATTTGTTATTCCTACTTTTGTTCATACTGTAGATGTACTTCTTTATAGTTTTCTTTGACTTCTTGTTCCTAATCAACCAATAGGATTAATAGTCGTAATGCTATAACCCTACGGTACCTTCCTTATGTTTCATATTCACGCTCTTATCATGCGTCTCGATCATCTTTTGTTGTATCCCTTGTATTCTTTTTCATCGCATCTTGTACATCGTGTACTTTTCTTTTAGCATTCACAACATTGATCATGAGTGGTGGTCGTAGCCTGTTTCGTCTGAATTCCTCGACATGATCCGTTCTTGATTACTTGCGTCTTATCGTACTCTTACTGACACCTTGACTGTCAGTGAAACCGATCCTATGGGGAAATCATTTTTATTCCTTTCCGTTTCTATGTGTCCGCGACTACATAGAGTTCCATTTCTTTAATCTCCTTGTCCGTTCTCCACGTAATTTCTCTTTTCTTTACCTCGATCTTCCTTATAGCGTTCCTTGCGACATACGCAAGCTATTCATACTTTCCTAATGCTTATTCTCTTAAATGATTTCTTAATATCCTGAATCCCTTCTTAATTCTCACCGAATGTATATCTTGTACCTTTAGCATACCTTACTTTCTCATCTTAATTTCTCGTTTGATTTATCTGATATTACTTTTTTTTTTCGTATGACTCAACTCCAATATTGAGTCTCTGCTTTACATTCTATTACTTATTTCAACATACTAAATTTTAATTGTATATCTGACACGTTCGATGTCATATACCATCTCTTAACCGTTTATATATTATATCTACATCTTCTCATTAGGGTTACTATTAATCTTTTAAATCAATCGCACTATTCACTTTACTCCTTATTAGTCAAACTCGAACTTAGTATTATGTGCTTCACGTACATCTATCATACTTATATTTATTCTACTCTTTCATTTGCTTTATAATCACAACCTGTGGTGGAGATTCCAACTTCTAGTTCACTTATTACAACACTTGTCGTCCATCTCTTGATCTTTCTTATCGTGTACCTCCAACTATTCATTCTCATACAGGGTTGATGTTGGCTATACTCAGCAAGCCAAATCTTATACTTTAAACTATTCACTCTCACGTAACTTTGTCGTTAACTATACCTAGTTAATCAAATTCTATACTCCGTCTTTCGTGTTTTCGTCATACGCCCTCTTGGCTCGTCATCTTTATCCATATATATCTTCCATTGATATTCCTATTAAACTAATTCAAGCTCTTAATTCGACGATCGCAGCGATCAATATTTAGGTAATTATCTTAAAAACATCATATTCTGATATCAACTTGATCCAACAGCTTAATTTAAAGTCATCACAGTTTTACTAAACCTTTATAGGTTTCTCTTTCTTCACGCTAATATTTTCTTTATATCCATTATCTTATCATTGGCACACAATTCCTTATATCAGTTGCCTTTACTGCTAACTGATTCATATTGACTTTGGGTGGTTATAGTATTCCCAATGCCTATACATTCCTATTTTGTCTTGCTGGATTCCCATTGACCTTCATTTCATTCCTGGTCCCTACTAGCCACATGGACTGGTTGCGTTTGCTTTTGTTACCTCTATCTTCTTCTCGCGTCTCGTATACTTGCTGTGCAACAGCACGCGTTCGCGTAGTTCTTTGTTCATAGTATAGCGATTATATAAAGGAATACTGACAAACTCCTTAAATATAACACTTACTAATCATCATAACTAATCGCTGTCCACGTACGTTGGACTTTAGGAACATCTCCTTCCTTTTTACCTTTTATGATTACGTCGTTTATTGCTAGTCTTCTAAGTGTTCTAACTCATTGTAGACTTAGCAATTTACGAAAACATATACTCGCGTTGTATATGTTACACACATATATCATCATAGCTATAAGCATTTACGTTGTCAGGATTCAAGAAAATCAGTGTTCCCTAGATTTCCTTGATTACGTATCATCACTTAAGTCTTGTGAGCATTCCGCTCACATGGACTTAATCAAACATCAAGAGTATTAAAACATAGCATACATATCATACATTGTTAATCAGATATGTTTTACTATCCGAACACATATCTATTATCCTAGTCATATACTAGTCTGTCTAATCAAGGCTAAGTTCATTAGCTAGAGGTACAAATCTTATGTTCTCACAACTATACGTATTCATTCGCCTCATAGCCTAGATCACAGCTTGCTCGCGAGCATCTCACTTCCATCACAGAGTTCTGGTCTAGGTATACTCACATTAAAATTAAAACTCTTTGAAAACTCTTTCAAATAAAGCGACTCATTTAAAAATCTCATTTAAATCTTAGCAAAATTGTGCACTAGGGTGATGACGTCTCTCATCCCCAAAGAGTTGCCACATCTCACCTCTTTGTCTGAACATAATGCATATGATGCATGTCTTATTAATGCATGTATTGATGTATATAGTGATGCATTTCTATCAATGTCGTGGAAATTATCAATGACTATTACGGGTCTAGGCACAATTATGCTTTTAGAATCGTTAAAACAAATAACTTTTAAAAGTTATAAACTTCGAGTTTTGTAAGTTCTCTAGACTTTCAAACTCTGCTTCTGGAAAGTTCCTCAACTTCTACAACTTTGTATTCCTTCTTCTCACTCTTTCTGAAATTTCGATCGATCGAATCCAATAACATCTCTCCTACTATCTGATGCTAAACACCCATATATATAACATCAAATCACATTCACATCAATTATATTCTACTCATAGGAGGCAATACCTCTCCTAGAAACTTTATTTCAAAAAGCATATTATTCTTAATATCTTTCGTCTGACATCGATAGCAAAGCCAACCGATGTATCTTATAAGTCTGACATCGATAGCGAAGCCAACCGATGTATCTTATATCCCTGACATCGATAGCAAAGCCAACCGATGTATCCTATCTGTCTGACATCGATAGCGAAGCCAACCGATGTATCTCACACGTCTGACATCGATAGCAAAGCCAACCGATGTATCGGATATGTCTGACATCGATAGCAAAGCCAACCGATGTATCCGATTCAATTCATACAAATCAATCTCATATCATGCAAGCACATCTTATCGAAAACAAAATTATACGTATATTTATCTCGTATATACGTGTCACGAAAGTCAACCAAACATTTCACAAGTTAATCTATTATACTTATCACAAAACACTTAACGTAAAAACTGGGATCAGACAAAGCTCAACTCTATAGCTGCAGTAGATCTTAGCAAAGGTAACTGGACCAACTGCTCTGATACCACAATTGTCACGACCCAAATTATTGAGCCGAGACCGGCGCTAGGGAATGGGAGTGGTAGCTCCGAAACCCGTAGCAAGCCTAAAACCACTATTAATTTTTCGCATTTAAAATTATAATATCATATATAAATCTTTTTAGAAAACTCTTTTAAATAATATGATTGTAGATATTAAAATATCATATTAAAGTCTACATTCAAAACTAACTATTTGGAATCCAAATGTCTATCTAATACTGACGTCTACTGACTACTGCAGCTCTAGGAACTCATGCTTGTGCAAGTCCAATGACTTCTGGCACAATGGAGATGGTTTGTCTGATCCGACTCTGCTTACCTGCAAACATCAGAGTGAGGGGTCAGTATTTGGGAAAATACTGAGTGAGTTTGCAAGTTACTTATAGTATTATCAAAATATAGCGTTACACGCTGAATACATATATAAATTTATGATATAAGCAAACATTATTAATTTCAAAAGTGTGAGTCCAACTCACTAGATACGGGGACTTCCAGACTACATCGTAGCCGAGTGCTCACTCGTATCGAAATCATAAAGTGTGAGTCCAACTCACTGGTGGCCCAGCCACTGGTGGGCCCAGCCCACTAGATACGGGGACTTCCAGACTACACCGTAGCCGAGTTCACTCTCGTATCGAAATCATAACATATCATGCATAATTATATTATCTTACTTCTTAATTACAAAGTCAGACACTCTAGACTGACTCACTAATGATCACACAGCCTATTGACACCCAATAGGTAGTTGGTCTCTTTGGACCGCACAATAGACATTCATCTTCCAACAATGAATACAAGATCGTACATATAATCAAACTTATCAAACACAATATCTTATATGAACAAATCATATAGATACAATGTATATAATAATTATATTCGTAATATATGAAAATAACTTTTATAATAATAATGCGCAAAAGTAAATTGCCACTCACAGTGACCGCTTTCCGAATAATAATAATATAAAGATCCCATGAACTTCATGCGTCGTTTGATCACACAGCTATTCCAGCTCATCGGTATGGTAGCTCGTTGATACGCCAGTTCCTATTCAAATCATATGTACGTTTAATTCATAAACGTAGACTTAATCTCAAAACCCTAAGTTATAAACTTAGGTTAATATAATCGTATTTCAAATACGATTCTTAACTTTAATCGTACTTTAATACCTAATCAAGATATTTGATATATCCCTTATTCATCGATTCTTAAACTCGGGTTTCTTATATCTCAAAACCCTATTCGAACTCGTTATGTTCGATATCCAAATCTCTTATTTTCGGGGTCCGTGATTCACTTTTAATGTCCGACGTACTTAAAGTCGGAAATCTAGGTCGAAACGGGGCAAAATGGCTTTAAACAACCTCGTCGTTGGTTGTGCGAGCGCACAAGAAGATGTGTGCGTTCGCACAACCGTGTGTGCGTTCGCACACATAGGTGTGCGCTCGCACACCTTAGTGTGCGATCGCACACTCAGTGTGCGATGCACATTGTGTGCGTTCGCACACAATGGTGTGCGTTCGCACACCTCGTGTGCTTCGCACACTGTGCATTCGCACGGTCCGGAATCCGTCTCCGGCCGATCCCGACGTGCCTAATCTTAATTCCGACATGCCCCTATCTCATTTTAACACAATTTCAACTCCAAATCTATCAAAAACCATAATAGAAACGCGATTACAATTCGTTTAATTCGTTAAAAACGAATTAACCCTAATCCAATCATTTCAATACCAAAAATCATCAATTTACCTCGATTTGAAGCTTGACGATGATAGAGAATCAAATTCTGAACAAATCGATATAAAGAACTCGTGATTTGGGCGAGAAACGGCGAAACGGCGACGGATCGTAATGATCGCCGTTTTCTTTTCTCTGGATCATCTGATCCTTCTCCCCTTTCCTTATCCATAAGGAATTCTTATATATATCTTGGTTAATGTACTCTTTTAATCCTTCATTTCTTTAACTTAAATCATTTCTCTTTTAAACTTTCTAAATTAACCAAACGGTTAAATTATCCTTTTATACGTATTATTTATATTCAGTTAAATAATAATTAGCCCAAAAAAATTATTTTCCTTCAATAATCTTTTAATTGTTATTCTTGAAACTTAATTGGCTAATTTACGTTTTGGCCCTTGAACTTTTCAAAAGTTGCAATTTAGCCCAAAACGTATCCGCGTCCGAATTTTAAAAGGTCTCCGATTGACCCGAAACTTTTACCACATATACTATAAAACATTTCGCGGACCTTGGCGAAATAATTTTCATTTCGAGATTTACATGGTCAAATTACCACTTCAGTCCCTGAACTCTAGTCCAGGACTTTTCTTGACATTTTCCCTTTTAATTTAAATTCCGACTTTAAAATTGGAATATGATATTGAATTCCTTTAATCTCTTGGAAATTATTTCCGATATCACCACCCTGGCGAATCAGAACTGGACACATAGTCCAATTAAATACTTAAATATTTTGGGGTATTACATGAGACGCTTGGATTTGTTTCGTAACGGTTGTTAACGTTTGGCTTAAATTGCTAAAAAGGTGAAACGCTTGGATTTGTTTCGTAACGTTTGTAAACGTTTTGTTTAATTTCTAAAAAGGTGAAACATTTGGATTTGTTTCATAACCTTTGTAAACGTTTGGCTTAAATCGCTAAAAAGTTGAAACGTTTGGCATAAATCGCAAAAAAGGTGAAATGTTTAAATTTGATTCGAAACGTTTTAAACGTTTGGCTTCAATCTTTAAAATGGGAAAACGTTTGGATTTGTTTGCTTTGTAAACATTTGGCTTAAATTGCTAAAAATGTGAAATGATTGTTTTTATTTTGTAACGTTTGTAAACGTTCGGCTTAAATAACTAAAAAGGTGAAACGTTTGGATTTGTTTCGTAACGTTTGTAAATGTTTGCCTTAAATTGCTAAAAAGGTGAAACACTTGGATTTGTTTCGTAACGTTTGGCTTAAATTACTAGAAAGGTGAAACGCTTGAACTTGTTTCAGAACGTTTGTAAACGTTTGGCTTAAATTGCTAAAAATGTGAAACACTTGGATTTGTTTCTTAACGTTTGTAAATGTTTGGCATAAGTTGCTAAAAAGGTGAAACGCTTGGTTTTGTTTCGTAATGATTGTAAAGGTTTGGCTTAAATCTCTAAAAATGGAAACGTTTGGATTTGTTTCGTAAAGTTTTAAACGTTTGGTTTTGTTTCGTAATGTTTGTAAATGTTTGTCTTAAATCGCTAAAAAGGGAAAACGTTAGCATTTGTTTCGTAACGTTTGTAAACGTTTGGCTTAAATCGCTAAAGAGGCGAAACGTTTGGATTTGTTTCGTAATGTTTGTAAACGTTTTGCTTAAATCGCTAAAAAGATGAAACCTTTATATTTGTTTCGTAACATTTGCAAACGTTTGGCTCAAATCGCTAAAAAGGTGAAACGTTTGGATTTGTTTCGTATCCTTTGAATACGTTTGGATTATATCGCTAAAAGGATGAAACGTTTGGATTTGTTTCGTAACATTTGTAAACATTTGGCTTAAATTGCTAAAAAGGTGAAACTCTTTGATTTGTTTCGTAACGTTTGTAAACGTTTGGCTTAAATTGCGAAAAAGGAGAAATGCTGGGATTTGTTTCGTAACGTTTGTAAACGTTTGGCTTAGGTTGCTAAAAAAGTGAAACGCATGGTTTTTTTTCGTAACGTTTGTAAAGGTTTGGCTTAAATCGCTAAAATTATGAAATTTCTTAATTTGTTGCGTAACGTTTTAAACGTTTGGTTTTTTTTCGTAACGTTTGTAAAGGTTTGGCTTCATTCGCTAAAAATGTGAAACGTTTGGATTTGTTTCGTAACTTTTCAAACGTTTGGTTTTGTTTCGTAACGTTTGTAAACGTTTGGCTTAAATTGCTAAAAAGGTGAAACGCTTGGATTTGTTTTGTAACGTTTATAAACGTTTGGCTTAAATTACTAAAAAGGTGAAACGCTTGGAATTGTTTCGTAAGGTTTGTAAACGTTTGGATTAAATTGCTAAAAAGGTGAAACGCTTGGATTTGTTTCGAAATGTTTGTAAACGTTTGGCTTAAAATTGCTAAAAAGGGGAAACGTTTGGATTTGTTTCATAACCTTTGTAAACGTTTGGCTTAAATCGCTAAAAAGGTGAAACGTTTGGATTAGTTGCGTAACGTTTGTAAACGTTTAACTTAAATCGCTAAAAAGGTGAAACGTTTGTATTTGTTTCGTAACGTTTGTAAACGTTTGGCTTAAATCGCTAAAAAGGGGAAACATTTGGATTTTTTTCGTAATGTTTGTAAACGTTTAGCATAAATCGCTAAAAAGGTGAAATGTTTGGAGTTGTTTCGTAACGTTTTAAACGTTTTGCTTAAATCGCTAAAATGAGGAAACATTTGGATTTGTTTCGTAACGTTTGTAAACGTTTGGCTTAAATAGCTAAAAAGGTGAAATGTTTTGTTTTGTTTCATAACGTTTGTATGCGTTCGGCTTAAATCGCTAAAAAGGTGAAACGTTTGTATTTGTTTCGTAACGTTTGTAAACTTTTGGCTTAAATCGCTAAAAAGGGGAAACATTTGGATTTGTTTTGTAATGTTTGTAAACGTTTGGTATAAATCGCAAAAAAGGTGAAATGTTTGGATTTGTTTCTTAACGTTTTAAACGTTTGGCTTAAATCGCTAAAATGGGGAAACATTTGGATTTGTTTCGTAATGTTTATAAACGTTTGGCTTAAATAGCTAAAAATGTGAAATGTTTTGTTTTGTTTCATAACGTTTGTAAGCGTTCGACTTAAATTGTTAAAAAGGTGAAATGTTTGGATTTGTTTCATAACGTTTGTAAACGTTTGGCTTAAATTTCTAAAAAGGTGAAACGCGTGGATTTGTTTCGTAACGTTTGTAAACGTTTGGCTTAAATATCTAAAAAGGTGAAACTCCTGGATTTGTTTCGGAACGTTTGATAACGTTTGGCTTAAGTTGCTAAAAAGGTGAAACGCTTGGATTTATTTCGTAATGTTTGTAAATGTTTGGCTTATATTGCTAAAAAGGTGAAACGCTTGGTTTTTGTTTCGTAACGTTTGTAAAGGTTTGTCTTAAATCGCTAAAAAAGTGAAACGTTTGGATTTGTTTCGTAACGTTTTAAACGTTTGGTTTTGTTTGGCAACGTTTGTAAATCTTTGTCTTAAATCACTAAAAATGCGAAATGTTTGGATTTGTTTCATAGTGTTTGTAAGCTTTTGGCTTAAATCGCCAAATAGGTGAAACGTATGTATTTGTTTCTTAACGTTTGTAAGCGTTTGACTTAAATCACTAAAAAGGTGAAACGTTTGGATTTGTTTCGTAATATTAGGCTTAAATCGCTAAAATGGTGAAACGTTTGGATTGGTTTCGTAACGTTTGTAAAGGTTTGGCTTTAATCGCTAAAAATATGAAACGTTTGGATTTTTTTCCTATCGTTTGTAAACATTTGGTTTTATTTCGTAACGTTTGTAAACGTTTGGCTTAAATCGCTAAAAATGTTAAATGTTTAGATCTGTTTCGTAAAGTTTTAAACGTTTGGTTTTGTTTCGTAACATTTGTAAACGTTTGGCTTAAATCGCTAAAAAGGTGAAACTTTTGGATTTGTTTCGCAACGTTTGTATACGTTTGGCTTAAATTGCTAAAAAGGAAAACCGTTTGGAATTGTTTCGTAACTTTTCTAAATGTTTGGCTTAAATCGCTAAAACGGTGGAACGTTTGGATTTGTCCCGTAACGTTTGGCTTAAATCGCTAAAAAGGTGAAACGTTTGAATTTGTTTCGTATCGTTTGTAAACGTTTAGCTTAAATCGCTAAAAAGGCTAAAAGTTTGGATTTGTTTCGTAATCTTTGTAAACGTTTGGCTTAACGCTAAAAAGGTGAAACTCTTTGATTTTTTCCGTAACGCCTGTAACTGTTTGGCTTAAATTTCTAAAAAGTAGAAACGTTTGGCTTAAATTGCTGAAAAGGTGAAACGACTGGTTTTGTTTCGTAACTTTTGTAATGGTTTGGCTTAAATCGCTATAAATGTAACGTTTTAAATGTTTGGTATTGTTTCATAATGTTTGTAAAGGTTTGGCTTAAATCGCTAAAAATGTCAAACGCTTGGATTTGTTTCGCAACGTTTTAAACGTTTAGTTTTGTTTCGTAACGTTTGTAAACATTTGCCTTAAATCGCTAAAAAGATTAAACGTTTCGATTTGTTTCACAACGTTTTTAAACGTTTGCCTTAAATTGCTAAAAAGGTGAAACGCTTGGATTTGTTTCATAATGTTTGTAAACGTTTGGCTTAAATTACTAAAAAGGTGAAACGCTTGGATTTGTTTCGTAACGTCTGTAAACATTTAGCTTAAATTGCTAAAAATGTGAAACGCTTGGATTTGTTTTGTAACGTTTGTAAACGTTTGGTTTAAATTGCTAAAAAGGTAAAACATTTGGATTTGTTTCATAACCTTTGTTTGGCTTAAATCGCAAAAAAGGTGAAACGTTTGGATTTGTTTCGTAACGTTTGTAAACGTTTGGCTTAAATATCTAAAAATGTGAAATGTTTGGTTTTATTTCGTAACGTTTGTAAACATTCGGCTTAAATCGCTAAAAAGGTGAAACGTTTGAATTTGTTTCGTAACATTTGTAAACGTTTGGCTTAAATTGCTATAAAGGTGAAACGCTTGGATTTGTTTCGTAACGTTTGACTTAAATTACTAAAAAGGTGAAACTCTTGGATTTGTTTCGGAACATTTATAAACGTTTGGCTTAAATTGCTAAATAGGTGAAATGTTTTGTTTTGTTTCATAACGTTTGTATGCGTTCGGATTAAATCGCTAAAAAGGTGAAACATTTGGATTTGTTTCATAACGTTTGTAAACGTTTCGCTTAAATTTCTAAAAAGGTGAAACGCTTGGATTTTTTTTATAACATTTTTAAACGTTTGGCTTAAATATCTAAAAAGGTGAAACTCCTGGATTTGTTGCGGAACGTTTGTTAACGTTTGGCTTAAATTGCTAAAAAGGTGAAACACTTGGATTTGTTTTGTAATGTTTGTAAACGTTTGGCTTATATTACTAAAAAGGTGAAACGCTTGGTTTTTGTTTCGTAACATTTGTAAAGGTTTGGCTTAAATCGCCAAAAATTTGAAACTTTTGGATTTGTTTCGTAACGTTTTAAACGTTTTGTTTTGTTTGGTAACGTTTGTAAATATTTGTCTTAAATCGCTAAAAATGCGAAATGTTTGGATTTGTTTCGTAATGTTTGTAAGCTTTTGGCTTAAATCGCCAAAAAGGTGAAACGCATGTATTTGTTTCTTAACGTTTGTAAACGTTTGACTTAAATCACTAAAAAGGTGAAACGTTTGGATTTATTTCGTAATGTTTGGCTTAAATAGCTAAAATGGTGAAACGTTTGGATTTGATTCGTATCCTTTGAAAACGTTTGGATTATATCGCTAAAAAGGTGAAACGTTTGGATTTGTTTCGTAACCTTTGTAAACGTTTGGCTTAAATTGCTAAAAAGATGAAACTCTTTGATTTGTTTCGTAACGTTTGTAAACGTTTGGCTTAAATTGCGAAAAAGGAGAAATGCTTGGATTTGTTTCGTAACGTTTATAAAACGTTTGGCTTAAAATTGTTAAAAAGGTGAAACGCTTGGATTTGTTTCATAATCTTTGTAAACGTTTGGCTTAAATTGCTAAAAAGGTGAAACATTTGGATTTGTTTCATAACGTTTGTAAACGTTTGGCTTAAATCGCTAAAAATGAAACGTTTGTATTTGTTTCGTAACGTTTGTAAACGTTTGGCTTAAATCGCTAAAAAGGGGGAACGTTTGGATTTGTTTTGTAATGTTTGTAAACGTTTGGTATAAAATCGCAAAAAAGGTGAAATGTTTGGAGTTGTTTCGTAACGTTTTAAATGTTTGGCTTAAATCGCTAAAATGGGGAAACATTTGGAATTGTTTCGTAACGTTTATAAACGTTTGGCTTAAATAGCTAAAAATGTGAAATGTTTTGTTTTGTTTCATAACGTTTGTAAGCGTTCGGCTTAAATCGCTAAAAATGTGAAATGTTTGGATTTGTTTCATAACGTTTGTAAACGTTTGGCTTAAATTTCTAAAAAGGTGAAACGCTTGGATTTTTTTCGTAACGTTTGTAAACGTTTGGCTTAAATATCTAAAAAGGTTAAACTCCTGGATTTGTTTCGTAACGTTTTGATAACGTTTGGCTTAAATTGCTAAAAAGGTGAAACGCTTGGATAAGTTTCGTAATGTTTGTAAATGTTTGGCTTATATTGCTAAAAAGGTGAAACGCTTGGTTTTTGTTTCGTAACGTTTGTAAAGGTTTGGCTTAAATCGCTAAAAATGTGAAACGTTTGGATTTGTTTCGTAACGTTTTAAACGTTTGGTTTTGTTTGGTAACGTTTGTAAATCTTTGTCTTAAACCGCTAAAAATGCGAAATGTTTGGATTTTTTTCGTAATGTTTGTAAGCTTTTGGCTTAAATCGCCAAAAAGGTGAAACGTATGTATTTGTTTCTTAACGTTTGTAAACGTTTGACTTAAATCACTAAAAAGGTGAAACGTTTGGATTTGTTTCGTAATGTTTGGCTTAAATCGCTAAAATGGTGAAACGTTTGGATTGGTTTCGTAACGTTTGTAAAGGTTTGGCTTAAATCGCTAAAAATGTGAAACGTTTGGATTTGTTTCGTATCGTTTGTAAACATTTGGTTTTGTTTCGTAACGTTTGTAAACGTTTGGCTTCAATCGCTAAAAATGTTAAACGTTTAGATTTGTTTCGTAATGTTTTAAACGTTTGGTTTTGTTTCGTAACATTTGTAAACGTTTGGCTTAAATCACTAAAAAGGTGAAACTTTTGGATTTGTTTCGCAACGTTTGTATAAGTTTGGCTTAAATTGCTAAAAAGGCAAACCGTTTGGATTTGTTTCGTAACTTTTGTAAATGTTTGGCTTAAATCGCTAAAAAGGTGGAACGTTTGGATTTGTCCCGTAACGTTTGGCTTAAATCGCTAAAAAGGTGAAACGTTTGAATTTGTTTCGTATCGTTTGTAAACGTTTAGCTTAAATCGCAAAAAAGGCTAAAAGTTTGGATTTGTTTCGTAACCTTTGTAAACGTTTGGCTTAAACTCTTTGATTTTTTTCCGTAACGTCTGTAACTGTTTGGCTTAAATTTCTAAAAAAGAGAAACGTATGGCTTAAATTGCTGAAAAGGTGAAACGCCTGGTTTTGTTTCGTAACATTTGTAATGGTTTGGCTTAAATTGCGAAAAATGTAACGTTTTAAACGTTTGATATTGTTTCATAACGTTTGTAAGGGTTTGGCTTAAATCGCTAAAAATGTCAAACGCTTGGATTTGTTTCGCAACGTTTTAAACCTTTGGTTTTGTTTCATAACGTTTGTAAACATTTGGCTAAATCGCTAAAAAGATTAAACATTTGGATTTGTTTCACAACGTTTTTAAACGTTTGCCTTAAATTGCTAAAAATGTGAAACGCTTGGATTTGTTTCGTAATGTTTGTAAATGTTTGGCTTAAATTACTAAAAAGCTGAAACGCTTGGATTTGTTTCGTAACGTATATAAACATTTAGCTTAAATTGCTAAAAATGTGAAACGCTTGGATTTGTATCGTAACGTTTGTAAACGTTTGGTTTAAATTGCTAAAAAGGTGAAACATTTGTATTTGTTTCATAACCTTTGTTTGGCTTAAATCGCTAAAAAGGTGAAACGTTTGGATTTGTTTCGTAACGTTTGTAAACGTTTGGCATAAGTCGCTAAAAAGGTTAAATGTTTGGATCTGTTTCGTAACGTTTTAAACGTTTAGCTTAAATCGCTAAAATGGGAAAAAATTTGGATTTGTTTCGCAACATTTGTAAACGTTTGGCTTAAATTGCTAAAAATGTGAAATGTTTGGTTTTATTTCGTAACGTTTGTAAGCATTCGATTTAAATCGCTAAAAAGGTAAAACGTTTGAATTTGTTTCGTAACATTTGTAAACGTTTGGCTTAAATTGTTATAAAGGTGAAACGCTTGGATTTGTTTCGTAACGTTTGACTTAAATTACTAAAAAGGTGAAACTCTTGGATTTGTTTCGGAACATTTATAAACGTTTGGCTTAAATTGCTAAAAAGGTGAAACGCTTGGATTTCTTTCATAACGCTTGTAAACGTTTAGCTTAAATTGCAAAAAAGGTGAAACGCTTGGTTTTGTTTCGTAACTTTTGTAAAGGTTTGGCTTAAATCGCTGAAAATTGAACGTAAATCCAAACATTTAACCTTTTTAGTGATTTAAGTCAAACGTTTACAAACGTTACGAAAAAAATCCAAACGTTTCACCTTTTTAGCGATTTAATCCAAACGATTACAAACGTTAAGAAACAAATACATACGTTTCACCTTTTTGGCGATTTAAGCCAAAAGTTTTCAAACATTACGAAACAAATCCAAACATTTCGCATTTTAAATTCTCAAAATTATCCAAATCGATTGACTATAACCTCGTATACAATAAGAAATCACTACGATCAATTTACCTTACCGGATTGTTAGTTATGCTCAAAACCAACCTATAAAAGTATAAAATTTTCAAATACGCAAAACATTGTATGTTCAAAATTTTCCACCTCTCTTTTAAAAGACTTAACATTTTACACCTTCTTTTTATATATCAAAATTGAAATACCTTTACTGTCTATTTGCATTTTTAAATTCGCAGATTCCTCTTACTTTTAAATAAGTTTGCAATTTGTGAAACAGTTCAACTGATAAAACTTATATGATCTGTAAATCAAACTTACTAAAAAATTATCCTTTTCTCGTAAATAATTAAACTGTGGAAAAATCCTCCGTATTCAAAATACACATTGAAATTTCAAAATATCCAAAATTTAAGCCGCTCTTATAAGGTCTTACTCTTAGACAAAAATACGATTTAGAGAATCGTTCAACCAAAAAATTAATTATTCCTTTTGAATCAAATTTGACAGAATTCCTTTCTTTCCATCCGGACATAAAATTTAGTAATGCATATCTCTTTGTTTACGAAAACATCTTTATATCAATATACCGAAACATTTGAATAAACTTACTTTTAAAATTTCTAGTGTAAAAAAAACGTAAATGGAGCATAACCAAATCCCTTAATCTATCAATCCTCTAATTAAAATCGTAATAGTTCACGAAAGTTTTCTAATCTACATTTAACTATATACCGCACTTAGCACAACTAAATTCTCGCACGCAACTTTAAAATATTCCTTCAATTCCATACTTACAATCTACCAAATCATATGATTCCACCAAAACAAATCAAAACAATATCTCCACTAAAACTCATAAACATAAAGTAATATCCAATAAAACTCCAAATAAACTGAAACTTAATTCAAAGAAAACAATAGATCACATACATTTCCACAAAATTTACCACCAGTTCCTGCATTTCACCTAATCAACTTAATGAAAACACCAGCGTATTAAATACAACGATTTATCCTCTCGATCAGGATTTCCAATATCCTTTTTTAGTATACACAGAAACCACCAACCGTTTCAAGGAAAGAAAAAAAAAATCCTGAACTTCCTCGATATCGAAACCCAAAGATTACGACTCACAAACAAAATACCAAATCCATCGAAACTAAAAATGAAAACAAAGACAACTGGGGTCTGAAAAAATATCTTACTCACAAATTAAGACCATACAACAAGGTAAGCCATCCATGACCACGTGAATTAATTTATCTCACGTGTTAGTCCAAACGAAGAGACAAAAAAAACAATCAAAATAGTTCAACCAAACATGACATTCAGCAAAATCAGCACAACATAGTTAAAAGACCAAAATCAAGACATGCTACAACAAGCTTTAATTTTCGTATCAAAATCAACTTGTAATTATATCATCTTATAAGAGTGCACTTAAAAATTCATTTTGAAATTTAAAGTAAATAATAAAACTTTTCAAGTCCAAGTTTGAGCCTCCTTTAAATAATAAAACTTTTCATTTTCCGAAAAAACCTCCTTTACAAGTTAATTGCTTTAAAAGTACCCAAGTATCTTAATTCGTAAAACCATCGAGTTAGCCGAGTAATCACAACTTTCAAGCTCAACTCCTAAATTTGGGTGACCTAAGTCAAACCCAAAACAACCGTTTATAAAACGTTTTTTAGATATTTGTAAATCCGGAAAATGCACTTAAAATAAAATCTCAATTTTTTTTAAATAGGAAGCTCGACGTCACCCAAATAGCAACATAGGACTCATCACTTAAGTTAGGAAACAATTAATCTTTAACAAACTTTTAGAAAAACACATATTTCGGCCATAACTAGCAAATCGAGTATGAAACCAACAACACCAAAGTGTAAACAAACCAAAGCCATGTAAAATCACAAAAGTAATATTAATTCTTCAAAACAGTATAACCTTTCAAAATAATTTTATTACAAAAATCACTCTTTTCGAATCATTAGTCAAAGTAAGTTTTGAATATGAGAAAAATTATTTTACTGGCAACGTAATGAAAATCACCTTTTAGGGTACCATGCTCAGACTGCTCATCCGAGTTTTATGTCAAAACACCAGTTTGACCAAAAAAAAAATTCTTGAGGAATTACAAAACCAATACGTGGTCAGCAACGTAAAGTCACAAAACGTGATACAAGATTTTACGATCAAAATCAAAAACAAGAACAAGACCCAAGCCAAACAAAATATTATTTTCAATAATCCATGTCCTCAGCCAAAGTCAAAATTACTCACAAATAATGCAGCATTATTAAAATCATTAAAGGCAACTAAGTCAAATTACCTTCCAGGTGAAATGCAACATCAACAAGATAAGGTAAACAACATCATACCCAAGTATGAATTTAAACAAAATACCAATATAATATTTCCCGAGAAATCAAAAGCAACAATAATCACCCAAGTGAACAACAACAATTTAAAATATTAGCATCAAATAAACATAATACAACTGACTCGACGCAATCCTATCGGTGTAGGCAGGAGGTTTTAAAAATTTAAAAGATGACGTTTCAAAAGACAAGACTTGAATCCTAATTCCGCAGTAGTTCTTAAGACACAACGACCACTTATCATGCCAAAACAAGAAACACATAACATGCAAAAGGCCTTGCTTTGAAACCAAAGCTCTGATACCAAGTTTGTCACGACCCATTTTCATGAATCTTGACCGGCGCTAGGGTATGGGTATGGTTGTACCAGAACCCGTAGCTAGCCTTGCGGATAACCAACTTAAACAGTTAAAACAATGTACCTGCAGAAAACCACATGCTCAGGGGCAACCGAGACTTCAGCCTAGTCTAGCAGTACAATAAGCAACATATATTCAAAGTATGCTTATCTCAAATTATAACTCCAACAGTGTGGCAATATAATATAAATACCATAAACACTGTAATCATGCCAAAAGCGATAAAGTAATTACCAACAACAACAGTCTAAAAATATAGTATTAGACTAAAACATAAATAATCTGATACTACTACTGCGGTTTAAGAGTTTAAAACAGTTCGACTCTTTTATTCTGAAAATAAAATAAAGAACCTCCGAGAATGAAGAAACGGAGTTCGACCAATGCTCAAATCATAAACCTGGAAAATTAGGGAAAACAACGGGGTCCGATTTACTGAGTAGAGTTTATATAACCATTTACATTTATTAAGTTAAAAACCTTTAAAACGTTTAATAAAACATTTTCATTATGGATTATCAATATAACCCTAAACCACAATTTTAAATACATTGTCGTGTCGGTGAGACGTATCTCAATAACCGATCCCCGACTACCACTTAATAAAATATTGAGCACAGGAGACGTATCTTCCACCGGTGCCCTCACTAAGGTGAGACGCATCTCAAACCTACCTCGATACCATAATAATCAATACTTGTGCGCACGCAGTCCCGATGATGCCCATCGAGTAGCACGTTCCAAATCAAATCCACAATGCCGAAAACAGTTCAAAAGCTGTTTATACATATATATACAAAATATAACATTCGCTTAATAAAGAGGTAAATAGAGATATAAACTCACTGCTTGCTGTTCCACGTGAAACCTGGCAAGCAATCTAACTCTGATTCGCCTCTGAAGTACGAACAGTCGACGGGTCTAGACAAGGTTTAAAATAATAATTAAAAACAGACCCTAACTCTAGAGAGTTCTAGACACCACATAGGACTAGCACGGCGACAAATCAATGTAAAGCCAAGACAGAGTAAATACAATAGTCAAACAATTATAAAGTCAACAACAAAACAAACCTATTGAGTTCTCGCTTTAAAGTTCGTTTCAAAAAAATATTATTTAAATATTTATTAAATAATAAATCAAATCAATTTCTAATGAGTGGGTTAGCCGAGTTACCGATAACTACCAAGCTAACCTCACATGTCTGGCAATCCAAGTATAACCCGACACAACCATTTTATCAAAAATATAAACCATAGTTTATAATTCCTAAAATAATAATTTAGATAAAATAATAATTCATAATTAAAAAGGAACTCAATCGTTTTAGATACAAGTAACCAAAAGTTACAATCAATTGCTTAACGAAAATAAGTTAAGAATATAATTGAATAACAAATTTGTAATTTTGGCCAAATTGGCACACCAAATCAAAATTCCTAAAACGATAATTATCCAAATAATTATCCAATTAATAAATAAAATATAAATATTGTTTTCAGATTATAATTATCAAAACAATTCAAATCATAATCGAAACTAATATTATTTTCAGATTTAAAATAATACTATCAATTAGCCAAATAGCAATCAAATCGGTATCCAAAATAACAACATGCTAGACAATAAACAGAATCAAGCAAATCAAATTAATTGAATCAAATAAAATTTAAAACACAAGTATAACTTTTCAAATAATAAAAATACATAACACCTAAAATCACTTTTGAAAAGAATTTAATCTGTTTTCATTATTATCACTTTTGAAAGAACAAAAGGGCGCTACGAAAAACAAAAAAAAATGAAAAGGCTAAGCTGTTGTCTTTAATGAAATATGTACAGATTATAATTTGCCCAAACAAAAAGAAAAGAAAAGCTAGATTGATTGTTGTGATATTATCCAAGCAAACATAAAATAAATAAGGGAATCTTCGAAAATCGTGTTATGTAAAAGAATCTAAATAACAAAAGCAGTTACATATACAATCAAAAGTGAAATTCCCCAATTTAAGGTCTGAATCATAAATTTGCCTATATAAAAAATGTAAAATCTAAAAGAATTGGGAATAATACCTTTCAATGATGAACGATTTTGCACTATTGAAATTTTATGTTCTTTTCCTCTTTTTCCTTTTTCGTGCCGTTGTTTGTATTTAGAAAAGGAAAAGTTAAGAGTCTTTTATATACACTTAGTTAGATTAGGGTTTTATTTAAAATAGATAAGATTCCAATTTAGCCCTTATCTTATCATTCTCCTCAATTTATTATTATTATTTTTAATCTAAAAAAAATACAAGCTTACCCTTCATAATTATTTTATTAATTATTAATATAATTATTTTAATCTTAAAAAGAAAAAAATAAATTAATTTTTTTAAATACACATTATTAGAATTAGAATTCCTCTAGGCATTGCCCAAAACCCCTCTAACGCACATTGATGTTATTTCAAGGCCCAAAGTTGAGCCCCTAGGCCCAAGGCACACAAAACAAGTCCAAACGACATACCGAAAGTCACACGAGTCAAAATACGATTCCGAGAAATCAAAACAACATCGGAAAATTCATAAGAACCAACCAGAAAAATACGGAGTGTTACATTCTTCCCAACTTAAAAACAAAATTGTCCTCGATTTTAACACAATCCAATACACAGCACCCATCACGAAAAGCACATAACAAAAATGTAAAACCCAAACAACATTCATAACAAAGCTCCACGTACCTCAAGAAAATAGGAAAGGATAACGTTTCCGCAAATCGGACTTCGTCTCCCAAGAACATTCCTCGACCAAGTAACCAACCCAAACTGTAATCATAAAAATTTCGTGCTTAATGACCTACGCGCTTACGTAAGCAAAACTCAACAAGTTGTTCATTAACGACAACTCAATACCACCACTTATACACTACACAATCTAAAAAGGTCACAAAAAGTATCAATACCAACTTCCTCTTAACATGAAACGATAATGCTCTTTATAGGTGAAATCAACAAGGGAATACAATCTCTCCCACAAAAAGCTCGACTGAAATATATACTTAGGATAACCCAAACAAACCTCAAATATCATTCAATTGTAACTCTTATCAAAATTTCCACCAAGAGAAAATAAACACAAAACGAAACACGCTGAAACCATATGGGGTATTATATTCTCCCCAACCAAAGAACATTTGACCTCGAATCTAAATCTGAATCTGATCCACAGTTTAAACGGTCACAACACACATATGTGCAAAAATTCTGAGTAAAGACTCGGTGCTTCAACTATTACTCGATCGTCACAAATGTGAACAATTAAAAAAATTATCCATCTGAGAGTCACAAGGTACTTTAACAAGGGTGATTCCCAAAACTAACTAAAGTCTTAATGATACCAGTTCCACACCATCAAAGTGCAAGAACAAGCCCTAAGCTCAAACTCTAATTCTTACAATTCCAAACTCTATTGTTTTAAACAGTCACTAAAAACACAAGCTGATAAATTCTTGCATACTACAACACTTACTTGCTTCCACTTAAAACAAGCTCGACATCAAAATAATTGATAATAATACCTAACAATAACTAAAATGATGTTTCGGCTAAAACAACACTACCTAGGATTATCGAGTCCAACGATTAACACTAATTTTGAAAATACATTAACTTCGTGAATCATAAACACAAAACTCTTACCGTCATTCAAAAGAATACATAAACTTAACTCATGATAGCATAATCTCCAGATTAGCAACAAAATCTCAATCCTAGCTATTCCTCCAATCATTCAAAAATAAAATAGGTCGTACTAATCTAAGTATCTAATCATCAACTTACATCCTAACTATGTCTCACAAACTTAACTTTATTCCATATAGAAAGATTTTAATATTCGAACAAAACAATATCAAACTCTCAACAATTAAATCCTCAATCTACAGTGTCGACCAACCAGCTTTGTTGTCGAAACTCACCAAACACAATCCTCAGAATTTTTTTTAAATCAACTAGTTCATATACCCAAATCAAATCTAAATTCTCAAAATTATCCCATCGATTGACTATAACCTTGTATACAACAAGAAATCACTACGACCAATTTACCCGACCGAATTGTTAAGTTATGCTCAAAACCAACCTATGAAAGTATAAAATTTTCAAATACGCAAAACATTATATATTCAAAATTTTCCACCTCTCTTTTAAAAGACTTAACATTTTACACCTTCTTTTTATATATCAAAATTGAAATACCTTTACTGTCTATTTGCATTTTTAAATTCGCAGATTCCTCTTACTTTTAAATAAGTTTGCAATTTGTGAAACAGTTCAACTGATAAAACTTATATGATCTGTAAATCAAACTTACTAAATAATTATCCTTTTCTCGTAAATAATTAAACTGTAGAAAAATCCTCCATATTCAAAATACACATTGAAGTTTCAAAATATCCAAAATTTAAGTCGCTTTTATAAGGTCTTACTCTTAGACAAAAATACGATTTAGAGAATCGTTCAACCGGAAAATTAATTATTCCTTTTGAATCAAATTTGACAGAGTTCTTTTCTTTCCACCCAGACATAAAATTTAGTAATTGATATCTCTTTGTTTACGAAAACATCTTTATATCAATATACCGAAACATTTGAATAAACTTACTTTTCAAATTTCCAGTGTAAAAAAAAACATAAATGGAGCATAACCAAATTCCTTAATCTAACAATCCTCTAATTAAAATCGTAAATTTTCCACGAATGTTTTCTAATTTACATTTAACTATATACTGCACTTAGCACAACTAAATTCTCGCACGCAACTTTAAAATATTCCTTTAATTCCATATTTACAATCTACCAAATCATATGATACCACCAAAACAAATCAAAACAATATCTCCACTAAAACTCATAAACATAAAGTAATATCCAATAAAACTCCAAATAAACTGAAACTTAATTCAGAGAAAACAACAGATCACATACATTTCCCCAAAATTTACCACTACTTCCTGCATCTCATCTAATCAACTTAATGAAAACACCAGCGTATTAAATACACCGATTTATCCTCTCGATCAGGATTTCCAATATCCTTTTTTAGTATACACAGAAACCACCAACCGTTTCAAGGAAAGAAAAATAAATTCTTGAACTTCCTCGATATCGAAACCCAAAGATTTTGACTCACAAACAAAATACCAATCCATAGAAACTAAAAATGAAGACAAAGACAAATGGGGTCTAGACAAATATCTTACTCACAAATTACGACCATACAACAAGGTAAGCCATTCATGACCGCGTGAATTAATTTATCTCACGTGTTACTCCAAATGAAGAGACAAAAAAAAAATCAAAATAGTTCAACCAAACATGACATTCAGCAAAATCAGCCCAACATACTTAAAAGACCAAAATCAAGACATGCTACAACAAGCTTTAATTTTCGTATCAAAATCAACTTGTAATTATATCATCTTATAAGAGTGCACTTAAAAATTCCTTTTGAAATTTAAAGTAAATCATAAAACTTTTCAAGTCCAAATTTGAGTCTCATGTTTTTTTTTTTTAAAAAAAAAAATCATTTTCCGAAAAAACCTCCTTTACAAGTTAATTGCTTTAAAAGTACTCAAGCTCAACTCCTAAATTTGGGTGACCTAAGTCAAACCCAAAACAACCGTTTATAAAACGTATTCTAGATATTTGTAAATCCGGAAAATGCACTTAAAATAAAATCTCAATTTTTTTTAAATAGGAAGCTCGACGTCACCCAAATAGCAACATAGGACTCATCACTTAAGTGAGGAAAAAATTAATCTTTAACAAACTTTTAGAAAACACATACTTCTGTCATAACTAGTAAATCGAGTATGAAACCAACGACACCAAAGTGTAAACAAACCACAACCTGTTAAAATCAAAAAAGTAATATTAAACAGTATCACCTTTCAAAATAATTTTATTACAAAAATCACTCTTTTCGAATCATTAGTCAAAGTAAGTTTTGAATATGAGAAAAATTATTTTACTGGCAACGTAATGAAAATCACCTTTTAGGGAACCATGCTTAGACTGCTCATCCGAGTTTTATGTCAAACCACCAGTTAGACCAAAAATAGTTTTTCTTGAGGAATTACAGAGCCAATACGTGGTCAGCAACGTAAAGTCACAAAACGTGATACAAGATTTTACGATTAAAATCAAAACAAGAACAAGACCCAAGCCAGACGAAATATTATTTTCAATAATCCATGTCCTCAGCCAAAGTCAAAACTACTCACAAATAACCCAGCGTTATTAAAATCATTAAAGGCAACTAAGTCAAATTACCTTCCAGGTGAAATGCAACATCAACAAGATAAGGTAAACAAGATCATACCTAAGTATGAATTTAAACAAAATACCAATATAAAATTTCCCGAGAAATCAAAAGCAACAATAATCACCCAAGTGAACAACAACAATTTATAATATTAGCGTCAAATAAACATAATACATCTGACTCGACGCAATCCTATCGGTGTAGGCAGAAGGTTTTAAAAATTTAAAAGATGACGTTTCAAAAGACAAGACTTTAATCCTAATTCCGCAGTAGTTCTTAAGACACAACGACCACTTATCATGCCAAAATAATAAACACATAACATGCAAAAGGCCTTGGTTTGAAACCAAAGCTCTGATACCAAGTTTGTCACGATCCATTTTCATGAATCGTGACCGGCGCTAGGGTATGGGTATGGTTGTACCAGAACCCGTAGCTAGCCTTGCGGATAACCAACTTAAACAGTTAAAACAATGTACCTGCAGAAAACCACATGCTCGGGGGCAACCGAGACTTCAGCCTAGTCTAGCAGTACAATAAGCAACATATATTCAAAGTATGCTTATCTCAAATTATAACTCCAACAGTGTGGCAATATAATATAAATACCATAAACACTGTAATCATGCCAAAAGCGATAAAGTAATTACCAATAACAACAGTCTAAAAATATAGTATTAGACTAAAGCATAAATAATCTGATACTACTACTGCGGTTTAAGAGTTTAAAACAGTTCGACTCTTTTATTCTGAAAATAAAATAAAGAACCTCCGAGAATGAAGAAACGGAGTTCGACCAATGCTCAAATCATAAACTTGGAAAATTAGGGAAAACAACGGGGTCGGATTTACTGAATAGATTTTATATAACCATTTACATTTATTAAGTTAAAAACCTTTAAAACGTTTAATAAAACATTTTCATTATGGATTATCAATGAAACCCTAAACCACAATTTTAAATACATTGTCGTGTCGGTGAGACGTATCTCAATAACCGATCCCCGACTACCACTTAATTAAATAGTGAGCCCAGGAGACGTATCTTCCACCGGTGCCCTCACTAAGGTGAGACGCATCCCAAACCTACCTCGATACCATAATAATCATTACTGGTGCGCACGCAATCCCGATGATGCCCATCGAGTAGCACGTTCCAAATCAAATCCACAATGCCGAAAACAGTTCAAAAGCTGTTTATACATATATATACAAAATATAACATTCGCTTAATAAAAAGGTAAATAGAGATATAAACTCACTGCTTGCTGTTCCACGTGAAACCTGGCAAGCGATCTAACTCTGATTCGCCTCTGAAGTACGAACAGTCGACGGGTCTAGACAAGGTATAAAATAATAATTAAAAACAGACCCTAACTCTAGAGAGTTCTAGACACCACATAGGACTAGCACGGCGACAAATCAATGTAAAGCCAAGACAGAGTAAATACAATACTCAAACAATTATAAAGTCAACAACAAAACAAACCTATTGAGTTCTCGCTTTAAAGTCCGTTTCAAAAAAATATTATTTAAATATTTATTAAATAATAAATCAAAGCAATTTCTAAATAGTGGGTTAGCCGAGTTACCGATAACTACCAAGCTAACCTCACATGTCGGGCAACCCAAATATAACCCGACCCAACCATTTTATCAAAAATATAAACCATAGTTTATAATTCATAAAATAATAATTTAGATAAAATAATAATTCATAATTAAAAAGGAACTCAATCGCTTTAAATACAAGTAACCAAAAGTTACAATCAATTGATTAACAAAAATAAGTCAAGAATATAATTGAAAAGCAAATTTGTAATTTTGGCCAAATTGGCACACCAAATCAAAATTCCTAAAAAGATAATTATCCAAGTAATTATCCCATTAATAAATAAAATATAAATATCGTTTTTAGATTATAATTATCAAAACAATTCAAATCATAATCGAAACTAATATTATTTTCAGATTTAAAATAATACTATCAATTAGTCAAATAGCAATCAAATCGGTATCCAAAATAACAACATTCTCGATAATCAACAGAATCAAGCAAATCAAATTAATTGAATCAAATAAAATTTAAAACACAAATATATCTTTTCAAATAATAAAAATACATAACACCTAAAATCACTTTTGAAAAGAATTTAATCTGTTTTCATTATTATCACTTTTTAAACAACAAAAGGGCACTACGAAAAACAAAAAAAAATGAAAAGGCTAAGTTGTTGTCCTTAATGAAATATGTACAGATTATAATTTGCCCAAACAAAAAGAAAAGAAAAGCTAGATTGATTGCTGTGATATTATCCAAGCAAATATAAAATAAATAAGGGAATCTTCGGAAATCGTGTTATATAAAAGAAATTAAATCATAAAAGCAATTACATATACAATCAAAAGGAAAATTCCCCAATTTAAGGTCTGAATCATAAATTTGCCTAAATAAAAAATCTAAAATCTAAAATAATCGATGAGAATAATACCTTTCAATGAAGAACGATTTTGCACTATTGAAATTTTATTTTCTTTTCCTCTTTTTCTTTTTCCGTGCCGTTGTTTGTATTTAGAAAAGGAAAAGTTGAGAGTCTTTTATATACACTTAGTTAGATTAGGGTTCTATTTAAAATAGATGAGATTCCAATTTAGCCCTTATCTTATTATTCTCCTCAATTTATTATTATTATTTTTAATCTAAAAAAATACAAGCTTACCCTTTATAATTATTTTATTAATTATTAATATAATTATTTTAATCTTAAAAAGATAAAAATAAACTAATTTTTTTTAAATACACATTATTAGAATTAGAATTCCTCTAGGCATTGCCCAAAACCCCTCTAACGCTTACTGATGTTATTTCAAGGCCCAAAGTTGAGCCCCTAGGCCCAAGGCACACAAAACAAGTCCAAACGACATACCGAAAGTCACACGAGTCAAAATACGATTCCGAGAAATCAAAACAACATCGGAAAGTTCATAAGAACCAACCAGAAAAATACGGGGTGTTACATTAAGCCAAATCTTTACAACGTCACGAAATAAATTTGAACGTTTACAAACATTACGGAACAAAAACAAACTTTTTATATTTTTAACAATTTAAGCCATATGTTTACAAACTTTACGAAACAAATCCAAACGTTTCCCCATTTTAGCGATTTAAGCCAAACGTTTATTAACGTTATGAAACAAAACCAAACGTTTACAAACGTTACGAAACAAATCAAAACGTTTACAAACGTTACGAAACAAATCCAAACATTTCCCCATTTTAGCGATTTAAGCAGAACGTTTACAAACGTTACAAAACAAATCCGAACGTTTCATCTTTTTATTGATTTAAGCCAAACGTTTACAAACGTTACGAAACAAATCCAAATGTTTCCAAACATTACGGAATAAAAAAAGTTTTCCCATTTTTAGCAATTTAAACCAAACGTTTACACACGTAACGAAATAAATCCAAACGTTTCGCCTTTTTAGCGATTGAAGCCAAACGTTTACAAACGTTAAGAAACAAATCCAAACGTTTCCCCATTTTAGCGATTTAAGCCAAACGTTTATAAACGTTACAAAACAAAACCAAACATTTATAAACGTTATGAAAGAAATCCAAATGTTTACAAATGATACGAAACAAATCCAAACGTTTCACAATTTTAGCGATTTAAGCCAAACATTTACAAACGTTACGAAATAAATCCAAAAAATTCCCCATTTTAGCAATTTAAGCCAAACGTTTACAAATATTACAAAACAAATCCAAACGTTTCCACATTTTAGCGATTTATGCCAAACGTTTACAAACATTATGAAATAAATCCAAACGTTTCCCCATTTTTTTCGATTTAAGCCAAACGTTTACAAACATTACGAAATAAATCGAAACGTTTCCCCTTTTAGCGATTTAAGCAAAACGTTAACAAACGTTACGAAACAAATCCAAGCGTTTAACCTTTTTAGAAATATAAGCCAAACATTTATAAATAATACGAAACAAATCCAAATGTTTCACCTTTTTAGCAATTTAAGCCAACTGTTTACGAACGTTACGAAACAAATCCAAATGTTTTGCAATTTTAGCGATTTAAGCTGAACGTTTAAAACGTTGCGAAACAAATCATACCGTTTCCCCTTTTTAGGGATTTAATCTGAATGTTTACAAACGTGACAAAACAAAACCAAACGTTTCATCTTTTTAGCTATTTAAGCCGAACGTTTACAAACGTTACGAAACCAAACCAAACGTTTCACCTTTTTAGTGATTTAAGCCGAACATTTATAAACATTACGAAACAAATCCAAACATTTTTCCTTTTTAGCGATGTAAGTCAAATGTTTACAAACGCTACGAAACAAATCCAAGTGTTTTACCTTTTTAGCAATTTAAACTAAATGTTTACAAACGTTACGAAACAAAACCAAATCTTTCACCTTTTTAGCGATTTAAACCAAATGTTTACAAATGTTGCAAAAGAAATCCAAATGTTTCACCTTTTTAGCGATTTAAGCCAAACGTTTAGAGACGTTACGAAACAAAAAAAAAACATCTCACCTTTTTAGCGATTTAAGCCAAATGTTTCAAACATTACGAAACAAATCCTAGCGTTTCACATTTTTAGCGATTTAAGCCAAACGTTTACAAACGTTATGAAACAAATCCAAACGTTTCACCTTTTTAGCAATTTAAGCCAAACATTTACAAACGTTACGAAACAAATCCAACGTTTCACCTTTTTAGCGATTTAAGCCAAATGTTTACAAATGTTGCAAAACAAATCCAAGTGTTTCACCTTTTTAGCGATTTAAGCGAAACGTTTAGAGACATTACAAAACAAAAAAAAACATCTCACCTTTTTAGCGATTTAAGCCAAATGTTTCAAACATTACGAAACAAATCCAAGCGTTTCACATTTTTAGCGATTTAAGCCAAATGTTTCAAACATTACGAAACAAATCCAAGCGTTTCGCCTTTTTAGCAATTTAAGCCAAACGTGTACAAACGTTACAAAACAAATCCAAACGTTTCACCTTTTTAGCGATGGAAGCCAAACATTTAATAACGTTACGAAACAAATCCAAACGTTTCACCTTTTTAGCGATTTAAGCCAAACATTTATAAACGTTACGGAACATATCCAAACGTTTCACCTTTTTAGCGATTCAAGCCAAACGTTTACAAAGGTTATGAAACAAATCAAAAATTTTCACCTTTTTAGCAATTTAAGCAAAACGTTTACAAACGTTACAAAACAAATACAAGCGTTTCACCTTTTTAGCAATTTAAGCCAAACGTTTACAAATGTTACGAAACAAATCCAATCGTTTCACCGTTTTAGAAATTTAAGCCAAGCGTTTACAAACGTTACGAAACAAATCTAAAGATTTCACCGTTTTAGCAATTTAAGCCAAATGTTTACAAACGGTACGAAACAAATCCAAACGTTTCACCTTTTTAGCGATTTAAGCCAAACGTTTACAAACGCTACGAAACAAATCCAAACGTTTCCCCATTTTAGCAATGTAAGTCAAACGTTTACAAAAGTTATGAAACAAATCCAAGCGTTTCACCTTTTTAGAAATTTAAGCCAAACGTTTACAAACGTTACGAAACAAATCCAAACGTTTCGCCTTTTTAGCAATTTAAGCCAAACGTTTACAAACGTTACAAAACAATTCCAAACGTTTCACCTTTTTAGCGATTGAAGCCAAACATTTAATAACGTTACGAAACAAATCCAAACGTTTCACCTTTCTAGCGATTCTAGCCAAACGTTTACAAAGGTTATGAAACAAATCAAAATGTTTCACCTTTTTAGCAATTTAAGCAAAACATTTACAAACCAAGTGTTTCACCTTTTTAGCAACTTAAGCCAAACATTTACAAACGTAACGAAACAAATCCAAACATTTCAACTTTTTAGCAATTTAAGCCAAACATTTACAAACGTTACGAAAAAAATCCAAGCGTTTCCCCTTTTAAACAATTTAAGCCAAACATTTGCAAACGTTACGAAAAAAATCCAAACGTTTCACCTTTTTAGCGATTTAAGCTGAACGTTTACAAACGTTACGAAACAAAACCAATTGTTTCACCTTTTTAGCGATTTAAGCCAAACGTTTAAAACGTTGCGAAACAAATCCAGACGTTTCACCTTTTTAGCGATTTAAGCCAAATGTTTACAAAAGTTACGAAACAAATCCAAACGTTTCTCCTTTTTAGCGATTGAAGCCAAACGTTAATAAAAGTTACGAAACAAATCCAAACGTTTCACATTTTCAGCAATTTAAGCCAAAAGTTTAAAACGTTAAGAAACAAAACCAAGCGTTTCACCTTTTTAGCAATTTAAGCCAAACGTTTACCAGTGTTACGAAACAAATCCAACCTTTTCCACCTTTTTAGCAATTTAAGCCAAACATTTACAAACGTTACAAAATAAATCCAAACGTTTCACTTTTTTAGCAATTTAAGACAAACGTTTAGAAACGGTCCGAAACAAATCCGAACGTTTCACCATTTTAGCGAATTAAGCCAAACGTTTACAAAGGTTACGAAATAAATCCAAATGTTTCATCTTTTAAGAGATTTAAGCTAAACGTTTACAAACGTTACGAAACAAATCCAAACGTTTCACATTTTTAACGATTTAAGCCAAACCTTTACAGACGTTACGAAACAAAACCAAACGTTTCACCTTTTTTGCAATTTAAGCCAAACATTTACAAACGTTACGAAACAAAAACCAAGTGTTTCACCTTTTTAACAATTTAAGCTAAACGTCTACAAACGTAACGAAACAAATCCAAACGTTTCACCTTTTTAGCAATTTAAGCCAAACGTTTACAAACGTTACGAAACATATCCAAGCGTTTCACCGTTTTAGAAATTTAAGCCAAGCGTTTACAAACGTTACGAAACAAATCTAAAGATTTCACCTTTTTAGCAATTTAAGCCAAACATTTACAAACGGTACGAAACAAATCCAAACGTTTCACCTTTTTAGCGATTTAAGCCAAAGGTTTACAAACGCTACGAAACAAATCCAAACGTTTCACCTTTTTAGCAATGTAAGTCAAACGTTTATAAAAGTTACGAAACAAATCCAAGCGTTTCACCTTTAAAGCGATTTAAGCCAAACGTTTACAAACTTTAAGAAATAAATCCAAACGTTTCGCCTTTTTAGCACTTTAAGCCAAACGTTTACAAACGCTACAAAGCAAATCCAAACGTTTCACCTTTTTAGCGATTGAAGCCAAACGTTTAATAACGTTACGAAACAAATCCAAACGTTTCACCTTTTTAGCGATTTCAGCCAAACATTTACAAACGTTACGAAACATATCCAAACGTTTCACCTTTTTAGCGATTCAAGCCAAACGTTTACAAAGGTTATGAAACAAATCAAAATATTTCACCTTTTTAGCAATTTAAAGAAAACGTTTACAAACGTTACAAAACAAATCCAAGCGTTTCACCTTTTTAGCAATTTAAGCCAAACGTTTACAAACGTTACGAAACAAATCCAAGCGTTTCCCCTTTTTTGCAATTAAAGCCAAACGTTTACAAACGTCACGAGACAAAACGAAACATTTCACCTTTTTAGCGATTTAAGCCAAACATTTACTAACGTTACGAAACAAATCCAAACGTTTCACCTTTTTAGCGATTTAAGACAAACGTTTACAAACTTTACGAAACAAATCCAAACGTTTCGCCTTTTCAGTAATTTAAGCCAAACGTTTACAAGTGTTACGAAACAAATCCAAACGTTTCACCTTTTTAGCAATTTAAGCCAAATGTTTACAAACGTTACGAAACAAAACAAAATGTTTAAAACGTAACGAAACAAATCCAAACGTTCACATTTTTAGCGATTTAAGCCAAACCTTTGAAAAGGTTGCCAAACAAAACCAAGCGTTTCACCTTTTTAAAAATTTAAGCCAAACATTTACAAACGTTACAAAACAAATCCAAGCATTTCTCCTTTTTAGAAATATAAGCGAAACAAACGTTTACAAACGTAAAGTAACAAACCCAAACGTTTCACCATTTTAGCGATTGAAGCCGAACGTTTACAAACGTTACGAAACAAACCCAAACGTTTCACCTTTTGAGAAATTTATGCCAAAACGTTATGAAACAAATCCAAATGTTTCACCATTTTAGCGAATTAAGCCAAACGTTTACAAAGGTTACGAAAAAAATCCAAATGTTTCATCTTTTAAGAGATTTAAGCTAAACGTTTACAAACGTTATGAAACAAATCCAAACGTTTCACATTTTTAACGATTTAAGCCAAACCTTTACAGACGTTACGAAACAAAACCAAACGTTTCACCTTTTTTGCAATTTAAGCCAAACATTTACAAATGTTACGAAACAAAAACCAATTGTTTCACCTTTTTAACAATTTAAGCTAAACGTCTACAAACGTAACGAAACAAATCCAAACATTTCACCTTTTTAGCAATTTAAGCCAAACGTTTACAAACGTTACGAAACATATCCAAGCGTTTCACCCTTTTAGAAATTTAAGCCAAGCGTTTACAAACGTTACGAAACAAATCTAAAGATTTCACCTTTTTAGCAATTTAAGCCAAACATTTACAAACGGTACGAAACAAATCCAAACGTTTCACCTTTTTAGCGATTTAAGCCAAAGGTTTACAAACGCTACGAAACAAATCCAAAAGTTTCACCTTTGTAGAAATGTAAGTCAAACGTTTATAAAAGTTACGAAACAAATCCAAGCGTTTCACCTTTTATGCGATTTAAGCCAAACGTTTACAAACTTTAAGAAATAAATACAAACGTTTCGCCTTTTTAGCAATTTAAGCCAAACGTTTACAAACGTTACAAAGCAAATACAAACGCTTCACCTTTTTATCGATTGAAGCCAAACATTTAATAACGTTACGAAACAAATCCAAACGTGTCACCTTTTTAGCGATTCAAGCCAAACGTTTACAAAGGTTATGAAACAAATCAAAATATTTCACCTTTTTAGCAATTTAAGGAAAGCGTTTACAAACGTTACAAAACAAATCCAAGCGTTTCAGCTTTTTTGCAATTTAAGCCAAACATTTACAAACGTTACGAAAAAAATCCAAGCGTTTCACCTTTTTTTCAATTTAAGCCAAACGTTTACAAACGTCACGAGACAAAACGAAACATTTCACCTTTTTAGCGATTTAAGCCAAACGTTTACTAACGTTACGAAACAAATCCAAACGTTTCACCTTTTTAGCGATTTAGGCCAAACATTTACAAACATTACGAAACAAATCCAAATGTTTCGCCTTTTTAGTAATTTAAGCCAAACGTTTACAAGTGTTACGAAACAAATCCAAACGTTTCACCTTTTTAGCAATTTAAGCCAAATGTTTACAAACGTTACGAAACAAAACAAAATGTTTAAAACGTAACGAAACAAATCCAAACGTTCAAATTTTTAGCGATTTAAGCCAAACCTTTGAAAAGGTTGCCAAACAAAACCAAGCGTTTCACCTTTTTTAAAATTTAAGCCAAACATTTACAAACGTTACAAAACAAATCCAAGCGTTTCTCCTTTTTAGCAATATAAGCGAAACAAACGTTTACAAACGTTAAGTAACAAACCCAAACATTTCACTATTTTAGCGATTGAAGCCGAACGTTTACAAACGTTACGAAACAAACCCAAACGTTTCACCTTTTGAGCAATTTATGCCAAAACGTTATGAAACAAATCCAAACGTTTCACCATTTTAGCGAATAAGCCAAACATTTACAAAGGTTACAAAATAAATCCAAATGTTTCATCTTTTAAGAGATTTAAGCTAAACGTTTACAAACGTTACGAAACAAATCCAAACGTTTCACATTTTTAACGATTTAAGCCAAACCTTTACAAACGTTACGAAACAAAACCAAACGTTTCACCTTTTTTGCAATTTAAGCCAAACATTTACAAACGTTACGAAACAAAAGCCAAGTGTTTCACCTTTTTAGCAATTTAAGCTAAACGTATACAAACGTAACGAAATAAATCCAAACGTTTCACCTTTTTAGCAATTTAAGCCAAACGTTTACAAACGTTACGAAACATATCCAAGCGTTTCACCGTTTTAGAAATTTAAGCCAAGCGTTTACAAACGTTACGAAACAAATCTAAAGATTTCACCTTTTTAGCAATTTAAGCCAAACGTTTACAAACGGTACGAAACAAATCCAAACGTTTCCCCTTTTTAGCGATTTAAGCCAAAGGTTTACAAACGCTACGCAACAAATCCAAACGTTTCACCTTTGTAGCAATGTAAGTCAAACGTTTATAAAAGTTACGAAACAAATCCAAGCGTTTCACCTTTTAAGCGATTTAAGCCAAACGTTTACAAACTTTAAGAAACAAATCCAAATGTTTCGCCTTTTTAGCAATTTAAGCCAAACGTTTACAAACGTTACAAAGCAAATCCAAACGTTTCACCTTTTTAGCGATTCAAGCCAAACGTTTACAAAGGTTATGAAACAAATCAAAATATTTCACCTTTTTAGCAATTTAAGGAAAGCGTTTACAAACGTTACAAAACAAATCCAAGTGTTTCAGCTTTTTAGCAATTTAAACCAAACATTTACAAACGTTACGAAACAAATCCAAGCGTTTCACCTTTTTTGCAATTTAAGGCAAACGTTTACAAACGTCACGAGACAAAACGAAACATTTCACCTTTTTAGCGATTTAAGCCAAACGTTTACTAACGTTACGAAACAAATCCAAACGTTTCACCTTTTTAGCGATTTAAGCCAAACGTTTACAAACATTACGAAACAAATCCAAACGTTTCGCCTTTTTAGTAATTTAAGCCAAACGTTTACAAGCGTTATGAAACAAATCCAAACGTTTCACCTTTTTAGCAATTTAAGCCAAATGTTTACAAACGTTACGAAACAAAACAAAATGTTTAAAACGTTACGAAACAAATCCAAACGTTCACATTTTTAGCGATTTAAGCCAAACCTTTGAAAACGTTGCCAAACAAAACCAAGCGTTTCACCTTTTTAAAAATTTAAGCCAAACGTTTACAAACGTTACAAAACAAATCCAAGCGTTTCACCTTTTTAGCAATATAAGCGAAACAAACGTTTACAAACGTTACGAAACAAACCCAAACGTTTCTCCATTTTAGCGATTCAAGCCGAACGTTTACAAACGTTACGAAAGAAACCCAAACGTTTCACCTTTTGAGCAATTTATGCCAAAACGTTTACAAACGTTATGAAACAAATCCAAACGTTTCCGCTTTTCAGCGATTTAAGCCAAACGTATAAAACGTTATGGAGCAAATCCAAACGTTTCGCCTTTTTAGCAATTTATGCCAAGCGTTTACAAACGTTACAAAATAAATCCAAACGTTTCAACTTTTTAGCGATTGAAGCCAAACATTTACAAAGTTTACGTAACAAATCTAAACGTTTCCCATTTTTAGCAATTTAAGCTAAACGTTTACAAACGTTACGAAACAAAAACCAAGTGTTTCACCTTTTTAGCAATTTAAGCCAAACGTTTACAAACGTTATGAAAAAAATCCAAATGTTTCACTTTTTTAACGATTTATACAAAACGTTAACAAACGTTACGAAACAAATCCAAGCGTTTCCTCTTTTAGAAATTTAAGCCAAACGTTTACAAACGTTAAGAAACAAATCCAAGCGTTTCCCCTTTTAAACAATTTAAGCCAAACATTTGCAAACGTTACGAAAAAAATCCAAACGTTTCACCTTTTTAGCGATTTAAACTGAACGTTTACAAACGTTACGAAACAAAACCAATTGTTTCACCTTTTTAGCGATTTTAGCCAAACGTTTACAAACGTTAAGAAACAAATTCAAACGTTTCACCATTTTAGCGATTTAAGCCAAACGTTACGAAACAAATCAAGACGTTTCACCTTTTTAGCGATTTAAGCCAAATGTTTACAAGAGTTACGAAACAAATCCAAACGTTTCTCCTTTTTAGCGATTGAAGCCAAACGTTTAAAAAAGTTACGAAACAAATCCAAACGTTTCACATTTTCAGCAATTTAAGCCAAAAGTTTAAAACGTTAAGAAACAAAACCAAGCGTTTCACCTTTTTAGCGATTTAAGCCAAACGTTTACAATTGTTACGAAACAAATCCAAGCTTTTCCACCTTTTTAGCAATTTAAGCCAAACATTTACAAACGTTACAAAACAAATCCAAACGTTTCACTTTTTTAGCAATTTAAGACAAACGTTTAGAAACGGTCCGAAACAAATCCAAACGTTTCACCATTTTATCGAATTAAGCCAAACATTTACAAAGGTTACGGAATAAATCCAAATGTTTCATCTTTTAAGCGATTTAAGCTAAACGTTTACAAACGTTATGAAACAAATCCAAACGTTTCACATTTTTAACGATTTAAGCCAAACCTTTACAGACGTTACGAAACAAAACCAAACGTTTCACCTTTTTTGCAATTTAAGCCAAACATTTACAAACGTTACGAAACAAAAACCAAGTGTTTCACCTTTTTAGCAATTTAAGCTAAACGTTTACAAACGTAACAATACAAATCCAAACCTTTCACCTTTTTGGCAATTTAAGCCAAACGTTTACAAACGTTATGAAACAAATCCAAGCGTTTCACCGTTTTAGAAATTTAAGCCAAGCGTTTACAAACGTTACGAAACAAATCTAAAGATTTCCCCTTTTTAGAAATTTAAGCAAAACGTTTACAAACGGTACGAAACAAATCCAAACGTTTCACCTTTTTAGCGATTTAAGCCAAAGGTTTACAAACGCTACGAAACAAATCCAAACGTTTCACCTTTTTAGCAATGTAAGTCAAACGTTTATAAAAGTTACGAAACAAATCCAAGCGTTTCACCTTTTAAGCGATTTAAGCCAAACGTTTACAAACTTTACGAAACAAATCCAAACGTTTCGCCTTTTTAGCAATTTAAGCCAAACGTTTACAAACGTTACAAAGCAAATCCAAACGTTTCACCTTTTTAGCGATTGAAGCAAACGTTTAATAACGTTACGAAACAAATCCAAATGTTTCACCTTTTTAGCGATTTAAGCCAAACATTTACAAACGTTTCGAAACACATCCGAACGTTTCACCTTTTTAGCGATTCAAGCCAAACGTTTACAAAGGTTATGAAACAAATCAAAATATTTCACCTTTTTAGCAATTTAAGGAAAACGTTTACAAACGTTACAAAACAAATCCAAGCGTTTCAGCTTTTTAGCAATTTAAGCCAAACGTTTACAAACGTTACGAAACAAATCCGAGCGTTTTACCTTTTTTGCAATTTAAGACAAACGTTTACAAACGTCACGAGACAAAACGAGACATTTCACCTTTTTAGCGATTTAAGCCAAACGTTTACTAACGTTACAAAACAAATTCAAACGTTTCACCTTTTTAGCGCTTTAAGCCAAACGTATAAAAACATTACGAAACAAATCCAAACGTTTCGCCTTTTTAGTAATTTAAGCCAAACGTTTACAAGCGTTATGAAACAAATCCAAACGTTTCATCTTTTTAGCAATTTAAGCCAAATGTTTACAAACGTTACGAAACAAAACAAAATGTTTAAAACGTTGCGAAAGAAATCCAAATATTCACATTTTTAGCGATTTAAGCCAAACCTTTGAAAACGATGCCAAACAAAACCGAGCGTTTCACCTTTTTAAAAATTTAAGCCGAACGTTTACAAACGTTATAAAACAAATCCAAGTGTTTCACCTTTTTAGCAATATAAGCGAAACAAACGTTTACAAACTGTTCGCCTGGAAATATTCCGGACTCGAATCTTTGAATTTATAATCGGGATCGGTTTGAGGTTTGATATGTTAACGAGCCTATGTAGATATTCGCAGGGCTTGTTTGGTTAAAAACACTTAACCACGTGATCTAAAAGTAATAATCTGGGAGTTATGAACTCAGGCGAGATTAATACCGAAAACTACTCCTAAATTAAAACAATCCGGAGATTGCGAGATAAAAAGCAGTCGGCTTGGTTTTTGATTGATTGATTTGTTGATGAAAAAATAATGAATCTCTGAGCTATTTATTGCTCCTCCTAATCAAGACTCCTAATCCAACTAAGACTAAGACTCTAATAGAGAATCACTCCTAATGAGCTACAAATTCCTATAAAATAGAAAAAAGCAATAATAAAAAAGGCTTTTCGTTAGGCCTGAATCCCTGATAAGCCCACATGAAGTTCTACCCAGTAATTTCCTGGGCCGGTGTAAACAATGCCCCCAACAAGCTTGAAACAATTATTTTTGGGCTTGTTCTTTTCCTTTTCCCTCTGGTACTTGCTGGCCCAGCAATAAGGCCCAAAACTCTGAGAAGGAAGTTTAAAGGGGTGCGCATCTATTGACTCCTTGGTACCCCCTTCGTGCCACGTCATTGCCAACTGTCCTCCACGATGCCACGTCCTGGTCCCACGACCTCTTGGCTTCCTCTGATTTTGTCTTTTAAGAAAAACACCACCTCATTCCATCACTTACCTACTCTCTCTGCATTTAACAAGCTTTCTCTCTCCTCAGCAACCTCGAGCAATTTACCAAGTCTTTTTTGGTAAGCTTTCGTCCTCGCCTTTCTTAACTTTGATTCACCCTTTTAGTCAATCACCTAACTGAGGTATCTCCGTTCTTTACAGTTACCATGGCAGCCCCCAACGATACCATCGCCTCCCAAGTGACCGATAAGATTACCGAGATCCGTACTGCAGCTCCGAATACCGACTTTCAGGTAATAATAAAAACTACTGACAATCAAGAATGCGTCGGTCCAATTCTTGTTTCGCCCAGCCATCTGTGTGACATCGCTACCCCGTTTCATGAAGAAGTTCCACCTCGCTTTTCGCTCCCTCACCAATCATCTATCTGGGTAAACACCATGTTCCGAAACTGGCCGACTGAACACAAAGGGTACCAAGAATGGGTCACCAGACTAAAACCTCACTTCGGCCAACTATGGAAGGATATCGGTATTTATGACATGATCAACCTCTGTAAGGCAAGTAGGCCGATAGCGAAGCACTACATCATGGGCGCTTCTCTCTTCTGGTCAATTGCCGTCCATTGCTTCTGTTTCAAGTTCGGCATGATGACGATCACTCTACTGGACATGGCAGCTATCCTCAATATCCCAATCACCGGCGAACGTATATCGCCCAACCTAGACGCCGAAGTACCTCCCTTCAAACTGACAAAGGCTCAACGAAGCTACGGCCCCTTTGTTAAACTGTTCATGGGCGAAGAACATTACAAGACCGACGTTAAGGAACACATCGCCTTCCTTGCTTTCTTTATTGCCAAGTTCGTCCTCTGCACTTCCTCCTTCAGAGTGACTACAGATTGCTTCAACCTTGCCGCTACTCTTGCTGAAGGGCGAAAATGCAACCTTGGGGAATTTATGCTCGCCCATCTGTACCGAAGCCTTAATGAGATCGCCCCCCATGGTGACAAGAGGATCTTCCAGTGCCCAAGTGGGCCTCTGTGGGTGTTGCAGTTATGGCTTGCTTTATACTTCCCTGAGATGTTTGAGGTCGGCCCTCAGATCAAGGCCGAACTTTGCGGGTACCAATTAATCGCCGTTGGTACTCGCCTGCCTCACGTGCTGGATGTGTTGGAGGTTTTTACCAACTCTATTAGAGCTTCGGAACTGTTTTGCCCGATACTCAACCTGAAATATCTCCCTTCATGGCTTTTCGTCGCCTGGGATTGTGAAGATACAGATGAGGCTAGGGCCGATCCATGGCTAAAGCTCGGGGGCCAATATTGGGGCAGTTCTTTGAAGTCCCAAAATCTTATCGCCGGCTTGGAATACAGTCGTAGTAGTATTGAAGCCTATTGCCCCAACTATGTCGCCCGTCAATTCGGCTATTGTCAAGGAATTCCCTGTCCTTTGTTGATCTCCGTCAACAATCGCGGGACCTATAAACCGTCAATCGAAGATTACCCCGACCTTCAATTCATTCTTCGCCTTAACAGGGCTTATCTTCCCCCCATTTCTGAAATTTCTCGCCCTTCTATTTCCCCTTCCTGTACCTCCGAATACGAAAGCTAGTGGGCTTCAGTTATCGAGTCTTTCTTCGACCTCTCGCCCAAAGAAATACTAAGTCTTCATAATTTTCAATTACCTCTATCTCGAAACCCTACTCATGCCGATCTGTTTCTTTTGCAGGCACCAAAACGCCCCAAATTTGAAGGTAATCTCTTTCACCTTTTTGAAATAGCTAGATTTGAGCGTTTTTATAAGTTTAAATACGACCCACTAGATCGCCCTGGTATGAACCTTAGGATGCAACGCCATAGGCGAATGACTAGGCATAAATACGACGAAAAAATGAAAAAGGTCTGGAAAGAACATTATGAAAGTAAATATTCCTACGAATTCTACCTTGCCCATATTCGCCCAAAATTTAAATATAAAAGTCCACCAGTACCCAAAGTCAACATGTCTACACCCAACCCCATAAAACTTCCAAAGAAAAGGGTAAAAAAACGAAAACCTGAAATAACAAGTGAAGGTGTGACCTATACCGGTATCAGATGCCCATCTGATGCTGAGGCGATAAATGAACTTGTTCGAATTGGTTATGTTAGAATACCAGGTAAACAGGTCCCTTTTGAATTCCCTTAAAGTTTCACCATTATTCGCCTGCTAATTTTTTGTTTCCTTTCAGTCGGCGTGCCTCGATGGAACAAAGGAGATGTCTTTGACACCGATGGTGAGGAAGATGTCAAAGCGAAGAAGGCGAGGCATAAACGCCCTGCAAAGAAACCGTCTAAGAAAGAGCCGAAGGCCAAGAAGGCGAAGAAGGAAACGACGGGGTCACGTATGTTTGACCCTATTCCCAAGGAAGCTCCATCTCAACCCAGCGCCCACTCCTCTTCAAGGGGCGATACAGAGACGGCCGACGAACAGACCGGGGATGAAGGCCGTTCAACTCATCAGTCCCTATCTCAAAAGACCCCTTCTGAAGCAAACCCTTCTGAGACAACCCCTACAGTATCCCAGATGTTGACCTTCTCGCCGCTGCCACCGTTGCTGTCGCCGCTGAGTTCATCTCTGGCTAACTTACCAGCACGCCTTGACTCCAATAAAACGAAGGTACCCCTTATCGATTATTCCTCGCCCCAATAGTAAATTTGCAGCTGATATTTTACTGTGGCAAAACTTGGCAGATTCTTGATGACGCACCTGCTGATGATGACGTGGCAGCTAAGGCGGCGGCTTTTCTGGATTCTGACAGCGAAGAAGATATCTCGCCCATTCCAGAGAGTGAAATGCGCGAAGTGACCAGCGGTTCTACCGAAAACTGGGGCGATCATCTGGACGTCATCTCTGGGCTGAAGTCCCAAGGTACTACTCTTTTCAAATCGCCAAAGGACCTTGAGCGGCTTCAGAAGTCAGCAACTGCCCTGGCCGATGCTCCCCCAGAAGTTCTTAGCGAGAAAGCTCGAGGTGCAATGGCCAAGCTATCTGCGTCGCTCCCAGCTTTCCGGGCGATCTATGCTGAATCAACCACTATTCAGTCCAATCATGACGAGCTGATCGCCCAGGAGAACGTTGCTAAAGAGAAGCTGGAAGGGTTGAAGGTGAATGTAAAGTCGGCTGTTTCAACTCTTAAGTCTCGCCGGGATAATGCCAAAAATCTTAGGGAAAAAGTTGCTGCCCTAAAGCTGGAACTGGAAACCGAAGAGAAAGCCATTGGTGAGCTCGAAGTGTCTATGGACAAAGACCTTCTCGAGGGTGTTGGTGTAAAGAAGAGCCGAAGCGAGCTGAAACAGAGTATCGCTAATTTGAAGCCTAAGGTGGCCGAAGCTCGTACCCAATTCAGCACTCTCCGCAGCGAGCTGGGCGACATATTCAGCCACTTCTAATTTTTTAAGTCCAGAACAATTTTATCATTTTGTATTTTTGTACTAGTCCCGAATTTTAGTACTCTTTGATCGGCCTGGGGGCCGCATCTTGTTTTCTGCAAATTTAATATTTATTCGGCCAGAGAGCCGAAAGTTTTTCCATTTATTCATGCCTTGTCTGATTATTCTCATATTATCGGTCCATAGTTGGTCCGATACGAAATAATGTTATTTATTATTAAAAAACAATTACAAAATGTTGAGAAAAACGGAGGACCCGTTGAAAAAACTCAACTAATGTGAACCGCCGAAATGTAAATGGTACCACCAAATGATCGGCGTTTACATATATTCGCCGAGTACTCCGTGAATTTTAACATTCCAGGACGCTCGGCGGAAAGTTACAAACAACACTATTCTTCGTTGGCTTCAAATAACCGACGGTCTACGCCCTCCCAACAGCTAGGGACGTACTTTTTTAGGAATTGACCGTTGATCGCCCTGTCGTGTTCTTCCCCATCAATGTTCGCCAACAAGTATGCACCGCCTGATAACTTGTTGACCACAATAAAGGGGCCTTCCCAGTTGGGGCTCCATTTGCCCAGTCGAGAATCTTTATGGCTGATAGGCAAGACTGCCTTCCACACTATGTCGCCCACCGAAAATGTCTTTCTTTTTTTCTCGTTTGTTGTAAGCCCTCTCGACCCTTCTTTTCTGGGCTTCAAGGTGATCTAACGCCGTCAAACGTTCTTCGTCAAGGTCAAGAGAATCAATCACCATCTTGTCGAAGTAATCATCTTTGGACAATTCGCTCTGGTATCTGCGGCGGGTAGACGTGACAGTCAGCTCCATTGGCAACATCGCATCATAGCCATATACCAGTCTGAAAGGCGAAGTCCCAGTAGCCGACTTCTGACTGGTTCTATTCGCCCAAACGGCTTCTGATAAAAACACATGCCATTGTCTCGGGTTTTCTTCAATCATCTTTTGAACTATGAGCTTGATAGCTTTGTTCGTGGCTTCGGCTTGTCCGTTGGCTTGGGCGTAGTACGGTGTTGAATGTAACATTTTTATCTTCATTTGAGAGGCCCACCAACTTATGTCGCCTCCTGTGAACATCGTCCCTTGATCTGTGGTTATAGACTCGGGCAACCCGTGTCGGTAGACGATGTATTCTTTGAAGAACTTGATCACCGCTTCCTGTGTCGGCGACTTCAAAGGTTTAGCTTCGACCCATTTGGTAAAATAGCAAGTGGCGATAATCACAAAAGCATGACCGTCTGACGAGCCAGGGTATATCTTCCCTATAGGTCGACTGCCCATCCTCTGAATGGCCATGGCTTGATAATGGAGTGCAGGTCTTCGGCCGGGACGTGCTGTATCGGGCCGAATTTTTGACAGGCTTCACAACCTTTGGCATATCTTATGCAGTCATGTTCCATTTTCGGCCAGTAAAAACCGTATTTATGGATCAACCACCTCATTCTGGGACCCGCCTGGTGAGCGCCTGCTATTCCTTCGTGTACCTCGGCCATTGCAAGCATAGCTTCTTTTGGACCGATGCACCTGAAGAGTAGCCCTTCAAAGCACTTCTTATATAGTTCGCCGGCTAACACAACGTAATTCAGGGCCAACGTTCTCAACCTCCTATCCGTGGGATCTGGTTCTTCAAACCATTTCAGGAGCTCGACCCTCCAATCTTGGGTGACGTCCAGCTGGTAAACCGAGAATTGTCTTTCGTCGATCGTGATGCCCCCGGTGTGGAGATTCGGCGTTTCCCTCTCTATAGCGTCGAACTGATGGTTTACCTTGTAACCACTACCGTGCTGAGCTAGGTCGTTTGTAACGCTGTTATCGGCCCTCTCTGTGTATTCTATCCTCGTATCCTGAAAGCCTTCGATCAAGTGTTTCGCCTTGTTGCAATATCTCACCCATATCTCGGACTCGCATTTGAATTCTCCTGTCACTTGTTTAACGACTAGCAAATAATCTCCTTTTACGCTGATCGCCTTTTCCCCCAGCTCGGCTAAAACCTCGAAACCGAATATTAAGGCCTCATATTCTGCTTGATTGTTAGTACATTCGAACTGGAGTCTGAATGACAACTGGTAGGATGCTCCCAAGGGCGTGATGATGTGAACTCCGGCGCCTGCCCCCTGGCTTGTCCTGGACCCGTCGAACCACATCTCCCATATGGCGATGTCGCAAAACGTGACCGTTTCTTCCCTGAGGGTAACTCCAGGGTGATCGGCCAAGAAATCTGCCAGCACTTGTCCTTTCACTGCTTTTTGGGGAACATACACTAATGTAAATTCGGACATCGCAATCGCCCATTTCCCAATCCGATTCCTTAAGTACGGTTTTGATAAAATATACTTAATGATGTCGGTCTGGGACAACACGTATACTACGACTGGCAACATATAGTATCGCAGCTTACAACACGTGAAGTACAGGCATAGACACATTTTTTCTATGTCGGTGTAGCGAATTTCTGTGTCCGTCAGTCCTCGGCTTAAATAGTAGACCGCCCTTTCTACCCCATCGTCCTCTTGGGCGAGCTTACAACCCAGGGATTCGTGTGCAGCCGATAGATACAACAATAGTGGTTTGTTCGGCTTTGGGGGGGTCATAACCGGAGGTCTCGCCAAGTAACCCTTTAGATCCTCAAACACCTTCTGTTGCTCGGCCGTCCATATCCACTCATCGGTCTCTTTTCCTCGTAGCAAAACACTCCAGCTGCGAAGTCGGCCTGCTGTGTTCGCTATGAATCGCCTAAGGAAATTAATTTGACTGATGAGCCTCTGGAGCTGCTTCTTGGTTTTTGGTGGTTCAGCATTGATGATCGCCTTGGCTTTGTTCTTATCTATCTCTACTCCCCGCTGGTGAACCAAGAAACCCAAGAAGTTGCCAGCCGACACACCGAACGCGCATTTCAGAGGGTTCATCTTCAACCCATTGCATTGGATTCGTTCAAAACCTTTCCGGAGGTCGGCCAAATGGACTTCACTGGTATTTGATTTGATCACGACGTCGTCAATGTAAACTTCAAGACAGTCGAGGCCTCTGAACATCTTGTTCATCGCCCTTTGATATGTTGCCCCCGCGTTTTTTAAGCCGAAAGACATTACGACCCATTCGTAAGCTCCGATCGGCCCAGGGCATCGAAAGGCTGTTTTGGAGACGTCCTCTTTGCTGATTGGAACTTGGTTATACCCCGAGTGTGCGTCGAGGAAGCTGAGTATCGTGTGTCCTGCTGCCCTGTCTATTAGCATGTCGGCTACCGGCATCGGATATTCGTCCTTGGGTGTGGCCAGATTGAGGTTCCGAAAATCTACGCATACTCTTAGCTTTCCGTTTTTCTTCATCACCGGTACGATGTTGGAGAGCCATTCGGTGTACTGGGCTTCCCGAATAAACTTGGCATCTTCCAGCCGCTTAATTTCATCCTGGATGAGAGTATCCACTTCCCTGGACATTCGCCGGGGAGGTTGCCGAAATGGCCGAAACCCACTTTTCAATGGAAGCTTATGCTCGGCGATATCAGGATCAAGGCCTGGCATCTCATCATACGACCAGGCGAAACAGTCGCGGAACTCGATGAGTAGAGCAACCAGTTGTTCTCTGAATCCCTCCTCTAGTCCTGCGTTGATATATATAGGCTTGGGCGATTCATTCGTCCCCAGATTAACTTCGAGGAGGTCATCTTGTACTTGGGCGGGATCATCTTCTAGCTTCCCGGTTGCCAATCGTATGTCCCCAATTCGCAACGATCCTGTTGGGTCTTGATCTTGGTCCTCGTAGATGCATTCGGCCGATGTAATATCGTACAGCGCGGTTAACTGTCTTATTTTCTCCCTCAATTCTTTATGTCGTGCTATCATCGTGAATTTTTTAGGATGGTGGATCGGCCTTTGCCCCCGAGGGTCACTGATACTGGCCGATCTGAGTTAACAAGCAGGCGAGGAAAGCTCGTCTCTCCTTTTGAACTGAGGGATTGTATGTTGCGCACTTCCTCGTCATATAAACGTGCTTCAAGCACATTATGGTCTTCGCCGAAGGGGTTGGGGTCGCCCTGCACAACTTCGGCTTCGCCGTCATCCCGCCATATGAAGAGCATTTGATGCATGGTTGACGGTATACACATGTTGGAGTGTATCCAATCTCGGCCGAGTAAGATATTGTAGTTGCTCCGGGCATTGACCACGAAAAACCCTTCTTCGGTTTCTACTCGCCCTACCTTGATTCGGAGGGTGATGTACCCTTCAGCCGGCGTTTCGCCTCCCGCGAAGTCAGTCATGTAAACATCGGTCGGGTCAAGCTGATCCCGCGTTATGCCTAGTTTTTTGAGCATTTTCGCCGGTAGTATGTTAACGCCAGCCCCGTTATCAATAAGGACCCTGTTAATCGATACCCCGTTCAAATCGGCCTTGATGTACAGTGGCCGAATATGCCTAGTCATCCTTGTCGGAGGTTTGCAAAGAGATACTACCGTTGTACTGTCGGCGCTATCTCCTTCCGGCACGATTACATCGCCTTCCAACGTCGCGTTCTGCCCGGGCTTACTTCTGTATGAGTCGGGGAGTGTGACCACCTTTACTCCGTATTCGTCTCTTACCACCGGGACCCAAGCTTTTAACACTCCCTTCTTGTGCGAAACAATGACCTCGCGGTGCGATACGAGTACGTCCATGTAGGATGGTCGGCCGCTGGAATCTTTGTCGTCCTTGTGAACCGCTGCTGTGTCGGCCGAATCGCCCACTTGTTTCTCGACCTTAGGCACCCATATCTTCCTGACCTTGGTATTTCGCCGTTAAGGGGATTTGGTACCCTCATCGACCTGGTTCCTTGCCCCCAATCTCTCGACTATAGGTATATGTCCTTGCTTCTCTCTAGGAGCCGTTTCTGCCCCGTGATTCGCTCGCGACTCTTGTCGCAGCCTTTGCATTCGCCTCTTCTGGGTTTTCGTCATACGAGGGGTCTCCTCTGTTGGCCGAAATATCCTTTTGAATACGTTAGTGGTAGACCTCCGCTGTGGCTCATGCTTCTGCCACTGCTCTGTGGGCGATTTTGGATTAAAGGTCTTGGGGTGTTCCCTTGTATTCTCGCCTCTCTTGACCTTAAAACACGTACTGCATGATGGACAAGTCATATCTGCAGTGCGCAAACTATGGCGCTTCCTCTTCTGTTGCTGAGGCCGTCCTTTTTTTCCTCGCCACTTTGAACCATCGGTCTCTACTCTCGGCTTGGGCCTTCTAGGGTTCCACTTGCTTTGTATTTGCCCTTGCTCTAGGAAGCTATCAAAGTGGGGCCGAACGGTGTTAATAGACACGTACTTAACATCGGCCTCTTTCTTTGTTGGAAACAAAAGTTTTCCCTCGTTAATTGCCTTCTGGATCACGTTTCTGAAATTTACACAATTGTTTGTGCTGTGCCTCCAGGAATTGTGGTACTTGCAATAATCTTTACCGACCAGCTCCTCCGATGGCGGAATTACATGACCTTCGCTTAAGGCGATCTGTCCATCCTTCAACAAGGCATCAAATATGTCGTTGGCTTTGGTTAGGTCGAACGAATATTCCTTTTGTACCACCGCAGTCTTATTTTTCTTAACAAAGCCAGGCTTTCGCAAGGCCGAACATTCCAGGGGCTTCGTTCCCAAAGAATTGGCCATGTTGACTTCATCTTCGGAACCGCTATCCTCACTGTCGGACACCACAGCCACGTCAAGCTGGTCTTTGTAATAGGTCCCCTTAGATGCGCCTCTCCTCTGTTCCTTCTCCTGTAGGAGTCTTTCGTAGCTCGTCACCCTGTTCGTTAGCTCGAACAAGTCACGAAACCTGTGGCCCTCGAAGTGCTCCCTCATGGCGAAGCTCATTCCTCTTACCACCATCGGTACGCAATCGGCCTCGGACATTTTGGTGGAGCATCTAGTCCTGAGGTTCCTGAATCGGCCGATATACTTTTCTGCCGATTCGCTTGGTAGCTGCGAGATTCGGGCGAGGTTGGCTAGAGTGACATCAGGCGGTGCCCTGTAAAATTCCTCATGGAAGAGGATTTCGAGGTCCTTCCACGTGTCCACCGAATTGGGCGACAATCTAGAGTACCATGTAAACGCCATTTTTGTTAAGGAGCTGGCGAAAAGCCGGAGCTTCCAGAAATCATGAGCAGCTGCTTCGCCACATTGGGCTGAGAACCGGGCGACATGTTCAACCGTCGATTGTCCCTTCTCCTCGCCTGAAAATAGACTGAACTCCGGCACCTTGTAACCCCTTGGGAAAGGGTATAACTTGTCGATCCAGTCTGGATATGGCTTCATGTACGATGGGAGAGGCATAGGTCTCAAGTTCACCCCGAGCCTCTCTAGCATGTCCACGAGTTGCCCTTGATTGTATATATTTGGATTGCCCCCCTCAGAGTATGATCGTTCACCCACGTTAGGCTCCTGGGTGTTGGCTCCAGTAGCTCCCCCTTGTGGTCTAGCTTCGCCTTGTGGGTTTGACGAGCTTGCCCCCGGGTGATCGGCCCTTCCTGAGGATTCGGCCTCGTTCCTCGTCAAGAGCTTAACGGAGCCATATGTATATCCCATCTTGTTGGGTTGTTGTTCGGCCGAACCACCTGGTTGACCAAAACGGCTCGGTGTTTGGTTCTGTTCGGCCCTTCTGTACCCCTGATCGGCGATGGATTGCCCGGAAAATAATTGCCCCAGGTTTTCCATTGCCTTGTTGAGGCCGTCCAAGTTCCCTTGGATCTTCCTTTGGACCGACGTCTGGTCGGCCATGATGTTCCTCATTACTTCGGACATCTGATGCATAGCACCGTCGAACATCTGCTTGTTCTCCTGCGCTATCTCGCCCCTCATGGCCGAGAAATCGGCCTGGGATAAAGAAGGGCAAGAGGGAGGAAGCTGACGTGAGTAATCTATCATATCATCGGTCGCGTCGTCGTTCTTGTCCTTAGGCAGGTTCCCCTCGGTGTCCGTTGCATTCGGTACCTTGTTTGATTGGTTCACCTGTTTGTCCTTGGCCATGGTTTCAGATCTATCCGAATCCGATTCGTCTACTATGTCACCTTCCTTCCGTTGTTGTCGGCGTATGGACCGAGCCTGCCTGGAATCGTCCTTAAAGTCCGTTTTTGTGCTAACCATAAACTGTGTCCCCAGTGGAGTCGCCAAAAGATGTTCGCCTGGAAATATTCCGGACTCGAATCTTTGAATTTATAATCGGGATCGGTTTGAGGTTTGATACTTTAACGAGCCTATGTAGATATTCGCAGGGCTTGTTTGGTTAAAAACACTTAACCACATGATCTAAAAGTAATAATCTGGGAGTTATGAACTCAGGCGAGATTAATACCGAAAACTACTCCTAAATTAAAACAATCCGGAGATTGCGAGATAAAAAGCACTGGGCTTGGTTTTTGATTGATTGATTTGTTGATGAAAAAATAATGAATCTCTGAGCTATTTATAGCTCCTCCTAATCAAGACTCCTAATCCAACTAAGACTAAAACTCTAATAGAGAATCACTCCTAATGAGCTACAAATTCCAACAAAATAGAATAAAGCAATAATAAAAAAGGCTTTTCGTTAGGCCTGAATCCCTGATAAGCCCACATGAAGTTCTACCCAGTAATTTCCTGGGCCGGTGTAAACACAAACGTTACGAAATAAACCCAAACGTTTCACCATTTTAGCGATTGAAGCCGAACGTTTACAAACGTTACGAAACAAACCCAAACGTTTCACCTTTTGAGCAATTTATGCCAAAACGTTTACAAACGTTATGAAACAAATCCAAACGTTTCCGCTTTTCAGCGATTTAAGCCAAACGTGTAAAACGTTATGGAGCAAATCCAAACGTTTCGCCTTTTTAGCAATTTATGCCAAACGTTTACAAACGTTACGAAATAAATCCAAACGTTTCAACTTTTTAGCGATTGAAGCCAAAAGTTTACAAACTTTACGTAACAAATCTAAACGTTTCACATTTTTAGCAATTTAAGCTAAACGTTTACAAACGTTAAGAAACAAAAACCAAGTGTTTCACCTTTTTAGCAATTTAAGCCAAACGTTTACAAACGTTATGAAAAAAATCCAAATGTTTCACTTTTTTAGCGATTTATACCAAACGTTAACAAATGTTACGAAACAAATCCAAGCGTTTCCCCTTTTTAGAAATTTAAGCCAAACGTTTACAAACGTTACGAAACAAATCCAAGCGTTTCCCCTTTTAAACAATTTAAGCCAAACATTTGCAAACGTTACGAAAAAAATCCAAACATTTCACCTTTTTAACGATTTAAGCTGAACGTTTACAAACGTTACGAAACAAAACCAATTGTTTCACCCTTTTAGCGATTTTAGCCAAACGTTTACAAACGTTAAGAAACAAATTCAAGCTTTTCCACCTTTTGAGAAATTTAGGCCAAACGTTTACAAACGTTTCGAAACAAATCCAAACGTTTCACATTTTTAGCAATTTAAGCCAAACGTTTACAAACGGTTTGAAACAAATCCAAACGTTTCACCTTTTTAGCGATTTAAGCCAAACGTTTACAAACGTTACGAAACAAATCCAAACGTCTCACTTTATTAGCGATTGAACTCAAACGTTTACAAAAGTTACGAAACAAATCAAAACGTTTCACATTTTTAGCAATTTATGCCAAACATTTACATACGTAACGATTCAAAACCAAGCGTTTCACCTTTTTAGCAATTTAATCCAAACGTTTATAAATGTTACGAAACAAATCAAAGCGTATCACCTTTTAAGCAATTTAAGCCAAACGTTTACACAAGTTACGAAACAAATCGAAAAGTTTCACCTTTTTAGCAATTTATGCCAAACATTTACAAACGATACAATACAAATCCAAACATTTCACCTTTTTAGCGATTTAAGCCTGACGTTTACAAACGTTACGAAACAAATCAAAACGTTTCACCTTTTTAGCGATTTAAGCCAAACGTTTACAAACGCTACGAAACAAATCCAAACGTTTCACCTTTTTAGCAATGTAAGTCAAACGTTTACAAAAGTTACGAAACAAATCCAAGTGTTTCACCTTTTTAGAAATTTAAGCCAAATGTTTACAAACGTTATGAAACAAATCCAAACTTTTCGTCTTTTTAGCAATTTAAGCCAAACGTTTACAAACGTTACAAAACAAATCCAAACGTTTCACCTTTTTAGCGATTGAAGCCAAACATTTAATAATGTTACGAAACAAATCCAAACGTTTCACCTTTTTAGCGATTTAAGCCAAACATTTACAAACGTTACGAAACATATCCAAACGTTTCACATTTTTAGCGATTCAAGTCAAACGTTTACAAAGGTTATGAAACAAATCAAAATGTTTCACCTTTTTAGCAATTTAAGCAAAACGTTTACAAACGTTACAAAACAAATCCAAGCGTTTTACCTTTTTAGCAATTTAAGCCAAACGTTTACAAACGTTGCGAAACAAATCCAAGCGTTTCACCTTTTTTGCAATTTAAGCCAAACGTTTACAAACGTCACGAAACAAAACGAAACATTTCACCTTTTTAGCGATTTAAGCCAAACGTTTACTGACGTTACGAAACAAATTCAAGCTTTTCCACCTTTTTAGAAATTTAGGCCAAACGTTTACAAACGTTTCGAAACAAATCCAAATGTTTCACCTTTTTAGCAATTTAAGCCAAACGTTTACAAACGGTCTGAAACAAATCCAAACGTTTCACCTTTTTAGTGATTTAAGCCAAACGTTTACAAACGTTACGAAACAAATCCAAACGTTTCACACTTTAAGCGATTGAAGCCAAACGTTTACGAACGTTACGAAACAAATCAAAGTGTTTCACCTTTTTAGCAATTTAAGCCAAATGTATACGAACGTTACGAAATAAATAAAAGCGTTTCACTTTTTTAGCAATTTAAGCCAAACGTTTACACAGGTTACGAAACAAATCCAAAAGTTTCACCTTTTTAGCAATTTATGCCAAACGTTTACAAACAATACAAAACAAATCCAAAAATTTCACCTTTTTAGCGATTTAAGCCAAATGTTTACAAACGTTACAAAACAAATCAAAACGTTTCACCTTTTTAGCGATTTAAGCCAAACGTTTACAAACGTCACGAAATAAATCCAAACGTTTCATCTTTTAATCGATTTAAGCCAAACGTTTACAAACGGTACGAAACAAATCCAAACGTTTCACCTTTTTAGCGATTTAAGCCAAACGTTTACAAACAGTACGAAACAAAACAAAACATTTAAAATTTTACGAAAAAATCCAAACGTTTCACTTTTTTAGCGATTTAAGCCAAACCTTTACAGACGTTACCAAAAAAAACCAAACGTTTCACCTTTTTAGCAATTTAAGCCAAACGTTTACAAACGTTACGATTCAAAACCAAGCGTTTCATCTTTTTAGCAATTTAAGCCAAACGTTTACAAACGTTACGAAACAAATCAAAGCGTTTCACCTTTTTAGCAATTAAAGCCAAACGTTTACACAGGTTACGAAACAAATCCAAAAGTTTCACCTTTTTAGCAATTTATGCCAAACGTTTATAAACGATACAATACAAATCCAAACATTTCACCTTTTTAGCGATTTAAGCCAAACGTTTACAAACGTTACGAAATAAATCAAAATGTTTCACCTTTTTAGCAATTTAAGCAATACGTTTACAAACGTTACGAAAGAAATCCAAACGTTTCATCTTTTAAGCGATTTAAGCCAAACGTTTACAAACTTTACGAAACAAATCCAAACGTTTCACCTTTTTAGCGATTTAAGCCAAACGTTTACAAACATTAAGAAACAAAACAAAACAGTTAAAACGTTACGAAACAAATCCAAACGTTGCACATTTTTAGCGATTTAAGCCAAACCTTTACAGTCGTTGCGTAACAAAACCAAGCGTTTCACAAGTTTAGCAATTTAAGCCAAACGTTTACACACGTAACGAAACAAAAACCAAGCGTTTCACCTTTTTAGCAATTTAAGCCAAACGTTTACAAACGTAACGAAACAAATCCAAGTATCACGTTTTTAGCAATTTAAGCCAAACGTTTACAAACGTTACGAAACAAATCCAAGCGTTTCACTGTTTGAGAAATTTAAGCCAAGCGTTTATAAATGTTACGAAACAAATCCAAAGATTTCACCTTTTTAGCAATTTAAGCAAAACGTTTACAAAGGTTACGAAACAAATCCAAACGTTTCACCTTTTTAGCGATTTAAGCTAAACGTTTACAAACGCTACGAAACAAATCCAAACGTTTCACCTTTTTAGGAATGTAAGTCAAACGTTTACAAAAGTTACGAAACAAATCGAAGCGTTTCACCTTTTTAGCAATTTAAGCCAAACGTTTACAAACATTACGAAACCAATCCAAGCGTTTCACCTTTTTAGCAATTTAAGCCAAACGTTTACAAACAGTACGAAAAAAATCCAAACGTTTCACTTTTTTAGCGATTTAAACCAAACGTTTACAAAGGTTACGAAACAAATCCAAGCGTTTCACCTTTTTAGCAAATTAAGCCAAACGTTAACAAACGTTACGAATCAAATCCAAGCGTTTCACCTTTTTAGCAAATTAAGCAAACCGTTTACAAAACTTATGAAAACAATCCAAGCGTTTCACCTTTTTAGCAATTTATGCCAAACATTTACATACATAACGATTCAAAACCAAGCGTTTCACCTTTTTAGCAATTTAATCCAAACGTTTATAAATGTTACGAAACAAATCAAAGCGTATTACCTTTTTAGCAATTTAAGCCAAACGTTTACACAAGTTACGAAACAAATCGAAAAGTTTCACCTTTTTAGCAATTTATGCCAAACATTTACAAACGATACAATACAAATCCAAACATTTCACCTTTTTAGCGATTTAAGCCAGACGTTTACAAACGTTACGAAACAAATCAAAACGTTTCACCTTTTTAGCGATTTAAGCCAAACGTTTACAAACGCTACGAAACAAATCCAAACGTTTCACCTTTTTAGCAATGTAAGTCAAACGTTTACAAAAGTTACGAAACAAATCCAAGTGTTTCACCTTTTTAGAAATTTAAGCCAAATGTTTACAAACGTTACGAAACAAATCCAAACTTTTCGTCTTTTTAGCAATTTAAGCCAAACGTTTACAAACGTTACAAAACAAATCCAAATGTTTCACCTTTTTAGCGATTGAAGCCAAACATTTAATAATGTTACGAAACAAATCCAAACGTTTCACCTTTTTAGCGATTTAAGCCAAACATTTACAAACGTTACGAAACATATCCAAACGTTTCACATTTTTAGCAATTCAAGTCAAACGTTTACAAAGGTTATGAAACAAATCAAAATGTTTCACCTTTTTAGCAATTTAAGCAAAACGTTTACAAACGTTACGATTCAAAACCAAGCGTTTCATCTTTTTAGCAATTTAAGCCAAACGTTTACAAACGTTACGAAACAAATCAAAGCGTTTCACCTTTTTAGCAAATAAAGCCAAACGTTTACACAGGTTACGAAACAAATCCAAAAGTTTCACCTTTTTAGCAATTTATGCCAAACGTTTATAAACGATACAATACAAATCCAAACATTTCACCTTTTTAGCGATTTAAGCCCAACGTTTACAAACGTTACGAAATAAATCAAAATGTTTCACCTTTTTAGCAATTTAAGCCATACGTTTACAAACGTTACGAAAGAAATCCAAACGTTTCATCTTTTAAGCGATTTAAGCCAAACGTTTACAAACTTTACGAAACAAATCCAAACGTTTCACCTTTTTAGCGATTTAAGCCAAACGTTTACAAACATTAAGAAACAAAACAAAACAGTTAAAACGTTACGAAACAAATCCAAACGTTGCACATTTTTAGCGATTTAAGCCAAACCTTTACAGTCGTTACGTAACAAAACCAAGCGTTTCACCATTTTAGCAATTTAAGCCAAACGTTTACACACGTAACGAAACAAAAACCAAGCGTTTCACCTTTTTAGCAATTTAAGCCAAACGTTTACAAACGTAACGAAACAAATCCAAGCGTTTCACTGTTTGAGAAATTTAAGCCAAGCGTTTATAAATGTTACGAAACAAATCCAAAGATTTCACCTTTTTAGCAATTTAAGCAAAACGTTTACAAAGGTTACGAAACAAAGCCAAACGTTTCACCTTTTTAGCGATTTAAGCTAAACATTTACAAACGCTACGAAACAAATCCAAACGTTTCACCTTTTTAGCAATGTAAGTCAAACGTTTACAAAAGTTACGAAACAAATCGAAGCGTTTCACCTTTTTAGCAATTTAAGCCAAACGTTTACAAACATTACGAAACCAATCCAAGCGTTTCACCTTTTTAGCAATTTAAGCCAAACGTTTACAAACAGTACGAAAAAAATCCAAACGTTTCACTTTTTTAGCGAGTTAAACCAAACGTTTACAAAGGTTACGAAACAAATCCAAGCGTTTCACCTTTTTAGCAAATTAAGCCAAACGTTAACAAACGTTACGAATCAAATCCAAGCGTTTCACCTTTTTAGCAAATTAAGCAAACCGTTTACAAAACTTATGAAAAAAATCCAAGCGTTTCACCTTTTTAGCAATTTATGCCAAACATTTACATACGTAACGATTCAAAACCAAGCGTTTCACCTTTTTAGCAATTTAATCCAAACGTTTATAAATGTTACGAAACAAATCAAAGCGTATTACCTTTTTAGCAATTTAAGCCAAACGTTTACACAAGTTACGAAACAAATCGAAAAGTTTCACCTTTTTAGCAATTTATGCCAAACATTTACAAACGATACAATACAAATCCAAACATTTCACCTTTTTAGCGATTTAAGCCAGACGTTTACAAACGTTACGAAACAAATCAAAACGTTTCACCTTTTTAGCGATTTAAGCCAAACGTTTACAAACGCTACGAAACAAATCCAAACGTTTCACCTTTTTAGCAATGTAAGTCAAACGTTTACAAAAGTTACGAAACAAATCCAAGTGTTTCACCTTTTTAGAAATTTAAGCCAAATGTTTACAAACGTTACGATACAAATCCAAACTTTTCGTCTTTTTAGCAATTTAAGCCAAACGTTTACAAACGTTACAAAACAAATCCAAACGTTTCACCTTTTTAGCGATTGAAGCCAAACATTTAATAATGTTACGAAACAAATCCAAACGTTTCACCTTTTTAGCGATTTAAGCCAAACATTTACAAACGTTACGAAACATATCCAAACGTTTCACATTTTTAGCGATTCAAGTCAAACGTTTACAAAGGTTATGAAACAAATCAAAATGTTTCACCTTTTTAGCAATTTGAGCAAAACGTTTACAAACGTTACTGATAACGTAGCACATCTAGTAGGGGCAAAGCAACCTTGCCAGGAACGAACATCACTAAGTCAAGCATTTCACCGACCCGGTAACAATGTCCGACCTTCTTGAAATCATAGAGCACATGACTTGGGGGGTCACCGGATCGATGGGAATTCAAACATCATCCGAGACAATCATGCCTGATAAGGTCGGACTAAGAATTCTATCCGGGCTCTGAGTTATATTCAAACTCAGACCTAGGCCGAGCTCCGAGTTCATAAGCCCGAAAGACCGGACCATCTGGTCCGAGCTCCGAGCCACTCTCAGATACAAGAACCATGATAACTTGACTCCCAAGTTATCCGGGCTTCAAGGCTTGACCGGGCTCCGAGGTCCTGCCCAGGAGCGCTCACTCGTGTACCAGATCCTGGGACCACAGAAGATCTTCTGACAGGTACGTGAGGAATATTCCCTATGACACATCTAACAACCCGTGCCTCCCGAAGGGATATTCTACCACGTCAGCATAACTGATTTCTGGGACCACTGGGCTCACAGCCTGCCAGCAAGGCAGGTTTGTCCTTAAACCCTAACTATAAATAGAGGGTTTAAGGACAAACCCTAGGTAATTTTCTCTTTTCTACTCTAAGCACTCTCCTTTTCTCTTCTTCTTCTTTCTCTACCTCAAAACCTTACTTGAGCGTCGGAGTGAACGTCCGGTGACCCCCACCGGAGTTCCTTCTGACCTCTGTTTGCTTGTGGTGTGCAGGTCGGTAAAGCTCGGATTCAGTTTGGTGATTTATCACTTGGCGCCGTCTGTGGGAAATCGTTTTGTATTCCCCTGTTCTACTCTGGTTCTTTCGACGTTGCTGATCAGATCTTGACAAGCAACAATGGCTGATGATCCTGTTTTGGACAGGGTAGACCCTCTGGGAACTACGGCTACCGACACTAACTTGGTTGGTGGAGTTTCTGCTAGTGGTCGGACCTCTGTGATCACTGGCTTAACTCCTCCGGCTAATACTCAGGTGGGAGGATCCAGGGCCTCCGGCAGTGGAGCTGGATTTGTGCCTTTATATGGATTGGAAAACTATTCTAGGGCAAACCCTTTTGCTTCAGATGCAAGTCACACCAACTTATCCACCCCAGGAACCACCGTGCCTCAGAGTTTCCTCCACCATACCTTGTCTCCCACTCAACTCAACTTCCCGGTAGACGCCACCCTGGTGGCTACAGGAACAGGAACAACCTCTGGGCAGGATATACCCCCGGCGGTCTTACAAGCTCAAGAATATTTAGAATACATGGCTCGCCAACTGCACCAGGCCCAGCAGATGCATTTTGCAGTCATGTCCCAGTATTACCCAAGTTACAATCCCTCGGCCACCCCCGTGGCCCCTCCACCCCAAGCGGCTGAGTTTCAGGATGGTCGTCCTCCGAGAGAAGAAGGTCGGAACGATTACCCACGACCCAGACCTAGGGGTCCCACAGAGCATCAAGCACCGAGAGGCGAAGATCATCATGACACTAATCTGCCGAGAGACGAAGGTCGGCATGATCGCCCTCTGCCGAGAGACGAAGGTCGGCATGATCGCCCTCTGCCGAGAGACGAAGGTCGGCATGATCGCCCTTTTCCGAGAGACGAAGGTCGGAATGATCCTCCTCCTCCTCGAAGGGAGGGGGTGCAAGACGAGAATCTGCCACCGGGGACACAGCGCGGTGACGCTGGCTTGGGGAGGGGAGACCCAGACCCGGAGGCAGATCCTCTGCGGACCGCGAGAGCAGGAGTTCCACCGGTCAGGAGAAACGGGGCAGAAAGTGTTCACAGCTCGGGTGCAGCGTCACAGCATCAGAAAACTTTGTATGACGAAGTCACTCGTCTGGTCCAAGCCGAGCTGGATAAGCATATAGGGCATAAGGCAGAGTCTCGACCTTTCACTACCTGTGGCATTGCTAGCCCCTTGTCAAAAGCTATATGGGATGACCCATTTCCAGATAAGTTTAAATATCCGCCCATTGACAGATATAACGGTAAATCCGACCCGATGACTCATTTAAGTTGCTTTCAGGTTTCCATGGGAGTCCAAAGTATCTCGGACGCCACGGTGTGCAAAGTGTTCCCTTCAACGTTGAGCGATGCAGCGCAAAAGTGGTACCAGAACCTCAAGGAGGGCTCTATTACTAGTTTCAGGGAGCTCGCTATGGCTTTCAAAACTCACTTTGCCCCGAGCATCGAACGAAAGAAAAGATCCAGTGATTTGAAGAAATGCTTTCAAAAGCAGGGAGAAAGTTTGAAAGCTTACATTGCTCGGTTCAATGCCGAGGCGATCATGATAGAAGATTTGAACGATGATACCGCCATCGATGCTATGAAAGATAACACCAGCATGCAAGTCTTCCGAGACAGCCTGATCACCAACCCGGTTGACACTTACACCGAGTTGATGGACATGGCTTGGAATTATATCAATCTCGATGAGGAAAGGCAGAGGAAGTCTTACGGGATGGCTAGCCCGGTCCCCAGTAAAACGCAGAATACTCAGGGATCCAACCGTAGCCAAGATCGGTACCGGCCTCTGAATGAGACTTCGGGGTACAGGGGTAACAAGCCGTTCAATGCTCAAACCAGCCCGCCAACCACGGGGCCTGGTACTAAGCCAAGTTTCAGCATTGGGGGAGGAACGGAAGGATACGTGGATCGAGCAGGAGTACCAAGACAATATGTACCACTTAATACTCCAAGGGAGCAGATTCTGTCCTGGATCAAGCACAACAATGAAGAGATTCGTTATCCACCGAGGCTAGTAAAAGATGGAGACCGATCCAAGTTCTGTGATTTTCATGATGGTTATGGCCACGAAACAGAGGAATGTGGACGTTTGCGAAGTGAGATAGACAAGTTAGTCTGCCAGGGGCGATTACAACATTTTGTTGTGGCCAAGGAGGGCCATGACCGAGGAAATACGAGGGTAAACTCGGTCAGGTCGGAGCCAGGGGGGAGCAGGGAAGCCCAATCCCCATCAAAGAAAACACAAGTCACGGGACTAATCAACACTATCTCAGGAGGAACTTTAGAATCCGAGTATGGTCGCAAACGCAGAAAGAAAAAGCAAAAGATGGTTATGTCGGTATCTACGGGGTCGCCATGGCCTAACATTGTTTTCGGGCCAGAGGATGCGAAAGGAGTAGATTTTCCTCATGAAGACGCTTTGATTGTATCCGCCATCATTGGATCGAAATGGGTAAAACGATTGCTGGTGGACGATGGTAGCTCGGTTAACTTATTGACTCTGTCAGTCTTTTTGTCGATGGGAGGATCCAAAACTGATCTTAAACCTGTGAACATTCCCCTCCTGGGGCTGGGAGGAGCTCCGGTCACCCCAGAAGGCATGGTCGAGCTAGACTTGGAACTCAGTATCGAAATACCTCAGGAGGACGGAACAGAGGGAATCCTGGCGGAACCAACACGGAAGGTACGTTCACTGTTCATGATAGTTGACATGCCTCTAGCATATAATGGTATCCTTGGTAGAACTATGTTATATAGCACAGGTGCAGTGACTAGTATTCGTTACTTGATGATGAAAATCCCAGTGGAAAACGAGGTTATAACCATTAGGGGAAATCAAACCCTATCTAGGCAATGCTACATGGCAACGATGGGCAGCACGGTGGAAACGATGAACATCGATACACCGGAGCTGCTCCTCAGAGAGAAGAAAGCTCAGAAACCCCGAGAAAACTTAGAAACGATTGAACTTATAGAGGGATCCGAGATGTGTGTAAAGCTGGGGGTAGATTGGCCAAACGAGCACCGGGAAGCTATCATAGCTCGGATAAAACAGTATGTGGAGGAGTTTACCAACAAGCCAGAGGATATTGGGGGGGTAGACCCGAAGATAATCTCGCACAAGTTAAATGTGGATGCTAAATGCAAGCCTGTCAAGCAAAAGAAAAGAACTTTCTCTCTAGAGAAACAGATTGCTATCCGAGACGAAGTGGAGAAGCTTTTGAAAGCTGGATTCATCAGGAAAGTAGATTATCCGGAGTGGCTGGCTAATGTGGTTTTGATCAAGAAGTCCAACGGTAGATGGAGGCTTTGTATAGATTTCACTGATCTAAACAATGCCTGCCCAAAAGACAGTTTTCCTCTGCCGAACATTGACCAACTGGTGGACGCAACGTGCGGATTTGCGGTCTATGCATTCTTAGATGCTTCCCAGGGATATCACCAGATCCCGATGAGTAAAGATGCCGAAGAAAAGACAGCTTTCACAACGGATCTGGGGACATATTGCTACAAGAAGATGCCTTTTCAAAGATCAACTGGGCAAGAACGTCGAGGTTTACGTAGATGACATAGTCGTGAAATCAAAAGGGATTGAGGATCACGCAGGGGATCTGGCAAAAACTTTTGAAAAGCTGAAGGGTTTCAATCTCAAGCTGAACCCAGAGAAGTGTGTCTTTGCAGTCCGGTCGGGGAAATTTCTCGGGCACCTCATCTCGGAGAAAGGCATAGAGGCGAACCCGGAGAAAATTGAAGCAGTGATGAACATGAAAGCCCCGAGCTCGGTAAAAGAAGTGCAAAAGTTGAATGGAAGAGTCACGGCGTTGGGAAGGTTCATGAGTTGTTCGGCCAAACGATGTTTGCCATTTTTCAAAATCTTGAAGAACACAAAAAATTTCAAGTGGACAGAAGAGTGTAACACAGCTTTTGAAGAGCTAAAGGTTTACCTCAGCACACCCTCAGTGCTAGGTAGGCCCGAGCCAGGGGAAATCTTATATTTATATCTTTCGGTGAATGACGAGACAGCAGCGGCAGTCCTGGTGAAGGAAGATAAAGGTCTACAAAACCCAGTCTACTACCTCAGCAGGGTCGTGAAAGGCCCGGAGGTCAGATATCCAAAAATTGAGAAATTTGCTTTAGCATTGAAAGTGGCGGCGGAAAAGCTAAGGAGATATTTCGAGGCTCACATCATTGTAGTACGGACGAACCAACCTCTGAGAAAGGCGTTGCAGAGGCCAGAAATGTCGGGACGGCTGGTCAGCTGGTCGGTCCAGCTGGGAGGATATGACATCCGGTATGAACCAAGACCGGCCCTAAAAGCACAAGTATTGGCAGATTTCATAGCCGAGACCACAGCAAGTGACCAACCTGAGGAACCTGATGAACAACTTCTACGGTGGGTCTTAGAAGTCGATGGGGCATGAAATCTGGAAGGATCTGGGGCAGGCGTAGTCTTGAAAGGTCCTCACGGAGTTACACTCCGAAGCTCGGTGAAATTTGATTTCCCGGCATCCAATAATGCCGCGGAATATGAGGCTTTGTTGATCGGATTAAGAATGGTAAACGTGGTCAAAGCCGAGCACGTAACAATAAGGAGTGATTCTCAATTAGCCGTTTGTCAAATCCTGGGTACTTTTGAAGCTCGGGATTCAGAAATGAGAAGATACGTGGACAGAGTCAAGTTCTTCTTGAACAAGATTCAGGAGCTCGGAGGAAAATGGGTGATAGAGCAAGTTCCTCGTTTGGAAAATCAGGAGGCCGATGTACTAGCCAAAGCAGCAACAGTGAACGAAAAGATACCGGGGGTCCATTTCTCTGCCCAAAAGCATTCCAGCATCGACAACCACAAAACCATTTTTCTAACTCAGCCTTTGGAAAATTGGATGCAAGGCATAGCCCACTACCTGATGGATGGAACTCTGCCAGAAAACAGAGACAAAGCATACAAAATCTTGCGACAAGCCCCGTACTACGCGTTCCTCGACGGAATCTTATACAGGAAGTCATTCACCCACCCGTGGTCGAGATGCCTGACAGCAGAGGAAGGGGAGTATGTTTTGAGGGAAATACATGAAGGGATTTGTGGGGCACATATAGCTCCTCGCATGTTGGCAAAGAAAGCAGTGTTGCAGGGATACTACTGGCCCTAATGGTCAGACAGGCAGAGGAGATAGTAAAGAAATGTGAAAACTGTCAGAGGCATCAGAACATCCGACATGCTCCCACCACAGAGCAGTGTCCTATTACCAGTCCTTGGCCATTTGCAACTTGGGGAATTGACATCCTGGAACCTTTCACGCCAACCACGGGGCAGAAAAAGTTCTTGATAGTGGCAGTAGATCACTTCACAAAGTGGATCGAGGTAGAGGCAGTGAGTACCATCACAGAAGCTCGGATCAGGGATTTCTTCTGGAGGCAAATTGTGTGTCGTTTCGGTATACCCAGAGCGTTGGTAACTGATAACGGAAAGCAGTTCAACTGCTGAGCCTTCAAGGAATTTTGCAACGACTTACACATTGACCTGCGTTTTACTTCGGTGGTTCACCCGCAAAGCAATGGGATGACCGAAGTAACCAACCGGACGATCCTAAAAGGGCTTAAAGCCAGGCTGGGGGAGTTCGATAAACAGTGGCTGGAAGAGCTACCAAAGGTCATATGGGCTTACCGAACCACCCCAAGGGCAGGCACAGGAGACACCCCGTTCTCTCTGACATATGGGTGTGAGGCAATGATACCCGTGGAAATCGGGATGCCAACTCTAAGGGTCCAGTTCTTTGACGAGGCTAAGAACGAGGAAGAACAGAAGTTATGCCTAGACCTGTTGGAAGAGCGAAGAGAGCAGGCAGCGCTGAGAATCGAAGCATACAAGCAAAGAATGGCTAAGTATCATAACAAGAGAGTTAAACCCCTGAGTTTCCAAGTTGGCGATCTGGTCCTGAGACGGGCAAACATTGCTAAGGGAAACGCTGGAGTGGGAAAGCTCGAACCCAACTGGGAAGGCCCCTATCGAGTCACTGAGGTCGGACGAGCAGGAGCTAACAAGATAGCACACATGTCGGGCAGAGTGCTCCCGAGAACTTGGAACTCCCAGGTTCTTCGGAAATACTATCAGTAGTCACTTGTTTTCATTTTCGAGGTACCTAGGGGTTTTTTCACTTATGTTTGAGTTAGGCTTTTGTAAAACTCAAACATAAGTTTTTCCCCTCAATGAATAAAAAAGATTAAAAAGAATTCATGTCTTTTTCAAAACCCGAGCAATCTACTCGGTAAAAATCTACGGGCTATGTGCCACCAGCGGGCTATGTGCCATCTACGGGCTATGTGCCACCAGCGGGCTATGCGCCACCAGCGGGCTATGCGCCACCAGCGGGCTATGTGCCACCTACGGGCTACATGCCATCTACGGGCTATGTGCCACCAGCGGGCTACGTGCCATCTACGGGCTATGTGCCACCAGCGGGCTATGTGCCATCTACGGGCTATGTGCCACCAGCGGGCTATGCGCCATCTACGGGCTATGTGCCACCAGCGGGCTATGCGCCATCTACGGGCTATGTGCCACCTACGGGCTACGTGCCATCTACGGGCTATGTGCCACCAGCGGGCTACGTGCCATCTACGGGCTACGTGCCACCTACGGGCTATGTGCCACCTACGTACTACGAGCAATTTTGACCCCGAGCAATGACAACCCCGGGTTGTCCCAAGACGACAGGTTGTCCACACCGAGCAACTCGTTTAAACTTGATCTCAGAATAACAAAGAACCTATTCTAGCATCTTATCCCAAGTCCTAGCCAAGAGCCCATGAAAAAGCTAAAAAATTCACGCTGCTGAAACCAGCTCGGAAACTAAACTAACTTAGTCAAAATCTCCAAAAATAAAAAACAAAGCAAAAGTTCATTCAACGAAAACAACATGGATATAACAAGAAAACATAGGCATTCAAACAGGCAAAACACAAAATATATAACAATCAAGGAAAAATATTCAAGACAGAGCAGAAGAGCTCGGAAGATCAGCATTCCTAAAAAATTACAAACTTACAAAAATAAAGGAAAAATTGTTCGGAAATTACAACTACGGTTATTCTAAACTGGGCCTTGATCCTGGTCGTCAGCCAGGTAATCATCGATGTCTGCTTGCACATCATAATCCTCGGGCAACTCTTTAGCCCGGCGGTGTAGCTCCAGTACATCTAGTTTAAAGTCAGACACGTCGGTGTCAGCACCAAATCGGCCCCTCACAAACTCGCCAACTTGAATCTCGCCAACATGCAGCATCTTGCGAAAATCTTCATATAAGCCTTCCTCTCGGGTGGCACCCTGGGCAACTTGAACCTCGGCTTTCTCGGCCCGATCAACCGCTCCTGCCAACTTCTTCTTAAGCTCTTCCACAGAATCCCGGAGTCCCTTGGAAGCCAGCTCATTTCGACGAGTAACATCAGCGAGCTGCTTCGAGAAATCCTCTTTCTCAGCAGCCTTCTCAGTCTTTAGACGACTGACGTCACCTCTCAGCTTTCCGAGCATCTCCAAGTCCTCTGACCTTCGATCCTCGGAATTCTTCAGTTGCAATTCCAGCTTGGCTACCAGGGCGGCTCCATCGGAAGCTTTCTTCTCGGCGTCAGCAGCACGTCTCTCAGCATTTCGCACTTTCGCCTGCTCGGATAGAAGGAGATCCTTGGCCAGCAAAAGATCAACCTCATTCTTACTGGCATTCTGGTCCACCAAGTAAGATACTTGAGCTGCCTGAAACCAGAAATCAAATACTCTAAGTACAAAAAAAAAAGCATAACACGAAAAATTACTAAGTAAAATATAAAAATACCTGGAGACAGAGCGAGGAGACGACAGCCAATAAATTCTCAGGCCGGTGAGTTTTATAGTGGGCCAAGTCGATAGGCAAAGTGGTTACCCGAGCAACATCACCGGCAATCGGAAGCTCGTTCAAGGTTGCCCGGGCACCATCATTGTGGCGACTTACCCACTCGGCGAAGCTCGCCCGAGTTATTGTCTGTGGACCCGAAGCCGCCGTGCTTGAGTCCGAGGAAATTTGGGGCAGATCAGCCATGGAAGCCCGGGGGGCCTTAGAGCTCAGGCCAGTCGCCCCGCGAGCATCTCCTCGGGGATCAGCTCCTCTCTGGACCGGACCATCTACGGTCTCGGTCGAATCCAAGTTTACAAAGGGGATGGTCCCCACGGGCTCTGCGGTAGGAGGGATATCTATCCCACCCGGCAGCTGAACCCAAAGAGGCACGGGGTTCAAGCCCACCTCGGGGATCGCCTTCTCAGCAACCTCGGGCCTCGACGCGCCGGGGGCTGCGGGAGCTTCAGCAGTAGGAGCAGGTGCCGGAGTGGCAGCTCGGGCCGCTGGTCTCTTGCGTTTCTTACCGGCGAGCTTGGCCACATCAATGTTATTCACTGCAGGAAACAATCAGCAATAGTCAAAATAAAGACAAGCAAGTTCAAGAAACAAAAAAAAAAAAAAAAAAACACAACAACACAAAGAAAACAAGCACCAGGGGCCGAGCTCTTCCAAAATTCAAAAAACTTCTTAGGACAAAGATCATCAGCATGAGCTTTGTCCCCCACGGGAGCAGCATCCCGAAGCTTGATAATATTGGCCAGTTCCAAAGGGGCAGGGACATGGAACCACTTATCCGGTTTATAACACTTGTCCCGCCAAGTAGTCACCATCCCCTCAAAGGCAGTCGGATGGGTGATCTGGAAGTAATCCTCTTTAAAGTCCCTCAAGGAGTCAGTTATCCCAGTAACTAAACCTCCTGCCACCTCTTTCCTCTCCCCTCGAAACCGGATATACGCGAAATGATTCCGGTCTTTTAACGACATAAGATACAAACAGCAAAAAAGTCGCATAGAATCCACCACACCGTTCTGCCCACATAACTCCAGGAAGCAAGAATAATGCCGAACTCCGTTCGGATGAATTTGAGATAGCGGTACTTCAAAATAGTTACTCAACCGCTTGTACTGCTCCGAGATAGGAAAACGGACTCCGGACTGGAGATGCTCCAGGGTCAGCATGATAGTATCCTTCGGAGGCACGTCGTTCAGTCTTTTCCCCTCCGGGATCACGGATAGCTGATACTCCTCCGGAATACCAAAAGTGGCCCTCACGGCGTCCAAAAATCCTGTAGTGCACCGGGACACTTTAATGTCCCGGTCATCGGGTCGGCCACTAACATCTGCGGTTGTGCCTTTTCCTTTTGTTTTCTTCGAGACTTGAGGTCGGGAGGTCCCCACCTCCTCCGCCTCCGAGAAATTAGCTCGGCTGGAGCGAACTACGTGAAATTCAACAGACGCCTCAGCCGTCCCTTGATCATTATCATCATAACCCACCCCTTCCTCGCGATCTGATGGGTCACCCGACATACCTAAAGACACAGAAACCAGCTCGGATGAGACAAGCTTCACTAACACAAAATAAACTAGCTAAGACTTGAAAGTACGAATCAAAAGGAAATTTTAGAGGGTGACACCATCAGACACACGAAGACAACGAACATGAATTTCCAGTTCTCTGGAAATTCGTGCCCCAAATAAAAACACAGAAAACATGAAACAAGATAAACAATAAACGAAATTCAGCAAAAAACCAGATACGCTAACTCAGGGAAAGCCACAAGAAAAAATGAAATCAAAAACAGCACACAGTTGAATATCACTAAGAACACAGACATTTAAGCCAGAAATCACAAACAGGAAAATAGAAAGCAAACAACAAATCAGAGGCACTTACTTGTATGAAGAACAGAGAATTCTGGAGAAGACGAGTGCAAACACAGAGAATCTGTCGGCAAAGGAGGCAAACGCAGCAGTAAAAACTCCAGCAACCGGAAAATGAAGACCAGAGAGTTGGAGAAGACGAAGAACAGAGACTCAGTGATTTGCAAAAAACGAACGAAAAACAGAGAGAAATGAGAAGTTGGAAAGTTTACAAACTTTGAACAAATAAAGTATATAAGTGAAAAAGAGAGGGAAAAATGAAACGGCACGCATTCAATTTTTTCTCTCTCTCCTCACTCAAAGCGTCTCCTAGAAAATCGCACCAGCAATAACGGCTAGACACGTGGCTGAAACGTGCATAGAAACACAACCGCCATCCAGGACACCCACCCCAACAGCTGTCAGGCACACCACCTCGAAAGGACAGGTCCCTTCACGTCACCATTATCACTCCAGCAAACCCTTCTGGCATACGGCTCGGTGTCAGAGTTAGTTGACCATAAAACAATCACGTGACCTGAGACCTCGGTACGCACTACCAGCTCGGACATAAATATCCGACATACTGAGGGGGGACTAGTGATAACGTAGCACATCTAGTAGGGGCGAAGCAACCTCGCCAGGAACGAACATCACTAAGTCAAGCATTTCACCGACCCGGTAACAATGTCCGACCTTCTTGAAATCATAGAGCACATGACTTGGGGGGTCACCAGATCGATGGGAATTCAAACATCATCCGAGACAATCATGCCTGATAAGGTCGGACTAAGAATTCTATCCGGGCTCTCAGTTATATTCAAACTCAGACCTAGGCCGAGCTCCGAGTTCATAAGCCCGAAAGACCGGACCATCTGGTCCGAGCTCCGAGCCACTCTCAGATACAAGAACCATGATAACTTGACTCCCAAGTTATCCGGGCTTCAAGGCTTGACCGGGCTCCGAGGTCCTGCCCAGGAGCGCTCACTCGTGTACCAGATCCTGGGACCACAGAAGATCTTCTGACAGGTACGTGAGGAATGTTCTTTCTGACACATCTAACAACCCGTGCCTCCCGCAGGGATATTCTACCCCGTCAGCATAACTGATTTCTGGGACCACTGGGCTCATAGCCTTCCAGCAAGGCAGGTTTGTCCTTAAACCCTAACTATAAATAGAGGGTTTAAGGACAAACCCTAGGTAATTTTCTCTTTTCTACTCTAAGCACTCTCCTTTTCTCTTCTTCTTCTTTCTCTACCTCAAAACCTTACTTGAGCGTCGGAGTGAACGTCCGGTGACCCCCACCGGAGTTCCTTCTAACCTCTGTTTGCTTGTGGTGTGCAGGTCGGTAAAGCTCGGATTCAGTTTGGTGATTTATCAGTTACAAAACAAATCCAAGCGTTTTACCTTTTTAGCAATTTAAGCCAAACGTTTACAAACGTTGCGAAACAAATCCAAGCGTTTCACCTTTTTTGCAATTTAAGCCAAACGTTTACAAACGTCACGAAACAAAACGAAACATTTCACCTTTTTAGCGATTTAAGCCAAACGTTTACTGATGTTACGAAAAAAATTCAAGCTTTTCCACCTTTTTAGAAATTTAGGCCAAACGTTTACAAACGTTTCGAAACAAATCCAAATGTTTCACCTTTTTAGCAATTTAAGCCAAACGTTTACAAACGGTCTGAAAGAAATCAAACGTTTCACCTTTTTAGTGATTTAAGCCAAACGTTTACAAACGTTACGAAACAAATCCAAACGTTTCACACTTTAAGCGATTGAAGCCAAACGTTTACGAACGTTACGAAACAAATCAAAGTGTTTCACCTTTTTAGCAATTTAAGCCAAATGTATACGAACGTTATGAAATAAATAAAAGCGTTTCACTTTTTTAGCAATTTAAGCCAAACGTTTACACAGATTACGAAACAAATCCAAAAGTTTCACCTTTTTAGCAATTTATGCCAAACGTTTACAAACGATACAAAACAAATCCAAAAATTTCACCTTTTTAGCGATTTAAGCCAAACGTTTACAAACGTTACAAAACAAATCAAAACGTTTCACCTTTTTACCGATTTAAGCCAAACGTTTACAAACGTCACGAAATAAATCCAAACGTTTCCTTTATTAATCGATTTAAGCCAAACGTTTACAAACGGTACGAAACAAATCCAAACGTTTCCCCTTTTTAGCGATTTAAGCCAAACGTTTACAAACAGTACGAAACAAAACAAAAGGTTTAAAATTTTACGAAAAAAATCCAAACGTTTCACTTTTTTAGCGATTTAAGCCAAACCTTTACAGACGTTACCAAAAAAAACCAAACGTTTCACCTTTTTAGCAATTTAAGCCAAACGTTTACAAACGTTACGATTCAAAACCAAGCGTTTCATCTTTTTAGCAATTTAAGCCAAACGCTTACAAACGTTACGAAACAAATCAAAGCGTTTCACCTTTTTAGCAATTAAAGCCAAACGTTTACACAGGTTACGAAACAAATCCAAAAGTTTCACCTTTTTAGCAATTTATGCCAAACCTTTATAAACGATACAATACAAATCCAAACATTTCACCTTTTTAGCGATTTAAGCCAAACGTTTAGAAACGTTACGAAATAAATCAAAATGTTTCACCTTTTTAGCAATTTAAGCCATACGTTTACAAACGTTACGAAAGAAATCCAAACGTTTCATCTTTTAAGCGATTTAAGCCAAACGTTTACAAACGTTACGAAACAAATCCAAACGTTTCACCTTTTTAGCGATTTAAGCCAAACATTTACAAACATTACGAAACAAAACAAAACAGTTAAAACGTTACGAAACAAATCCAAACGTTTCACCTTTTTAGCGATTTAAGCCAAACATTTACAAACATTACGAAACAAAACAAAACAGTTAAAACGTTACGAAACAAATCCAAACGTTGCACATTTTTAGCGATTTAAGCCAAACCTTTACAGTCGTTACGTAACAAAACCAAGCGTTTCACCATTTTAACAATTTAAGCCAACCGTTTACACACGTAACAAAACAAAAACCAAGCGTTTCACCTTTTTAGCAATTTAAGCCAAACGTTTACAAACGTAACGAAACAAATCCAAGCGTTTCACGTTTTTAGCAATTTAAGCCAAACGTTTACAAACGTTACAAAACAAATCCAAGCGTTTCACTGTTTGAGAAATTTAAGCCAAGAGTTTATAAATGTTACGAAACAAATCCAAAGATTTCACCTTTTTAGCAATTTAAGCAAAACGTTTACAAAGGTTACGAAACAAATCCAAACGTTTCACCTTTTTAGCGATTTAAGCTAAACGTTTACAAACGCTACGAAACAAATCCAAACGTTTCACCTTTTTAGCAATGTAAGTCAAACGTTTACAAAAGTTACGAAACAAATCGAAGCGTTTCACCTTTTTAGCAATTTAAGCCAAACGTTTACAAACATTACGAAACCAATCCAAGTGTTTCACCTCTTTAGCAATTTAAGCCAAACGTTTACAAACAGTACGAAAAAAATCCAAACGTTTCACTTTTTTAGCGATTTAAACCAAACGTTTACAAAGGTTACGAAATAAATCCAAGCGTTTCACCTTTTTAGCAAATTAAGCCAAACGTTAACAAACGTTACGAATCAAATCCAAGCGTTTCACCTTTTTAGAAATTTAAGCCAAACATTTACAAATGTTAGGAAACAAGTCCAAGCGTTTCACCTTATTAGAAATTTAAACCAAACGTTTAAAACGTTACGAATCAAATCCAAGCGTTTCACCTTTTTAGAAATTTAAGCCAAACATTTACAAATGTTAGGAAACAAGTCTAAGCGTTTCACCTTATTAGAAATTTAAACCAAACGTTTAAAACGTTACGAAACAAATTCAAACGTTCCACCTTTTTAGCGATTTAAGCCAAACGTTTACAAAAGTTACGAAACTAATCCAAACGTCTCACTTTATTAGCGATTAAACTCAAACGTTTACAAAAGTTACGAAACAAATCCAAACGTTTCACATTTTTAGCAATTTATGCCAAACATTTACATACGTAACGATTCAAAACCAAGCGTTTCACCTTTTTAGCAATTTAATCCAAACGTTTATAAATGTTACGAAACAAATCAAAGCGTATCACCTTTTTAGCAATTTAAGCCAAACGTTTACACAAGTTATAAAACAAATCGAAAAGTTTCACCTTTTTAGCAATTTATGCCAAACATTTACAAACGATACAATACAAATCCAAACATTTCACCTTTTTAGCGATTTAAGCCAGACGTTTACAAACGTTATGAAACAAATCAAAACGTTTCACCTTTTTAGCGATTTAAACCAAAACTTTACAAACGTTACGAAATAAATCCAAACGTTTATTCTTTTAAGCGATTTAAGCCAAACGTTTACAAACATTACGAATCAAATCCAAACGTTTTGCCTTTTTAGCGATTTAAGCCAAACGTTTACAAACATTACGAAACAAAACAAAACATTTAAAACATTATGAAACAAATCCAAACATTACACATTTTTAGCTATTTAAGCCAAACCTTTACAGACGTTACGAAACAAAACCAAACGTTTCACCTTTTTAGAAATTTAAGCCAAACGTTACGAAACAAAAACCAAGCGTTTCACCTTTTTAGCAATTTAAGCCAAATGTTTACAAACGTAACGAAACAAATCCAAGCGTTTCACGTTTTTAGCAATTTAAGCCAAACGTTTACAAACGTTACGAAACAAATCCAAGCATTTCACCGGTTTAGAAATTTAAGCCAAGCGTTTAAAAACGTTACGAAACAAATCCAAAGATTTCACCTTTTTAGCAATTTAAGACAAACGTTTACAAACGGTACGAAACAAATCCAAACGTTTCACCTTTTTAGCGATTTAAGCCAAACGTTTACAAAAGATACGAAACAAATCCAAACGTTTCGCCTTTTTAGCGATTTAAGCCAAACGTTTACAAAAGTTACGAAACAAATCCAAACGTTTCACTTTATTAGCGATTGAAGCCAAACATTTACAAAAGTTACGAAACAAATCCAAACGTTTCACATTTTTAGCAATTTAAGCCAAACATTTACAACCGTTATGAAACAAAACCAAGCGTTTCACCTCTTTAGTAATTTAAGCCAAACGTTTACAAACTTTACGAAACAAATTTAAACTTTTCCACCATTTTAGATTTTTAAGCCAAACGTTTACAAACGTTACGAAACAAATGCAAACGTTTCACCTTTTTAGCAATTTAAGCCAAACATTTACAAACAGTCTGAAACAAATCCAAACGTTTCACCTTTTTAGCGATATAAGCCAAACGTTTACAAATGTTACGAAACAAATCCAAACGTTTCACACTTTTAGCGATTGAAGCCAAACGTTTACGAACGTTACGAAACAATTCAAAGCGTTTCACCTTTTTAGCAATTTAAGCCAAACATATACAAACATTACGAAACATATCAAAGCGTTTCACCTTTTTAGCAATTTAAGCCAAACGTTTACACAGGTTACGAAACAAATCCAAAAGTTTCACCTTCTTAGCAATTTATGCCAAATGTTTACAAACGATATAAAACAAATCCAAACATTTCACCTTTTTAGCAATTTAAGCCAAACATTTACAAACGTTACGAAATAAATCCAAACGTTTCATCTTTTAAGCGATTTAAGCCAAACGTTTACAAATGTTACGAAACAAATTTAAACGTTTCCCCTTTTTAGCGATTTAACCCAAACGTTTACAAACATTTCGAAACAAAACAAACAATTTAAAGCGTTACAAAAAAAATCCAAATGTTTCACATTTTTAACGGTTTAAGTCATACGTTTACTAACATTACAAAACAAAACCAAGCGTTTCACCTTTTTAGCAATTTATGTCAAACGTTTACAAAGGTTACGAAACAAATCCAAGCGTTTCACCTTTTTAGAAATTTAAGCCAAACGTTTATAAACGTTACGAAACAAATCCAAACGTTACAAAATAAATCCCAACATTTCACCTTTTTAGCGATTTATGCCAAACGTTTACAAAGGTTACAAAAACAAATCCAAATTTTTCACCATTTTAGCAATTTAAGCCAAACGTTTACACACGTTACGAAACAGATCCAAGCATTTCACCTTTTAGCAATTTAAGCCAAACGTTTACAAACGTTTCGAAACAAATCCAAGAGTTTCACCTTTTTAGCGATTTAAGCCAAACGTTTACAAACGTTACGAAATAAATCCAAACGTTTCACCTTTTTAGCGATTTAAGCGAAACGTTTACAAACATTACGAAACAAATCCAAACGTTTTACCTTTTAGCGATTGAAGCCAAACGTTTACAAACGTTACGAAACAAATCCAAACGTTTCACCTTTTTGGCGATTTAAGCCAAACGTTTACAAACGTTACAAAACAAATCCAAGCGTTTCACCTTTTTAGCAATTTAAGCCATACGTTTACTAACGTTACAGAACTAAACCAAACGTTTCACATTTTTAGTAATTTAAGCCAAACGTTTACGAACACTCAAAACAAATCCAAACGTTTCGCCTTTTTAGCGATTGAACCCAAACATTACAAATGTTACGAAACAAATCCAAACGTTTCATCTTTTTAGCGATTTAAGCCAAACGTTTACAAACATTACGAAACAAAACCAAACCTTTAACCTTTTTAGCGATTTGAGCCAAACGTTTACAAACATTACAAAACAAAAACAAACGCTTAAAACGTCACGAAACAAACGTTATAAAACAAATTGAAACGTTTACAAACGTTACGAAACAAAACCAAATGTTTCACCTTTTTAGCGATTTAAGTCAAACGTTTACAAACGTTTACAAAAGTTATGAAACAAAACCAAACGTTTCACCTTTTTAGCGATTTAAGCGAAACGTTTACAAACATTACGAAACAAAACGAAACGTTTAAAACTTTACGAAACAAACAATCTGAAACAAATCACAACGTTTACAAACGTTACGAAACAAAGCCAAACGTCTCATCTTTTTAGGGATATAAGCAAAACATTTACAAACGTTACGAAATAAAACCAAACGTTTGACCTTTTTAGCGATTTAAGACATACGTTTACAAACGTTACGAAACAAATCCAAATGTTTCACTTTTTTAGCGATTTAAGCTAAACGTTTACAAACGTTACGAAAGAAATCCAAACGTTTCACATTTTTAGTGATTTAAGCCAAACGTTTACAAACGTTACGAAACAAAACCAAACGTTTAAAACGTTACGAAACAAATCCAAAAGTATAAAAACGTTACGAAACAAAACCAAACGTTTAAAACGTTACGAAACAAATCCAAAAGTTTACAAATGTTATAAAACAACACCAAACATTTTGTTGTTTTAGCGATTTAAGCGAAATGTTTATAAACGTTGCGAAACAAACTCAAACGTTTAAAAACGTTACAAAACAATTCCAAACGTTTCACATTTTTATTTATTTAAGCCAAACGTTAACAAACGTTACGGAACAGATCCAAACGTTTCGAAACAAATCCAAACATTTATAATGTCACGAAAGAAATCTAACCGTTTCACCTTTTTAGCGATTTAAGCCGAACGTTTACAAAGGTTACGAAAAAAAACCAAACGTTTCCTCTTTTTAGCGATTTAAGCCAAACATTTACAAACGTTACAAAACAAATCCAAACGTTTCATTTTTTTAGCGATTTAAGCCAACGTTTACAAACATTACGAAACAAATCCAAACGTTTCACCTTTTTAGCAATTTAAGCCAACAAATCCAAGTGTTTCACCTTTTTAGCAATTTAAACCAAACATTTAAAACGTTACGAAACAAATCCAAATGTTTCACATTTTTAGCAATTTAAGCCAAAAGTTTACAAACGTTTCGAAACAAATCGAAATGTTTCACTTTTTTAGCAAATTAAGCCAAACGTTTACAAACTTTACAAAACAAATCCAAACGTTTCACCTTTTTTGCGATTTAAGCCAAACGTTTACAAACGTTATGAAACAAATCCAAACGTTTCACCTTTATAGCGATTTAAGCCAAAGTTTTACAAACGTAACGAAACAAATCCAAATATTTCACCTTTTTAGCGATTTAAGCCAAACTTTTACAAAGGTTAGGAAACAAATCCAAACGTGACACCTTTTTAGCAATTAAAGCAAAACGTTTACAAACGTTAGAAACAAATCCAAACGTTTCACCTTTTTAGCTATATAAGCCAAACGTTTACAAAGGTTATGAAACAAAAACAAACGTTTCACCTTTTTAGCGATATAAGCCAAACCTTTACAAAGGTTACGAAACAAATCCAAACGTGTTACCTCTTTAGCAATTTAAGCTAAACGTTTACAAACATTACAAAACCAATCCAAACGTTTCACCTTTTTAGCAATTTAAGCCAAATGTTTACAAACGTTACGAAACAAATATAAACGTTTCACATTTTTAGCGATTTAAGCCGAACGTTTACAATCGTTATGAAACAAAACCAAACGTTTAAAATGTTACGAAACAAATCCAAATGTTTCACCTTTTTAGCAAATTAAGCCAAACGTTTATAAACATTAACAAATCCAAGCGTTTCACCTTTTTAGCAATTTAAGCCAAACGTTTACAAACTTTACGAAATTTCAAACGTTTCCCCTTTTTAGTAAGCCAAACGTTTACAAATGTTACAAAACAAATCCAAACGTTCCACCATTTTAGCGATTTATGCCAAAAGTTTACAAACGTTACGAATCAAATCCAAACATTTTGCCTTTTTAGAAATTTAAGCCAAACGTTTACAAACGTTACGAAACAAATCCAATCATTTCACCTTTTTAGCGATTTAAGTCAAACACTTACAAACGTTACGAAACAAAACTAAACAATTAAAACATTACAAAACAAATCCAAATGTTTCACATTTTTAGCGATTTTAGCCAAACCCTTACAAACGTTACGAAACAAACCAAGCATTTCACCTTTCTAGCAGTTTAAGCCAAACGTTGACAAACGTTATTTAAGAAATCCAAGCGTTTCACCTCTTTAGCAATTTAAGCCAAACGTTTACAAACGTTCTGAAACAAATTCAAGCGTTTCACCTTTTTAGTAATTTAAGCCAAACGTTTACAAACTTTACAAAATAAATCCAAGTGTTTCACCTTTTTAACAATTTAAGCCAAACGTTTAGAAACGTTATAAAACAAATCCAAACGTTTCAAACAGTAAATGTGATAGACAAGATATAAGTTGAGAAAAGATTAGTTGATAAGGAACAAAGTGTCAGACAATGATAGAAAGGAGTGAGAAATGACAAGAACCAGTTAAGAAAGGAAAGTGATAATTACAGACGATAGTAAAGATCATAACGGCAAGTTATGATTACGAGAGAAAATATTCATAGGAATACGCATAAAGTAAGTAATTCATTAAGATAAAATTGGCACGTCGTGACCATTCATGTATAAAGGAGACGAGTAGCAACCCTATGGCTACTAAGAATGAAATGATGAAACGAGAAAACATTAGATAATGATTAGTGACAGCTAGGTGGCAATGATGTAAGGACTATGACATCAAAAATACGTCCAAGGGCCATTCTATCTCGGAAAAGATAACAGATGAGACGAAGATACCAGTAGGAAAATTTTCAACGATGTAACACAAAGCAACTATCAAGAGTTGAATAGACAATCGATTAGCAACAAGTATGAAGTTATAGATGTGCACGGAAAACTAAGAGTTAAGAAAAAAAAAGCTACGATTGACGCGTAGTAATGGACGTCAAGGAAACTATAAGAACAATTTAAGATCACAACAAGTTTTATGACAATTCGAGGACGAATTTTTATAAGGGGGGAAGAATGTAATACCCCAAAATATTTAATTATCTAATTGGACCACGTGTCCAGTTTTGAGTCGCAGTAGTGACGATATCAAAAAGTTTTCCGATAAATAAGTTTTAGTAGGTCGGTTTTGGAAAGGATTTTATGCGAGGAATTTAATAATATATTTCAATTCAAAAGTTGGAATTGGAATTAAAAGGAAAAGTGTCGAGAAAAGCTCAAAATAAAGTACATGGACCAAAGTGGTAATTTAGCCACTTTGTGTCGAAAATGGAAATTTGTAGGTTTTGACGGAAAAGTTTTAATATCGAGTTTCGTATTATTTATTGGATATAAATAATACGTATACGTTATAATTAAAGTGTTAAACGATTTAGCTATGGACTATATCGTATAAAAGAAAAGTTTGAAAGATAATTTGTAATAAACAAAAAGAACAAGGATCAAAGTGGCACTTTAGCTGGATTATATAAGAAATGAAAGATTGAATTAGAGAAGCAGAGAAGGATCGAGAGAATTGGAAGGTTATCGCCGATTACGATCGTTTCGCCGCCGTTTCGCCGTTCGACGTCCGAATCGAGTAATTTTCGCGGCGATTTCTTCATAATCGAATCCTCTATCGATCCTAAGCCTCGTTTCAAGGTAAATTTTTGAGAATTTTGGTTAAAATTCGATATATATGGGCTGTTTTAAAAAAATAATGATTAGATATCGAATTTAACGCTTTTGAAGTTTTTATAGCGTTTTAATGAAAACCGAGATGCGGGTTTTGTATAGTTGAATGTATAGCACGTCGGGATGGCTGAAAAGCCCCGGAAAACGACTTTCCGGGGGCTGTCAAGGGTGTGCGTTCGCACACATTGAGTCTGCGTTCGCACACTCCTTGAATTTTAAGGTGTGCGTTCGCACACTCATTGTGTGCGTTCGTAGACTACCCGAAACTTGTCAGATTCAAAATTCCAACGGTCAGTTTATAGATTTGCCTCTTAGGAACGCCTCTGTCAAATTTCATCTTGATCCAACGGTTCAATTGGGAGAGATCGTCGTTTTACTAAATAGTGTCAATGCGCAGGCAGCACCTGCGCATTGTCCTAAAAACTCCTTGAAACTTCATCGGAATGAAACTAAACCCTAAAATTTGAAAGTATCATACGTATAGGAATACGAGATTCACGTCTAATCATTAAATGTTAATTATTTATCAGACGTGACAGCGAGCAGAGAGGTCAGTAGACGTGGGATAGCGAGAGCATATCATTTCATCGACCACGTTATTGATTGGATTGTGGTCACTGTGAGTTGCACTTTACTTTCGTGTATTTTATATATCAAAGTTATTTTATATAGATATATATATTGTTTATATGCATCGCATAATATATGATTTGATTAAATGTTATATGTTTCTATCAAGTTTATATATGAGAACTAGTATGCGATCCGAAGAAACTAGCTACCTATTGGGTGTCAATAGGCTGTGTGATCACCAGTATTGAGTCAGTCTAGTGTGTTTGCATCTGAAAAATGATTTGATATGTATGGCATGATTTGAATATCAGATAATGATTTGATACGAGTGAGCACTCGGTTACGGTGTAACCTGGAGTCCCCATATCTAGTGGGTTGGACCCACCAGTGAGTTGGACTCACAACTTGAGATATATGATTGGGTTGAACGATATATGATTATTCGAGAGTTGTGTCGCATGCTAGGATATTAGTTTCGTACGGATCAAATACCTGTTTATATGTTTTATATTATTGTTTTCTTGAGATGCAATGCTATGTTTTTATAATAATAGCGTTAGTAAGTGCGAACTCACTCAATATTTTCTCAAATACTGACCCCTCACCTTTGATGTCTTTCAGGTGCTTAGTATGTGGACCTAGCTAGATGCCAATTTTGAAGTCCAGAAGTCAGCTGTGTATGCATAGTTTCTGACTTCTATGAATGCTGCAATAGTGGTTCCGTGTTGACAGAGTCGTAGCATAGACAGCAGTACATTTTGAGTGTACATATTACGTGTTGTCTTGTTTATATTTTTGTAGGCTACGTGTATTATATGTGGTTCACGGCCCCAAATACCGGTGACATGTTCTGAGACACTAACTGATGTATATAGTACCGCGAGGCCAGTTTGTACGGGGTACGGTAACTAGAGCCCGCGAGGTTAACGGAACAGTTAGTGTAAATGTTTATATATATATATGTTCGTTGCTTTCGTTGTTTAATGTATTTATTATTATTTGCGAAAAATTAATAGTGAAATGAGGCTTGCTACGGGTTCCGGAGCTACCACTCTCGTTCCCTAGTGCCGGTTGCGGCTCAATATATTGGGTCGTGACAGTTATGAAATAAATCCAAATGTTTCACCTTTTTAGCAATTTAAGCCAAACGTTTCCAAACGTTACGAAGCAGATCCAAGCGTTTCACCTTTTTAGCAATTTAAGCCAAACGTTTACAAACGTTACGAAACAAATCCAAACGTTTCACCTTTTTAGTGATTGACGCTAAACGTTTACAAACGTTACGAAACAAATCCAAACGTTTCAAAACAAATCCAAACGTTTCAAAACAAATCCAAACGTTTAAAACGTTACGAAGCGAATTCAAATGTTTCACCTTTTTAGCGATTTAAGCCAAACGTTTACAAACGTTACGAAACAAAGCCAAACGTTTACAAACGTTACGAAACAAAGCCAAATGGTTACAAACGTTACGAAACAAATCCAACTGTTTCACCATTAGAGCAATTTAAGCCAAACGTTAAGGAACAAAACCAAACATTTCACCTTTTCAGCGATTGAAGCCAAACTTTTACAAACGTTACGAAACAAATCCACGCGTTTCACCTTTTTCGCAATTTAAGCCAAACGTTTACTAACGTTACAGAATAAAACCAAACGTTCCCCTTTTTAGCGATTGAACCCAAACGTTTACAAACATTACGAAACAAATCCAAACATTTCATCTTTTTAGCGATTTAAGCCAAACGTTTACAAACATTACGAAAGAAAACCAAACATTTCACCTTTTTAGCGATTTAAGCCAAACGTTTACAAACGTTACGAAATAAAACCAAACGTTTAAAACATTTCGTAACAAACATTACAAAACAAATCGAAACATTTACAAACTTTACGAAACAAAACCAAACGTTTAACTTTTTTAGCGATTTAAGACAAACGTTTACAAACATTAAGAAACAAAACCAAACATTTCCCCTTTTTAGCGATTTAAGCCAAACATTTACAAACATTACGAAACAAAACCAAAGGTTTAAAACATTACGAAACAAATCCAAATGTTTACAAACGTTATGAAACAAAACCAAATGTCTCACCTTGTTAGGGATTTAAGCCAAACATATACAAACGTTACAAAATAAATCCAAACGTTTCATCTTTTAATCGATTTAAGCCAAACATTTAAAAACGTTATGAAACAAATCCAAACGTTTCCCCTTTTTAGCGATTTAAGCCAATTGTTTACAAACATTACGAAACAAAACAAAACATTTAAAGCGTTACGCAACAAATCCAAACGTTTCACATTTTTAGCGATTTATGCCAAACCTTTACAGACGTTACGAAACAAAACCAAACGTTTCAGCTTTTTAGCCATTTAAACCAAACGTTTACAAACTTTACGAAACAAAAACCAAGCGTTTCACCTTTTTAGCAATTTAAGCCAAACGCTTACAAACGTAACAAAACAAATCCAAGAGTTTCATGTTTTTAGCAATTTAAGCCAAACATTTACAAACGTTACGAAACAAATCCAAGCGTTTCACCATTTTAGAAATTTAAGCCAAGCTTTTACAAACGTTATGAAACAAATCCAAAGATTTCACCTTTTTAGCAATTTAAGCCAAACGTTTACAAAGGTTATGAAACAAATCCAAATGTTTCACCTTTTTAGCGATTTAAGCCAAACGTTTACAAACTTTACGAAACAAATCAAAACGTTTCACCTTTTTAGTAATGTAAGTCAAACGTTTACAAAAGTTACGAAACAAATCCAAGCGTTTCACCTTTTTAGCAATTTAAGCCAAACGTTTACAAACGTTACGAAACCAATCCAAGCGTTTCACCTTTTTAGCAATTCAAGCCAAACGTTTACAAACATTACGAAAAAAAATCCAAACGTTTCACTTTTTTAGCGATTTAAACCAAACGTTTACAAAGGTTACGAAACAAATCCAAGCGTTTCACCTTTTTAGAAAATTAAGCCAAACGTTAACAAACATTACGAAACAAATCCAAGCGTTTCACCTTTTTAGAAATTTAAGCCAAACGTTTACAAACGTTAGTAACAAATCCAAGCGTTTCACCTTTTTAGAAATTTAAACCAAACATTTAAAACGTTACGAAACAAATCCAAATGTTTCACCTTTTTAGCGATTTAAGCCAAACGTTTACAAAAGTTACGAAACAAATCCAAATGTTTTCCTTTATTAGCAATTGAAGCCAAACGTTTACAAAAGTTACGAAACAAATCCAATCGTTTCACATTTTTAGCAATTTATGCCAAAAAATTACAAACTTTACGATTCAAAACCAAGCGTTTCACCTTTTTAGCAATTTAAGCCAAACGTTTACAAACGTTACGAAACAAATCAAAGCGTTTTACCTTTTTAGCAATTTAAGCCAAACGTTTACACAGGTTACGAAACAAATCCAAAACTTTCACCTTTTTAGCAATTTATGCCAAACGTTTACAAACGATACAAAACAAATCCAAACATTTCACCTTTTTAGCGATTTAAGCCAAACGTTTACAAACGTTATGAAACAAATCAAAACGTTTCACCTTTTTAGCGATTTAAGCCAAACGTTTACAAACATTACGAAATAAATCCAAAAGTTTCATCTTTTAAACGATTTAAGACAAAGCTTTACATACGGTACGAAACAAATCCAAACGTTTCACCTTTTTAGCGATTTAAGCCAAGCATTTACAAACATTACGAAACAAAACAAAACATTCAAAACGTTACGAAACAAATTCAAACGTTGCACATTTTTAGCGATTTAAGCCAAACCCTTACAGACGTTATGAAAGAAAACCAAACGTTTCACCTTTTTAGCAATTTAAGCCAAACATTTACAAACGCTACGAAACAAAAATCAAGCGTTTCACCTTTTTAGCAATTTAAGCCAAATGTTTACAAACGTAACGAAACAAATCTAAGCGTTTCACGTTTTTAGCAATTTAAGCCAAACGTTTACAAACGTTACGAAACAAATCCAAGCATTTCACCGTTTTAGAAATTTAAGCCAAGCGTTTACAAACGTTATGAAACAAATCCAAAGACTTCACCTTTTTAGAAATTTATGCCAAACGTTTACAAACGGTACGAAACAAATCCAAACGTTTCCCCTTTTTAGCGATTTAAGCCAAACGTTTACAAACGCTTCAAAACAAATCCAAACGTTTCACCTTTTTAGAAATGTAAGTCAAACGTTTACAAAAATTACGAAACAAATCCAAGCGTTTCACCTTTTTAGCTATTTAAGCCAAACGTTTACAAACGTTACGAAACCAATCCAAGTTTTTCACCTTTTTAGCAATTTAAGCCAAACGTTTACAAACATTACGAAAAAAAATCCAAACGTTTCACTTTTTTAGCGATTTAAACCAAACGTTTACAAAGGTTACGAAATAAATCCAAGCGTTTCACCTTTTTAGCAAATTAAGCCAAACGTTAACAAACATTACGAAACAAATCCATGCGTTTCACCTTTTTAGAAATTTAAGCCAAACGTTTATAAACGTTACGAAACAAGTCCAAGCGTTTCACCTTTTTAACAATTTAAACCAAACGTTAAAAACGTTACGAAACAAATCCAAACGTTTCACCTTTTTAGCTAATTAAGCCAAACGTTTACAGAAGTTACGAAACAAATCAAAAAGTTTCACTTTATTAGCGATTGAAGCAAAACGTTTACAAAAGTTATGAAAAAAATCCAAACGTTTCACATTTTTAGAAATTTAAGCCAAACATTTACAAACGTTACGAAAAAAACCAAGCGTTTAACCTTTTTAGCAATTTAATGTTTACAAACGTTACGAAACAAATACATGCTTTTCCACCTTTTCAGAAATTTAAGCCAAACGTTTACAAACGTTACGAAACAAATCCAAACGTTTCACCTTTTTAGCAATTTAAGCCAAACGTTCACAAACGCTCTGAAACAAATCCAAACGTTTCATCTTTTTAGCGATTTAAGCCAAACATTTACTAACGTAACGAAACAAATCCAAACGTTTCACACTTTTAGCGATTGAACCCAAACGTTTACGAACGTTACGAAACAAATCAAAGCGTTTCACCTTTTTAGAAATTTAAGCCAAACGTATACAAATGTTACGAAACATATCAAAGCGTTTCACCTTTATAGCAATTTAAGCCAAATGTTATGAAACATATCAAAGCGTTTCAATATGGAAAATTCTAAGAGAGGACTGATTCCCGTTAGGCATGGAATTCATCTTTCAAAGGATATGTCTCCAAAGACATTTGAGGAAAGAGATGAAATGGAAAAGATACCATATGCTTCGTCAATTGGTAGTCTTATGTATGCTATGTTGTGTACTAGGCCGGATATTGCCTATGCTGTTAGTTTGACTAGCCAATATCAATCCAATCCAGGTTCGGAACACTGGATGACAGTTAAGAATATCTTTAAGTACTTGAGAAGAACTAAAGATATGATTTTAACATATGGAGGAGGTGATCTACAAATAGACGGTTTTACAGATTCTGATTTTCATTTAGATATAGACGATCGTAAGTCTATATCCGAATTCGTATTCACATTAAATGGAGGAGCAGTGAGTTGGAAGAGTTCCAAATAAGAAACCACTGCGGATTCCACCACAGAAACCGAGTATATTGCGGCATCAGATGCTGCAAAGGAAGCTGTTTGGATTAAGAAGTTTTTTTTGAACTTGATGTGGTTCCTACCATTGAGTCGGCGATTCCTCTTTTCTGCGACAACAATGGTGCTATAGCCCAGGCAAAGGAACCCCGGTCTCACCAGAAATCCAAACACATAGAAAGGCGCTATCATATCATCCGAGAGATTGTTGGAAAGGAAGATGTGTCTCTCCAAAAGATAGCATCAACCGATAACTCGACTGACCCACTGACAAAGCCCATGAACTAGAGTCAATTAGATTTACATCTTGAGAAGATGGGGCTTAGATATAGTAGCCAATGGCACTAGTGCAAGTGGGAGATTGTTAGTAGTATGTTCTCTAGGGCCATTTTGTATTTATACTTGTATAAACAAATCCCTTTGGCAATGATATATATGTTTTATTTGAACTAAGTGCCTCATCAACTAAGTGTTTAATTATTGCATATTGTCCTTATCACATTTTGATAGAATCTATTCTTAAGGTGTTGAGAATATGAGTGACAGATTCTATTATACAAGTGATCTAAATAACCGTTCACGATAGATGGGGTCCTACGAATAAGGGGCCAGGTCTTGATTGTTTATTCCATTTTCTCAGTTCAAGTACTGGAATTGGAGTTCCGGATATCAAAATCGAAACTATGTTACCGACCCTGATCCCGCTAACAATAGAAATCACAGCTACCGACACCGACTCTATCTTAACGACCGGTAAAGCCCTATCTCTAAGATATGGCACTTCACTGCTCGGAGAGGAAGGAACTCTTCTCTGATTTTATCACCTTTCCTTTTACCTTTTAGTCAAGCATATTCTAACCTTTAAGAAGTCAATTATGTTCGTCGGTGTCAGCGGATTCAAATTCAACTCAAGCAATAGAAAGAAGACTCCTCTAACTATACTGACCACGTTCAGTTAAGCTAAAAACTAGTGGACCCCTCCTTCTTTACCGCTCCTTCCCCGAAAAGTCACGACCTAATTTTAGTTATTTCAGTCCTTTTCGATCTAGCATAGCAGCAGCGGATATGGAATAGCCTGGAGCCTGGCAAAGGAAAGTCCGATCTACGAGAGAATTTGATTAAGAGAAAACATCGCCAGAGTCTCCTCCTCTTGCTTCGCTCAAGTGATTACATACCTTAAGCTTCGCTAAAGCGACTACGTTCCAATCTGGATATAAAAAAAGTACAGTTCAATCGTCGAAAGTGATATCTCTTTTAGTCTGGTCTTCTTTTCTCTTTTGAGTCAGGTTCTTAAGACAGGACAGGAAATCGGGTTTTCTGAAGAATCTCTCTTCCGGCCTATTAAGTAAAGTAAGTTAGTTCGAGATCGAAACTGGACCTGAAAGAGACTAGACTTCTAGTAACAGTAGGTGCGCCTTCAGTTGAGGAGAGCTGTGCACAAGCAGTGGTTATGAGCTCTTTCTTGTTTCGGTTCAGAAGAGGTAATTCCTTCAGTTGCACTAGTGGATTGAATAACCTTTTTTTTGAGTGCCAACAAAGTGCATGTGTTGTTGGTTAAGAAAAACACGAATTTCGATAGGCTGGAGGACTTAGACTATAAGTTAAGTAGGACAAACGCCTTAAATTAAAAGAGAAATGACAGGCATTTTTCCACTTATCCAAGGAATCTCTTTCTTGGCATTTGTATTTTAGAGAGAGAGAGCTATGCTTAGGTCAGTTTCTTTAGTAAACTTATTTGGTAAGTCAGAAGTGAACCCCACGGAGCGGTAAGAAAATAGTCCCGTATGAAATTAATAAAAAATGCATATCTAGCACTTGAGGAGGTCAATCTTAAGTGTTGGAAGCTACTGCTAAGGTACTCCCCCTCATCTATAAGGGATAGGCAATTGAGAGAGAATAGGGCGCCAATTTTAATTGAATAATCCTTTCCTGTGCTTGTATTGAGGTATACCAAAGATATGAGTAAAAGTAGGTAACAAAAGGGGAGGGATTGCTGTTTTTTATTAGTGAGGGCAAGCAGTTTTCATTTTTTTTTGTTGTTTGATAGGGCGAGTAGGCGGTTCGTATGTTTCTATGACCCTCAGAATAATAAGTAGGAGGATACGCAGAGCTCTTGCTCTTGAAGTCTACCGGGGTGCGCTTATTAATTCATCCATTTCATTTAGCCCCTACTAGGAACACTTAGATCCAGAGAACCTGGCCCTATCGAACCATCCACTTCATCCCTGTCTCGAGAATAGCTTCTTACTAGTAGGCGCTAATCACAGTAAGAGAGTTCAATCTCTGAAATAGAGCTTAGTCTCTCCATAGTAGTGTACTAGTAGAAGGCGTAGGTTATGACTTAATCTAATAGAGTCAGAACACCTTTATATCTAAAATAAATGGTGCTCGATGAAACGATCCAGATTCCACACTATGTTGTGGGCTGGGGAGAGAGCTCCTCTGCGAAGCTGGTCGTTCAGTGTTCTTATGGAGGAACCATAATATAAAGAAAACAAATAGAAAAGGTCCTAAAAAAATATCGGGAGAGTGATGGGCAACCTTAGCCTATATGTTGCTCGTAAGCCGACAAGTCCCATTTTCGCAACAGTACTGGCGCAAAAGGATCGGTCCTTCACTTGCTGATCGTTCGCGAGTTGAGCTCGCTCTCTTGCCACGCCTTTTACTCACTCGCTTGAAGTCGGACTCAATCATTCTTTTTGTTCGGAGGATCATTCGTTCTTCACCCTCTTGCTCCCGCAGGGAGCGCAGCAACCAAGGTGTATATTATCATATAGAAAGAAGCAAACGTAGCGAATCACATGGAGAAGCCCCTACCTGCCAGCGTGCAGATAGATAGGGCGAAGGGGATGGATGTCTGAGTGGTTGAAAGAGTCGGTCTTGAAAACCGAAGTATTGAGTTGAATACCGGGGGTTCGAATCCCTCTCCATCCTGCTACTAGGGTATAGTCAATGAGTGCACTACCTTATCTCCTCGAAACTTCCTATTCTTATGATCTAACTGCCTTTCTTCATCCCCTTGCATTCCTTCTACACTCAGGGTCAGGAACGGGATAAGAAGAAGAAGAATTAGGACAGGCTCGAGGGAATGCCTGCTACGCACCTTGCTTCTTCTCGCTCCGTGGGAAGAATCTTTTTCCATTCCGTCCTGACTTCAATTACAAACTATTACACTTGGTTAGCGAGTCAATTTACACCAGTTTTTCTGTTCATACATAGGCCGTAGAAGCTATTTCCTTTGCCTGGTATGAAGTGACTGGTTCGATAGGACAAGGACCAGGAAGAGGATTAGAAGGCCAGAGATTCTTGAATTTACATAGCATAAATACTGACATTCTGCTTCAAGTTGCCATTGAATTGCTTTCCGTTCCCTTGCTGAGTCGGAGGATGAACAAGAGTTCACACTGACACTTCATGAAACAGAGACTGCTATAACTTACTCAGTCTCTGATAGAGCTCATGTTGTGGAAAAAGAAGTTTAAGTCCTTTGCCTTTGTGATCGAGGTCACACGGGAGACCCCTCCTTAAATAGAGAGTACGAATACCCCAAGTAGTACAAATCTTTCCCCCATACCCTCTTCCCTAAAGTCTGGTGCCGACGAGTCCCACTGAGTAAGGAACATCTCTGAATGAATAAGAAGAGTACAGAGTCGCAGGAACTCGACAGAAGTCAATTGCCATCCTGTGCAAGCTCCAACCGACTGAAGTAGGAATGGATGAGGGAGATTTTGAGTCAGTGTGCAACATAGGACGTCTTGGAGAGCCTAAGTCACCCTATAGGCAAGGAAGGGAACCAAGCAAGAAAGGGGCAGCTAGCTAGCCTTAGTCTTCCTCTTGCTAGGCTGAAACCTCTAGTCTTTCAAACTTCCTTTTATCTAGTGGTATATGACTAGCTCCGTAGAATCTCTTGTATGAAGATAGTAGGAGTGAAAGGCTGTCGAATCCCTTCCTATAGTGAGGAGTTTACCTACAACTTTTGATCCAATTCCGAGCAAGTCTTCATGAAAGTTTCATTACGGACCCGATTCCCTCCCCTGGGATGACGCTTCAGTGAGAAGGTCAATATAAAGGTTGAAGCTAGGAAGAAGGGCTGAGCAAGCTGTACAGGGAATGATAAGAAGCGCGTATGTCTTTCCTGACTGGGATAAGAGAGCCTCTAGCTCGAGGGAGTCTCCCTTTTGTGGATTCTTTCCCAGTTCTCTCTTTGATATCTTAATCACTTATCGGGATGGCATAGATAGCAACCAAGGATGAGCAGTGAGAGCGGATGAGGATAGGGAATCTCCGAAGGAGAAGAGGAAAAAGGCTTTCTTAGTCTCCTTTCTTAGCTGCAAGGGAAAAGGGTCCAAAGGCGCGGAACACTTTTTATATGTTTGTTATCTCATCTATATCCTAAGATATGATTGTAGCAATGTTGCGGCTAAGTCTGGGATGAGGGGACAAAGATGCTTGACCTGTAGGTGGTAAAGTTAGGGATAACCACTTCCTAGGGTAATAAGGCAGTGATTAGATTATAGGTAAGTGTTTCAAAGCTTTAGTTATAGAGAAGTCTAAGTAAGTGCTTCCATTCGAATCAATCTATTTACTGAATTGTCTATGCCTACTACTGATTTAAGAGCAGCTTCCATCATAGGTTTTATTATCGTGTAATAAGAATAATTCAATGAGATTGGTTAGTCACTGAAGGAAGGATAACTTACTATCTGTTCTTCCTAATCTTTTCATATTTGACTCTTCTTGGACATAAGAGTGAAACAGTCTATAGGTATAAGAGTACCGTCTATTGCTAAGACTTGTTATTCAAGAGCGCATATAGGGCTACGAGTGAATGCCTAGCTTTGTCCTATCATATGAAATATATCGAACTGGTTGAAGGTGCTCTCTTCTATTCTCCTAGATATAGGATAGAGGCTCACTCTGAATCCAAAGTATCCTATGCATCTTCTGTCTTGTCTTTTGGTTTCAGGGAGTCTGTGAGTAAGAGTTCTCCCCCAAAAAGTGGCTTTCTAGGAGGGAAGTGGGCTTCATTCAATGGAATTCTTTGTTGGTTCAGCTCAAGGGGTCAGGTTTTTTGGCTTAGTGGGGAGGGGGGCGCTCTTTGTTGACCTTTCAGGGACATGTTAGAAAGTGAAGCTGGCAATACGTGCTTGAGTCGATGATCAATCCGCCATTCCATCCTTCTATAGATGGTGATCAGACTTGTTAAGATCTAGAATCATCTGTGAATCCCCACTTTGATTGACCTTGACCGGTCATTGCTGGAAAAGAGGGCCTTAGCCTCGTCGGCCTTCCAATTCTCAACCCCGACCTACACAAGTGGTTTTAGAACCCACATTTTTAAAAGTTCTGTTAGGTTCTTAGTAACAGTCAGTCGGCGACCTTTTTTTCTTTTACTTGACATAGCTTTTCGTCTCCTTGATAGCTGGAAGTTCTCCAAAAGTATGAAAAGGTGGAGGACTTTATACCATCCATTCCAGTGTGGTTGAATTCTGTTCAACAGCCCAAGGGACTTGGAGCACATCTTTTGTTATTTCCACTGCTTGAAGTGATTGTTACGACCACGAAGAAACGACGAATCCCAACTACGGATATATAAGAGCCAAAACTGCTAAGGGCATTCCATCCAGCGTAAGCATCTGGATAATTTGGAATGCGACGTGGCATACCCGAAAGCCCTAAGAAATGCATGGGAAAGAAGGTCAGATTAACCTCGAAAAAAGTGATCCAAAAATGGATTTGACCTAAAGTTTCAGGGTATGTCCAACCAAAGATTTTACCCACCCAATAGTGAAATCCTGCAAATAAAGCAAAAACGGCTCCCATAGAAAGTACATAATGGAAATGTGCAACCACATAATAAGTATCATATAGAGCAATGTCTAGCCTAGAATTTGCCGGGACTATTCTAGTGAGTCCTCCTATGGTGAACAAAAAGATGAACCCTACAGCAAATAACATGGGTGTTTTGTATTGTATCGAACCCCCCCCACATGGTAGCGATCCAACTAATGATTTTGATTCCAGTGGGGACAGCTACAATCATGGTAGCTGCGGTGAAGATGGCACGGGTATCAACGTCTAAGCCCACAGTAAACATATGATGAGCCCAAACAAGAAATCCAAGAACACCTATATTGATCATGGCATAAACCATGCCTAGATACCCGAAAACCGGTTTTCCCAAAAAAGTCGAAACGATATGACTTATCATACCGGATCCAGGCAGAATTAGGATGTAAACTTCAGTGTGCTTCTCTCTTCTACTAATATAAGCGGATGAATAGAAGAAAGGTGGACTATATCATCAACTTATTCCATTTGTCTAGGAAAGCTAGCCATGCTTTATGGTGAATACTGTCACGTTTAAATGCTTTGAGATCGTAAAGACTGTAATATTCCTCAATAAGGAAGAATCGTCGTGATTTATGACTTCAGAAAGTACTTGATTTAAAGTAATCTAGCATCATGATAACATCTTTTCGACTTTGTACAGACCATTGATAGTAACCATTTTTACTACTATCAAAGTAGATATTTCCTCCAAATACTACCTTATAAGACTCTACATCTTGTAGAAGTTTATTAGTTACTCGAATACTTAGTTGAGGTAGTCAATTCTTCATAGCGATACCAATGGTACCATCAGCAAAAAAGAATCTTGCAAACCAATTTGATTGAGCATCTAGTGTAATAGGTAGAATTACAGGGATATCCAGTACTTGACAGACACGATGTAGTTGAAGGAGTCGTGCTGAATGTCGAATATGCCCATTAATACAATTCATTAGTTTAATCATACCAAGTTGATTATGTAGTCGACAACGATAAGCTTTAGCACCTGATCGCATTTTCATACTTCCACCAAGCATATGTTGGATATATCGTAGTAATGATAGATCTTCAAGTCCCATAGTAATTTCAAGAGAAGTCTTTCCTTGTTTACTAACTTGAATACTTCCATCACCATCGATAATTCCAGCTAGCCACTCACAGAAGGATTTAGGATAAGTTGTTGCGCATGTAGTCTTTGAGGTTCCTACTAGAATGCTTTTATGTCGTTGGTTACCTGCAGATTGTGTCTTAGATACTCCATTTTGACTAGATCGGAGTTTTACTAGAAAACCACTTATGAACATAGTAGGAGTACCATTAAGCAGAAAATCCCATCATATAGCGCAATGCGTATTCAGATTTTCATCTGAAAAGGGCCATTTAAAACCGAAGAATCAAAAGAGATGCTGGTATAATATGGGGTCTCCCCCTCCAGCGGGATCAAAAAAGGTTGTATTAAAGTTTCGATCGGTTAATAACATGGTAATTGCCCCTACCAGTACCAGAAGTTATAATAAAAGTGGGAATGTTGTCACTAGAACAGACCATACAAATAGGGGTGATCTATGCATAGTCATTCCAGGTCCACGCATGTTGGAGATAGTTGTTATACAATTGATAAAACCTAAAATGGATCAAACACCAAATAGATGAAGACTAGAAATTGCTGAATCAACTGCTCCTCCAGAATGGCTGGTAATACAACTTAAGGGCGGATAGACCGTCCACCCAGTGCCGCTACCCACTTCCACTAAGGCTGAGCTTAATAGGAGTAAGAGACTTGGTGGCAACAACCAGAATGAAATATTATTTAATCGTGGAAATGCCATGTCAGGTGCACCTATCAGAATCGGAACAGACCAATTACCAGATCCATCTATCATCGCCGGCATAACCATAAAAAATATGATTAAAAAAGCGTGAACCGTTATTAAAACATTATAAAGTTGATGATTCCCACTAATAATTTGATCGAAGGGTCGTGCTAATTCCATACGAATAAGTACTGAGAAGCATGTGCCCATCACTCAAGCAATGGCACAGAAGATGAAATATAGAGTCCCTATATCCTTGTGGTTAGTGGAAAACAGCCATCAGACCAGATTTTTTGTAAAATTGAGATTATTTCGTTTCCATCCTTATCAGAGAGGGGCCCGGGGGCTTCTTTATTGAAAAAGAGGGAGTGAGGGAGTAAGGAAGAATGGAAAAGGGGTGTCAGGAGACCTCACTTTATTGATGATTTGGATCTCCCTTTCCTCTCACACCCCCCCCCCCCCCGTTCTGGTTCAGGAAAGGGTCAACGCAAGATCTTACTTCAAAGCAATCTCTGGAGTTTTCCCTTATCCGAACGGGTCTTGCAAGAAAATATGATTTCATATTGAGCTCCAAATATACGCTATTTGGATAGGATGGCTCCTACTAGCTCTCCCCCCCTAAGAACCGCACGTGCGAGTTCCCCCGCATACGGCTCAAGGGGCGAAGGCCCTTTCCTTCGCGCTTGGTAAGCGCTTCGCTGTAGCCAAGTTTACGGCTAGCCTATCGGCTAGAGCCAAACTTCGACCGCGACTGCTAGTCGCTTCTGGCCGCCTAATTCCGTCACCCGGTCAGCACTGGAAAAAATCTATTTCTTCCTCGCGGCCGGGCAGGCTTGGAAGCAAGCTACCTGTCGCCTATCTCCCCCCCTTTCTCTAATAAGAAGGTAAGCTTCCAAAGCTCCAACCTTCAGCTGGGTGAGCCTTCGCTTTTTGGATCATCTTCTGCCCAATGCGGTACCCTTCCGTGTTTTGGTTCCCATTGGGTTTACCTTGTTTACAGGTCAACCAAATGGCAGCAAGAAAAGGCGATCTTGTGCTATACTTTGGTGATCTCTTTCCTACCGAGGAACGCAAACTCCCATCATGTCCCAGATCACATTTCGTTTATCGAAAAGGGAAGCCTACTCATCCATCAGCTTTTCTCGTAGATCGGTGTGGTTTTACGAAGCGTCTAAACACAGTTCACTCGCGTTGATCAATCAAGAGCTTTGCCGCCACTCCTTAAGGTTATCAGTTGTATCATACACTTCTTGCATTCTTTCCCACGCTTCATACCCCCCTCTTTCTTCATAAGCTAAAGTAAAGGGCCAGACATGGTGGGGCAGGAGCATCCTGTCGGTAATCTTTTTGGCTTGACCAAGAAGTCTTATGTCCTCCGAGTCGCACAGCGTTTTAACCAAAATAACTTCTTGCGCAATTCATGCGTTTCTGTTTTTATGACCTCTTAATTTCCATTTCCAATTGTTCTCTAGACTTTTTCTCAATATGAGGTGATCGTAACACAGTATATAAGACTCGTGATTCATGCAATCCAATCTTTCGTGTGTAAGGTGGAAGCCCTGAAAAAAGGTTTTCCAAAAATGGGCGATCAAAAGATCGAATCACTATGCCTATCTTGGTGGTCTTTCTTTTAAGCTGACTCCTCTTCTTGTTCTATTAATTAGAAGCATCTAACAGCGCCACGCCAGGACCCAGACGGGGCTTCTGCGACACCCCCTTGCTACTAGATGCGCAACTGCACATCCTTCAGCCCTAGTGGCACAGACAAAATCCCCATTTCAAAAGCCTGGGATCCTGTCCCTTAGACGACTTTAGTAATGGGAGAATGGCAACCAAGCCCTGTAGTGGTAGAACCTGGTTCACCAGGCGTACTACTTACCAACCTTCTGTGGACCTTGCCTCTTTCTCTTATTATATGATATGCAATTTCCGTACCCTTTGAAAGAGGTCAATATCGATAGTATGAGGTTTAATCATTTGCTGAGCCCCGCATAACCTCTCCTTTCAGTCGAGCGTATTCTATAACCTCTCTACTGTTTTGCCTCCCGCTTGCTCGAGGATCTCAGATAGTATCCCGAAGCTAGAGTGCATCCTAAATATAGGCATGGGAGAAGCATGTATCCCGCCCCCCATGAGTGGTCACTTGCTCGACCCCCTGCTTCACGAGTTGCCACCTCTCAATTCCCAGTCTACCTTTTTTCTCAACAAGAGCACCCTTCCCTCCTCTTTCAGGTGACTTCAAAAGTCTTCTGTCTAGCTTCGCTAACCGTTTATGTTGTGACATCAAGATTTCATTATGTAGCTTCTCTGTTCCCAGGAGCTTCGAAGTAAGTCCTCGGGGATGTTGCTTTTATAATCCCAGCTCTTGCAAACGCACTTGTACTGGGATATTCTAAAGGCTGTATTGACTTTACACAACCTACAAGCTTCAGAAGGTGGAGATTGCTTTTAGGAAGTGTCAAAGATGTCGCGATCTTCTTGCTTGGGGTTGGGACTTTACACTCGGGGCCTTTGCGACTACTGTCGGGGTTTTGGTTTGACCTATGTTTGCTTTAACGACCAATTTAAGTCGGTTAGCTATTTTCTTTATCATTTGGATATTAGGTTGTATTGTATCCCGTCTCTCTCTTTGAGAGACTTGACCTATGTTTGCTCAAACCATGCGGAAAAATTTTGTTGTCTGCTAAACGAAAATAAATGGGATCAAATGAATTGGGGAAGTCAGAATTGGGATCTGACATCGTTCTATTCCCTTCATTTTTATTTATCTTTTAGAAGGTTCCCACCCTCTCCCTCTTGGGAAGTCCTTCTCCTCCGGCGCACTATGCTATCCTTTTCTACGTCATTCTTTCCGCTTTTTGGGGGAGGCCGGTCTCCCAACTCTTTGCACTAAGTTCCTTCTCTTACTCACCCCCGGCACACTTGTTATATCTCCTTCCTAACTCAAGCTCGCCTGATTTCCAAAAAAGAACCTATACGCCTTTTCCTATTTCCCCAGGCACCAAGACTGCTTATTCTGCATTGGTGCGAAAGCACCCCTTTTTTCCGCCTATTTTGACTGATATAGATAAGTTAATGTCTCATCGCAGCTGTAGTTCCATTTTGACTCTGAGAATGGCCCAGCAGATCTCACGAATTCAATTACATGAGATGCTATATATGCAACTACATATGCAATATGAATAATAAATAAGATTCGGAAATCAAAGTTACCATATTAACCGGGGAGGCGGGTCTCCCTTTCTGTCGAAGTTTTGGTTCCTCAAACAACAGGATTCGCTGGTAGCTGAATTATAAAAAAAAGCTAACGAAGGGACATACAGAAAGTAAAGCTTGCAGAACTTCCATAACGAAGCCCCGACCTTACGCATCACAGCTTACGGATTCCCTATTTGTGATTAATAGAAGTTGTGGCGAGAAAGTGCTAGTTTTCAGCTAGCTCCTTTCATTCTGTCTCCTTAGCATTTGTTGATGCGCCAAAAGAGGACTCCACTGTTGCACCAGGATCACGTCTCACCCTCTGTCTAGCTCTATCAGGTCAGGCCTGTACCCAATAACCGTACTGATACTCCGCTTACTCCCCTTCTTCCTTCGCACGAAGTAGTAACGCACAATCCTTTTCATTGTGACCAAGCTTGCCGCAGAAATAGCAGAAACAAGGTAAACGTTTGTATTTGAAACGAACCCAAACAGAATCAAGACCAGAGAAAGAAATCCTCATCGCTCTCTGTAACGGCTTTTATAAAAAAACCTGAATAAGCAGGAATCGCCCCCCTCCAACTACACCTTCGTCAATATAAATCTCCTCGCTTTTGTTCAATTATAAAAAAATAACCACTTTGATGAAGATTTGTAGCATCATTCAAGTAAATACAGTTTGAGATCGTAGAAACATGAGCTTGTAATATAGCTACACCTAATTCCAGACCGGTTAATGCAAGAACTATACATAAAGGACCAGGATCCCCTATGAAATATAAAAGATCATTCATACATAGCATAGTCCAAGCGGACCCACTTAAAATCTTTACTGAACTATGACCGGCAATCATATTAGCAAATAAACATATTCCTGAGCTTAATGCGCGAAAACAATGAAGGATTAGCTCAAGGAGTACTAAAAAGGGTGCTAACGGCAGTGGAACTCCTGCGGGTAATGAAAAGCTTAAAAAATGAAGCCTATTTTTTTGAAATCGCACTATAGTAATGCCAATAAAAATAGAAAATGAGAGACCCAAAGTAATGAGAAAATGACTTGTAACTGTGAAGCTTTAAGATATCATACCCTAGGGATTACGAAATAACGAAAAAGTAAAAGTGACCGAGATGCCAGGGAAAAACTTTTGTTTAACATTTCCAGAAAGACCACCTATTTGTTAGTTTACCGGGTTCGGAACGAATGCATAAATAATCTCTACCAAGGATTGCCAAGCATTTGGTACTGAGTTTCCTCCTCCGTTTTTAAAAACAAAATGAACCAGAAGTAGGACCAAACTTAGAGTTAGCAGCATAAATAAAGATGGATTTGTGAATGAGAAATACAAGTTTCCTAAATTCATAGGAATCAATGGGAGAATGGCAAATTGCTCCAGTGGGCTGTTGGGCGTAATCATAAGAAACACTTTTAATTTCTTCCCTGTAGTTCTGCATCTTGCTCAAAAAATTTAGAAAGACTTGTCGGAAATCACCGGTTGGGTTGGTCCAACCAAGAAAAACATGGGAGTCTTTGGGCATCAGATTCCTTTTCTTCTCTTACGATCTTTCTAGTTGGATGAAAAGAGCGCTCCTAAATGAAGTCTTTTCTCTTGAAAAGGTGAAACGTCGGGAAGATTCACTTCTTGCCTCAGTCAAGGAGAGGGGAATAGCCAGTCCGTCATCCGAGATGTAGCGTATTAATCTCGGGGAGAGATGGGGGATGCCAGGATAGAGCGGCAAGATAAGGCTGGACCAGAGGGCTGGCCTAGAAGAAGGAGAGGTTCCTAGGGGGTAGGCCACAGTCCGTAAGGAAGTTCGGAGTAGGCCGATTCACGTTAGCAATCCCTTACTTAAGAAAATACGTAAAGATCAATTCAACCACACACCCCCCAGATTTTTAGACTAGTCCCGTTATTCCACCACTGAGAGAGCGTTTAAGAGGCAACAGCTCGCCAAACCTAGCTGTAAACATTAAGCGCTTGAGTGCATATGGGTCATGTCGATATGCCCTTGCCATGATGAATCTTCGTCCTGTAGAAGGACTCGGCAGCGTCTCGCGTAAGGGGAAAAAACATAGAGACGAGAAAAAAAGGTGCCATACAAAAGGTGTCATTGCCACCTTGACACTAACCGCAAAACGAACGGTACCAAGACATTCATTCCTAAACGAAATCGGGGCATACTGTCTATGTGGTCGTAAAAACTTGAGTGGAAGGCTTTGTCTACTCTGGTCTTATCAAACTAGCATTTTGAAACCTTGGCGACCTCCTTACTATTCAAACCTCAAAACGTGTTGTGTTCACACTATCCCCTGCACAGGACAAAAAATCCAACTTATATTCACCCTGTGTGTTTTCTTGAGGTACCCCTCGTCTCAAAAGGGGTACATGTGTTAATGATCCTTCGAAAGCCTTTCTCGACATGTCACGTTTTTCGAACCCTTACTACTGAGCTCGGGGCTTTGAGATTCCTTGTAATGGTGGGCTATTATGTTCTATTGTCGAACGAGGGGAGAACTATGGATGAGTTTCTGTGAGACATTATCCGAATTCTCCGATTCAATAGAGTAAGCAACTTTATTTGTGAAAACAGCCCAAGGTTGATTATTGCTCATAAAAGAAAATCAGGTCAAGTTCTAATTCTTCATCTTGATTCCTTAGTACTAAGATCAGCTAAGCCTTATTTGGCCACTCCAGGAGCAACTTTTCATGGCCATTATGGAAAAATCCTTTACGAAGGAGATATATTAGTTACATTTATATATGAAAAATCGAGATCGGTTGATATAACGCAGGGTCTTCAAAAAGTGGAACAAAGTGCTTTCAATTTTATCAATATCTATA